>NC_135085.1:1087000-1416500 GCF_051107435.1 Chaetodon auriga | reverse complement strand
AACTAGTGACCACCTGAACACTCTTGGGTTCAATTTGAAGTTGCCTGGGAAAGCCAGTGGACTATGGTCTATGTACACCTTAATCTCTCAACTTGAATGAGACACATACACTTTAAAACATTTGACCACCAAGAGAGGACTCAAAGTTTCCTTCTTGATGGTTGAATAAGCCTGATGAAAGGTGCATCAAAATTGGAAGCCAGCAACACAGGTTCACATGGCAATATGGATCAGGGGCAGATATCTGAACATCCTCTTCAGATATCTGCCCCATAGCCGCACAGGTAACAGATGGTCCATGAGAGCAACTCTGGTAATGCTTTAATAGATTTGCATAGCACAATCTGGTCTTTCTCTCGCACTGTTGCTCACATAATTTTTGTCACCTTTTTTCAAAAGGGTACAGGAATCACAAGGAATACAGGGAAGCATTTGTACAAACAAAGCCACTAGGAATTGGAGTCAACTGTTACCACTGTTCACAACAAATGATTTGATGAATACTGGGTGAGGAGCTGGGGTTTAAATACAGGAGAGCAGGTGGGTGATAGGCAGATGAGTCTCTGGTGTGCTCAGGTGATAAGAGGGAGGTGTGGACATGTACAGCCAATACAATAGATGGGCCTGCATGACACAGCTGCACATAGATGGGGAGAGAAAGACAACACTCAGGGAGAAAAGAAACAGAAACACAAGGAAAAGGGGAGGCAGAATGCCAAACCTAACAGCGTCATTACAGATTGAAAGTGTTAGGACTGAGTGGCAGGTTAGACCCAAAAACAGAACACTGCAACAGATGACCAAAATGAATGAGGGATTTATTGTGATGATGTGCAGGGTTAGGCAGATGAATCAATCAGTTCTGATCCAAACAGAGTTAGCAGTGAGGAGCAGAAAAACACAGGAAGGGCTGCTTGGGCCCAGAGCAGGTTGGAAGGAAGGAGAGTAAAAGGAAGAGGAAACTCTGGCATTCCGGTCATGATCTGGTGCTGGGTGCACAAGGTAAACCACAAGGGTTAAAAACAAGGGATTAAAAATGTCTTTCAGAAAGTCCCAATTCTCAAAGGGTTTCTTGTGGCCACATCAAGTTTACCAAGCAGGCAAAGACAACAATCTGGTGAAGACTAGTGAAAAGAACCGGTTATTTATGCTGTAGTAGCTGATGAGTGGATTTAGTTAACACTCAGTAGATTTTGGGTGCCCGACAATCAGCTTTCACAAGACCACATTTTGACACAGACAGTGCTATGCTTGCAAGTTTTGTAGTGAGTGAGCTGATGACTAAGAAATTGAAACCTCATTCAAAAGGACAATTTGTGAGGGAGATACTTGTTGGTGCTGGAGAGCTGCTAACACTGGACAAAGTAAAATTGTTTCAAAGTGCCTGTCTCTGTGATTTGGCCCTCATGGTAGAGAACATCTCAGAGATAAACCCCAGCTCCAGCCAGCACCTCAATTCTCTGCTTTCAAATGTAACATTATTTGAAATGAAATTAAAGCTGCTGCAAGTGCAACTGCAATGTGCATTTTCCTACTCTGCAAGAATGAAAGCCTGCTATGACATCTGAATATGCTGGTGGGTGTGAAAAAACTCCTTTAGACATTTTGAGAGAGGTTTCAGGGCATGTAAAGTAAAGAAAAGGAACTGAACATATTTGCTATGCTGTTTAATGTGGAACTAGCTGATGTGCCTGACAACCCACAACATGAAATTGTTGAGGTGCAAAGCAACAACCTTCTACTGTGAGCAGTTCTTTTCAAAACTGACACTTGCAAAGACTCAATGTCAAAGACTGAGTGACCTGAACCTGGAAAATGGCTCGGTGGTTAGGATTAGAAAAAGTCTCAGGGCCAGAGACAGTCAGAGGCAGAGAAGGGGGAAAATATTTTTTAGGTAAACTAGTTGGTGAATATTATTATTTACTCTTAACTATCAGTAGCAAAATGGATCTTGGTTCCCAATGAGTGCTTTTTCTGACTTTGCAACTTAGCAACTTGACTGTGTAATGACATTGAGTCCTCTATGGTGGTGCAGCACACTTAGGGTGAGCAGATCACTCTGTGTAGTTTGATAGCTGGAGGCAGTGAGAAGACAGAGGTTATATGGCTGCCACCCTCTGACACACAGATGGCAAGACTAATTATTAGACAACAGGCCTGCAGCACACACACACTTACAGTATATGTGACACAAATCATTTTTACTGGGGCATACAAAAAATTACAGTTCTAATCACATTTTACATTTTTCTGCAAATGCACACAAATCTAATCACATGGTCATACCACTAAATAGACAAAAAACATTATGCAGCTTTATTAGAGCAGTCAGAAAACACACATTGCACAGAAATATTTGTGCAACATTGTATAGAAGTGATGAGTTGTTCATTCCTTCACTGTTCCATTTTAAATCGATCGATTTTTGATCTCATAATATGTATTGAATTCCTGCATCTCCTTGCAGAAAATGCTCTTCTACACATGAGTGTTGGCCCTTTTGCATTGGTGTCTTGGGCTACTGGAGAGGGCAGGGTCTCTCAGGCAGTCCAAGATGATGGGCTTTTGAGAAAGTGGAGACTCAAATTGGCTTGCGAGGGAAGAGTATTTTTTATGACCAGATAGTTCTACCTCAGGGTTAAAAAGTGGTTACAGTGGTCATAGAGTGTGTTGTCCTTTAAGAAACATAGGCTAGGGACATAAGGCTAGAGACATCATAGAGCAGTGTTTCTCAATTCCGGTCGTCGGGCCCCCCTGCCCTGCATGTTTTAGATATTTCCTGCTCCAATTCAAATGAGTGGTTCGTTATCAAGCCACTGCAGAGCTTGATGACGAGCCGATCATTTGAATCAGCTGTGGTGGAGAAGGGAAACATCTAAAACATGCAGGGCAGGGGGGCCCGAGGACCGAAATTGAGAAACACTGTCATAGAGTAAGATAAGATAAAACTTGATTGATCCCACACCAGGAAAATTTAGTTGTATACAGCCACCAAGTTTACAAAGAGCAAGCACAGTGGCATAAAGAGGTCAAAACAAAATGCCATAAAAATCTTACTGCCATGAAAAAGTACTGCTGCTAATATTCTTATGAGAAAACTAACTAATGACATGCATTGTATTGCACTTGAGAAATACTATTGCACCTGAGATTATTTTTCTTTTCTCAGTTTGGTTTGCTAAAGCAAGTGAATAATAACCAGGAAACCAATTTTGTGTCAAAACTCTTTACGGCGCTTATTATGTATATGTGCACATTGTCCAGCAGGATTTTTTCATGACGGCAATGAAACAGATGCTATGGCTATTTTCAAATATCCCAGTCCTAGTAAGCTAAGATATTCCTTTATTAGTCCCACAGTGGGGAAATTTCCAGTACAGCAAAAAAAATAGAGGGCATCAGTAAAAAGGACACTAAATATTAAGTAACAATATAAAAAAAGAATATTGAAAAATATGAACAAAGGTACTGATATTGCACATAGGAGTAATAATACACCTGATTGAAAGATTGATATATTGCACCTTAAGCTGAGATTCACCTGAGCTAAATATTTTCACAGTATAAGTGAACACAGTTGATGTGTATTATAATGCAGTCACTTTGAAAGTCTTGGTGAGTGTGTGGTCTACTGGGAGCACTGCTGGTTGTAAAGTCAGACTGCTGCAGGAAGGAAGGGCCTGCGATAGCGTTCCTTCACACACTTTGGGTGAAGCAGTCTGTCACTGAAGGAGCTCTCCAGTGCTGTTAAAGTGTCCTTCAGGGGGTGGGAGTTGTTCTCGATCATGGATGATAGCTTAGCCATCATCTTCCTCTCTCCTACCACCTCCACTGAGTCGAGGGGGCATCCCAGACAGAGCTGGGGCATCATGTACAACGACTTTCATGGATTTCCTACTGAGACATGGCGTACGCTCAAATCCAGAAAGCGTTGTACGCACAAAAATATCCAGATGTATGAATCTGTGCGCACGCATGAATCTAAGCACATTTCCTTTGTACATCCCAATCAAGGTGGAATTGAGCGCACATGTTGGAGTACCCAATCCCTCCCTGTCCTCCCTGTTTAAATACGCAAATCATATTTAAATGAGCCCTGCACCTGGGATTCCCCTCTCTGCACGATCAGAAAACCTAAGAAGAATGAGTAAGACGGGAAAGAAAAAGAATTTCACTGAAAGCGAATTGGAGGCGCTACTCGCTGAAGTGGAGGTGCGCAAAAATGTGCTCTTTGGCATGCTATCCTCCAGCACAAGCACCAAACGCAAGAGGAGTGAGTGGGAGAGTGTGTGTGAGACGCTGTCAATGCTGTGGGGTCAGAAGCGCACACAAGAAGAAATAAGAAAGAAGTGGTCCGACATCAAGGTGGATGTGAAGCAGAGGATGGCTGCCCACCGCCAAAGTGTGACCAAAACAGGCGGGGGGACAGGAGAAGAGGGCCCACCCCGTTTGAGCAGAGAGTCGCCACAATTGTGGGTGACACTGCTCTCTCAGGGGTGGTGGGAGCACATTTGGGTGACTCTGATTACCCCCAAGGTAAATGCCTATGTATTTGTGTAACTCACAACAAATGTGTTCATACAGTAGCCTGCTCACAGCCCTATAAGATAGAGGTTCATGCGTAAATGCTGTATGTATGGTATTGAATTTGGTTTGATATCTTTTGAATTTAAATTTAAACATGGCAGCATATCAAAGAGGATATCAAAGACTTTGACTCATGTTTGATTACTCAATTTATTATTTTAAAACACAGGAGAGGACGCAGTCGCAGCCACGTGCCACAGACTCGGGGGATTCCTCCACCGTCCCTGGCGTCTCTGGCGTCACACACTCGGGGGATTCCTCTAGCATCCCCAAGCGTCTCCGGCGCCAGTACGCCGCATCCATCGGCTGCTGCTGCTGCTGCTGCTGCCCGCCCCACTGGCCGTGTCCTCACCCGTGCTGTGCTGGAGTCACACCAAGAAATCATTAGAGCAATAGGCGGCATAAATGATCGCCTAGATCAATTAATAGGCGTCCTCACAAATATTGGTGAATCAATAAATGCATTGGTGAATAAGTGAATTCTGCGTCCTTGCCTCTTTTACATGGTTGAAATCAAATGTTGCTGGGCCCGAATGGCCTCCTGGATAGGATGCACATTCATGGGCATACAAAAGTAGATAAAGTAAACTGGATTTACAGTTTCCATTCATTAATTTTATACACTACTTACATGGATCACACACTATTGTTGCAAATTAATGCAGAAGTGTGCCGGGGAAAAGGTGAGGCTGATTAAGACATTTCACACTTTACGCACAGGGTTATTAACATGAGTACTTTGCACACGGAGACAATCAGGGGCTTGTTAGAAAGATCTTAAGCTGTAGTTTAACCAGCAAGAAACAGCAAGTCACTAACTTTAACCACTGACTAGTAATGATGCTGTGAAGATGGGATAGAATTTGGGGGCGCATCACAGGGATTAATATTAGGACAATTACATGAATAAATTTACTCACCAAGAAGCCACCCATTGCGCACAGTGCCAGCTTTTAGTCTATTCCCAACCATGCTGTTACTCAGAATGTATGAATCGTGCGTTGAACCAGGCCACCTGGCCACAATGTTGGTTAATGTGTGTGGTCGGCACCTGTATGGGCACAGGCAGCGCATGGCTCCTTGCTGTGGTGTGCTCCAAGGCCGGCCGCAGCTCTGCGCACAGTTCTAGGAGGATTGCCCTCGGGAACCTAAAGCGGCTGATGAGCCAGTTGTCATCATCTGCCAGTAAATCCTCTCTGTCTCTGAACACATGCTGTCTTCGTATTGCACCATTTGCAATGTCTTCTAATACTGCTAAAGCAGCCATTGTTTTAACGGTATTTTTTGCACCACTTTGTGCATGCTTTTATATCCACTCATGTTAATTGTTCATCAGTGTTAATTGTTCATGTGTCTCTGATGTGCACATCCCAGCATCACCTCTAAGTGTCGCCAAAGGACCAACAGCTGTAGAAACAAGCGTACAACAGCCATGAAGTTGGCCTGAGGCACCGCACATTTCCACTGTCATTTCACTCTTGATACATCTGAACTTTGCCGTGAAAAAAAGCGTACGCCATGTTTTTGCACGTACGCACCCTTTGTACATGAGGCCCCTGGCCTTCTTGATCAGTTTGTCAAGTCTCTTCCTTTCAGCCGTCGAGATGCTGCTCCCCCAGCAGACCACTCCATAAAAGATGACTGATGCCACCACAGTGTCATAAAAGGTCTTCAGGAGTGCCCCCTGCACTCCAAACGGCCTCAGTCTCCTGAGCAGATAAAGTCTGCTCTGGCCTTTCTTGTAAAGTGCAGTTTTGCTGTGAGCCAAGTCCAGTTTATTGTTAAGGTGAACACCCAGGTACTTTTAAGATGTCACCATCTCAATGTCCATTCCCTGGATGTTCACCAGTGTCAGTGTTTGTCTGCAGAAATCCACCAACAGTTTTTTGGTTTTCCTTGCGTTGATCTGGAGGCAGTTCCACTGGCATCAGTCCACCAAGTCCTGCGTCAGTTCTCTGTACTCTCTGTCTTCCCCATCTGTGATGAGGCCGACGATTGCAGAGTCATCAGAGAGCTTCTGCAGGTGACAGGTGGGTGTGTTGTATGAGAGGTCTGGAGTGTAGAGGGTGAAAAGGAATGGAGCCAGGACCATTCCCCGTGGGGCCCCTGTGCTGCAGACGACCGTGTCGGACACACAGTCCCGGGTCCTCACATACTGTGGACTGTTGGTGAGATAGTCCAGAATCCAGTGTGTGAGGTCATGGTTCACCCTGGTGTACTCCAGCTTGCAGGCTGAATGGTATTGAAAGCACTGGAGAAATCAAAAAACATGATTCTCACAGTACTCCCAGGTTTCTCCAGGTGAGATAGAGCTCGGTGTTGGAGAAAGACGACAGCGTCGTCCACCCCGATGCCAGGCTGGTAGGCAAACTGAAGTGGATCCAGCAATGAGCTTACCAGGGGGCGGAGATGAACAAGGACCAGTCGCTCCAGGGTCTTTATTAGGTGGGATGTTAGTACCACTGGCCTGTAGCTGCTGAGGTCCTTGGGATGCGGAGTCTTGGACATCAGTACCACGCAGAATGGCTTCCACAGCTGTGGCACTCTCCCCAGCTTCAGGCTCAGATTGAACATGTGTTTGACAATCCCACAGCTGATCTGCGCAGGACTTGAGGAGCCTGGAGCTGATGCCGTCTGGGCCTGCAGCCTTCCTTGCCTTGATCCTCCGGAGCTGGTTTCTCACCTGGGTTGTTGTGAGGAACAGGTTGGAGCAAGGGAACTGCATGCTGGAGCGTGTGGGTGGGGGGGTTTGGTTGATGAGATGAGCAGTGGGGGGTGGCTGTGAGCTGTTGTGTTGTAGAGGGGAAGGTGGAGGAGCCACCCGCAGCAGCTTGAAGCCGTCCAGTGCCGGGTACGTGTCTGGAGTCAGTGCAGTCAGCCATGTTCCCACTGGAGGAGTTGGGTACACTGGGTGCAGAAAGGGGGGGCTGCAGCATGGAGGACTGGGCCGGGGGAGGGATAGATGACTGATCACATCTATTGAAGAATATGTGACGCGCCACGAGAAAACCAGCAACAAGTCGGCCCGGCACAAATTGTGTAAACAAAGAAAAATTGATTCGTGAAATTAGTGATTTTTGTTTTTTTTTGCAGAATATGTAAGTTTAAATCATGAAGAAGCCACTCCATGTTTCAGATAACACTATTGGGGGCCTTAAAACCATAAACTTTGTATTTGAATTTGGGTTGTTTTAGAGGAAATTCTTGTTCCTAGTTGGGGGTGTGGCGATTCAACAGTAAATTGGCATACTGGCTTTCTTTGGCTATTCAACCACACGTTAAAAGGGTACCACGTGGCTACTTATGCAGCCACATAATAATACAATCCCCTTTCTCCACATAGCCCGGCAGTTTTGAAAAAGGCTTGAATCACTTGAGGAAGTGATTCGGTTCAGTATGTTCACTTAAAAGATTCGTTCTTTTGAACGAATCGTTCGCGAACGACACATCACTATTCAGCTCATCCTTATTTCCTGGCTTAAAGGCCCTCTTCTTCTCCTTAAGGAGAGCCTTTATGTCGGGGTTAATCCACGGTTTGTTGTTGGAAAAACACTGTACAGTCCTGGAGGGTAGGGTGTTTTCCACACAGAAGTTAAGAGGCATGATTAAAGTCCCCAGAGATAAGAAGGAGGGCCTGTGGGTGCTCTGTCTGCAGCCTGCTTGTGACAGAGTGGAGGACATCACAGACTGCATCAGCATTAGCAGAGGGGGGGGCAGGGGGGCACTGTTCACAATGAAGTGGTTATCAGTGTGGGATGTGGCAAAAGGACATTGACTTCTATGCCTTTTTTGTGACTCTTCCAGTCTCTCTGTATCTCTGTTGCAACTTGCTGATGACACTCTAAGGTTAGTTGCCACTTCCCTCTGAGAACATCCTGTTTGAAGCCTCGCAATGGCGAGGTACTGTTGATCAATTGTGAGGTGTTGTCTTGGTCTCATGATGTCAAAATGTGGAAGAAGACTGTTTAAATACCAATTCTAATTGAAGCAGGAAATTTATTGGTCGATTCATGGATCAAACACCTGTTAAGAACTTTGCCATTCAGGTCCTTGCTGGAGAACAGCAAATTGTGCAAAAAGTACTGAAACATTGAACAATTGGACATGTGCATTCAAAAGTTAAAAGAAAGTAAAATTAAGTTCACCTATAAAAGTTATAATGCATTTTCAGTTTATCCGGAAATTTCAGCTTTTGTGTTTTTGTGAGCAGTGTACATATACAGTATAAGTCATGGTTTGGGCGCACTTTGTCATTCAATTGTTTTTTCTTTATGTTTTTTTTATTTTCTATGTTGTAGATTAATACTGAAGACATCCAAACTATGAAGGAACACATATGGAATTATGTAGTAAATAAAAAGGTGTTAAACAAATAAGAATATGTTTTGTATATGTGTGTACATTGTCATAAACCTGGCTCTAGGCCATGACAAACGAAGGGAAAAGATAACAAAAGACTGGCACGTCCCCAAATTATTTATACAGCTATACACATAACTTTCCTCCTGTCCTTGGCCTTCTGCTCACTCCCACCAATCCTCAGCAACCCTGGTACCTGAGAAGCAAATTAAGAAAAGAGGCAGAGCAAGAGCAAGTCCTTAGACAGTATGAATGGGTAGTATACAGTTAAGCATCAGCTCAGAAAAAAAATGAAATTCAAGGCAAAGGAGCATGTGACAACACATCTGCCATGACGTTGTCTGTTCCTTTAATATGCCTGATCTCAAGGTCATAGGCCTGCAGAAACAAAGACCATCTCATAAGCCTCTGATTCAGGCATCGCAGAGACTGTAAGAATGTCAGGGGGTTGTGATCTGTATAAACCACAAGAGGCGCTCCTCCCACATACACCTCAAAATGCTGCAAAGCCCAAACGAGTGCCAATGCCTCCCTCTCGATAACAGAATAGTTAGCCTGATAGCCATTAAACTTTGTAAAAAGAAGCTAACTGGTCTCACCACCCCCACATCGTCCTCCTGCAGCAAGACAGCCCCTGCTCCCACCTGGCTGGCATCCACCTGGAGCAAGAATGCCCGATCAAAGCGTGGAGCTGCCAACACAGGGGAAGAGCACAGCAGACATTTCACATTTTCAAAGCTTTGGTCTTTAGCAACTCGGTCAGACGGAACATGACAGTGGAAAAGTTTCTACAAAAGCACCTGTAATATCCGACTAAGCCCACTGGAGCTCTTTTTTTGGTGTAGGCTGTGGATAATTGGCAACTGCCATAACCTTGGCCTGGACTGGGGCCACACAGTTTGATGGTGAGCTGCGCCTCAGCTAGGCACTCAAACAACGCATACGCTCAAGGTGAGAGTGCCATGTGTCACTGTAAATGACCAAATTATCTAGATAAACTGCACACCCCTCCAACCCTGCCACAACCTGATTCATCAGGCGCTGAAACATCGCTGGAGCATTTCTTAAACCAAATGGCATCACAGTATAGGAATACAGACACGATGGCGTAACAAACGCACCTGCCAATATCCCTTGAGCAGATCAAGCTTGCTCACAAACTTAGCTGTCCCACCTGATCAAAACAATCGTCCATTCTTGGCAGTGGAAAGGAGCCTGGTTTCGTGACTGCATTTACCTTTCTCAAATCTGTGCAAAACCTAGGTGTGTTATCTGGCTTTGGCACCAGAATACACAGAGAGGCCCAACTTGATGAGAAGGCACAGCAATTTGGAGCATATAATCTATTTCCACATCCAGATGTCTATGCTTCTCAGGTGACATGCAATAAAAGCGCTGTTCAGTAGGCTGTGTGTCTCCCACATCAATATCGTGCTCTATCCACTGTGTATGAGAAGGGATATCATCAAACAAACTAGGATATTTCAGCACCAACTCGGATAACTCACTACATCCCGACTTTGGCAAGTGAGACAACAATTTGTCCAAATTACTTAACGACTCAGAGTTTTTCAGACGACCATATAGCAGACTGTCATCAGGCTCTGGCATGCCATCCTCATGCGCCACGGACACTGAATTTACAACCAGAGCAGGGCGGACAGCATCTTTAATTTCCTGCTCTGAATCGGAATCACGTTTATGGTATGGTTTCAGAAGGTTGACATGACAGAGTTGTTTCGCTTTTTTCCGTCCTGGTGTTGAAATTAAATAATTCAAGACTGAAATCTTTTCAGCCACGGTATATGGACCCAGGTACTTGGCCTGAAATGGTGAGCTCACAATAGGCATAACAGCAAGAACCTGATCACCAGGGTTAAACTCCTGGTGTTGTGCCTGCCGATCATACAGCTTCTTCATCCTATTCTGCAAAATCTTCCCTCACCATACTACCTGCCACAAACAACCGGTGTCTAAACCCATTGACAAAGTCAACCACATTTTTAGGCGGTTCTGCATGAACCCAATTATCCCTAAGGACCTTTAAGGGCCCCCGTACCTTATGTCCAAAAACCAAGTCATTTGGACTAAAGCCTGTACTCTCCTGCACAGCCTCCCTTGCGGCCAACATCAGCCACGGAAGACCATCTTCCCAGTCTTTATCCAGCTTGACGCAATATGCATGCAGGAGAGACTTCAGAGTCTGGTGCAACCTTTCCAGAGCGCCTTGGCTTTGTGCATGGTAAGCCAATGACTGGTTATGTCCTATGCGTAAAAGCTTCAACACCTGCCCAAACATATGTGAAGAAAAATTTGAGCCCTGGTCACTCTGAATACTCTTCGGGATGGCAAACACTGAAATGAACTGGGTTAACGCCTTTACCACCGCTTTTGTGGTGATGGACCTTAGCGGGTACGCAGCAGGATACCTGGTGCTTTGGCACATAACTGTGAGCAGATACTTACAACCAGACTGCGCACGGCAGCGGCCCCACACAGTCCACAATGAGATGCTCAAATGGTTCACTTACGGCAGGAATAGGCTGAAGTGGAGCAGGCTTGATGCCCTGGTTCGGTTTCCCTGTTAACTGACACACATGACATGTTTTCATACACATAGCAACATCCCTTTTTCCGCGCGGCCAAAAGAAATGGCGTAAGACATTCAAATAAGTTTTTGTAATGCCAAAGTGTCCACTTTGATCATGTGCCACTTTTAAAACTAGGGAGCGAAATTTAACCGGCACCTCTACCTGGAAATCCGCCTCTCCCACATAGTCATAACCCAGAGCGACCCATTTCCTCAACAACATTCTGCAAAAAGTAGCCACTAGCAGCACTGCTCCTTTCAGAAGCAGACAAAACACGGTCATACAGTTCTTTTAATGAGGAGTCACTCTGCTGCTCCTGCACCAGCTCACTTCGTGACACCGACAGTGGAAAATCTGACAGAGACGGAACCACCTGAGCTTTATAACATTTCACACATGCCAACGCCACTGGCCCAGCTCTACCCCCTGCGTGTGTGACCACACAGGATGAAAAGACATCATGTAACCCACCAGAGCCTCCGTTAGACTGAACATCAACAGAGTGTAACTACAGGTGAGTAAGGAGTGTCAGCCCAGACCCGACTACCAGCCAAGTCATTGCTCAAAATTAAATGCACCCCTTCAATAGGCAGCGCCGACTGCACCCCGACAGAAACTTCACCCTGCATGAGCTCACAGCTCAGGATCATTTTGTGCGAAGGAATTGACAAGATTGTTAAGCCCATCCCTCAACTCAGAATACAATTACCAGTGTCTGTCTCTTCCGACAAAGGCAACACAGAGTCCACAATATAAGAGTCATAGGCCCCTCTATCCCTCAGGATTTTTATCGGGACTTTAACATCACTGCCAACCAGTGAAACAAAAATGTCCCGAATAAAAGGCGCATATGCAGCAAAAATACCAGGCTCACAAGAAACAGGAGGAATAAGGGAAAGCACCTCAGAGGCACCGGCAGTCCTAACCGGCACAGCCGCTGCAACAGGCTTAACGTTATATTTCATTGCCCTATTTCTAGCCTGCAGCATAGGACACTCGGCCTTCCAATGGCCTGTCTCCTGACAGTAGTTGCAGCTTCCACCTTTATCATAATTACCTGGTGCTTTAAGGTCAAACTTAGAAGCAGCTTTCTCTGTCCGCATCTGGTAAAGTGAAGTCGTACTAGAATAATTCCCTCTCCATCCAAAATCATTACGCGCAGCCGCACTTTCTCCAAAACTGCTCTTGTGGAGCAACACATACTCGTCTGCTGACACAGCAGCGTCGGCAGCTGTAGTGAGTTGCCTCTTGGTGATGTAAGTCGCAATTCGACCAGGGAGCATATTCTTAAATTGTTCCAAAACGACCAAGTCGCAAAACTTATCAAAAGTGGTAACCTCCAGGGCAGTTAACCAGCATTTGAAATGGTTGGTTATGTCTAGAAAATTCGACATACGTTTGTCCTGATGACCTGAGAGGTCTGGATACTTCATATGGAGTTAATAAATCTAAAACATATTTTGATCCTAGACCATTTAATGCTTTGTAGACCAACAGTAAGATTTTAAAGTCTATTCTTTGACTCACAGGAAGCCAATGTAGTGATCTGAGGACTGGTGTGATATGGTCCATTTTTCTGCTGTTTGTAAGGACTCGTGCAGCAGCATTTTGAATCAGCTGTAGTTGCCTGATTTTTTGATTAGGCCAGTAAAGTCTCCATTGCAATAGTCCAACCTACTGAAAATAAATGCATGAACAAGTTTTTCCATGTCTTCTTTGGACAGACATCCCTTAATTCTGGTTATATTTTTCAGGTGGTAGTAGGCTGATTTGGTAATGAGCTTTAAATGGTTGTTAAAATTCAGGTCGGAATCAATAATTACACCAAGATTTCTGGCTTTATCTGTTGTTGTCAGTGACATGGCATTAAGGTGAGCACTGATCTTTGACCTTTCATTTTTGGGGCCAAATACAATCACTTCTGTCTTATCTGCATTAAGCTGAAGAAAATTCTGGCACATCCATTCACTGATTTGATGAATATACTCACTCAGTGAAAGTAAGGGACTGTAGTCATGTGATGACACAGAAATCTAAAGTTGTGTATCATCTGCGTAAGTATGATAAGAAATATTATGATGTTCCATAATCTGAGCCAGGGGCAACATGTAGATATTGAAAAGAAGTGGTCTGAGAATGGACTCTTGTGGCACCCCACACATCATCTTTTTTGACACATGCTCACCAATTGACACAAAGTAGTCTCTATCTTGTAAATAAGATTTGAACCAGTGTAGTACAGTGCCAGTAAATCCCACCCACTTTTCCAGTCTGTCAAGAAGTATGTCATGATCAACTGTATCAAAGGCAGCACTGAGATCTAATAATACTAAGACTGAGGTTTTGGAAGCATCATTATTCAGATGTATGTCATTTAAAACTTTGATAAGTACAGTCTCAGTGCTGTGGTGTGGACGAAATCCAGACTGAAATGCATTGAAAAGACTGTTCTGCATCATGAAAGCATGCATTTGTTGAAAAACAACCCTTTCAATAATTTTTCCTCGAAAGGGAATGTGGTATATTGAGCACAGTATTGTGTATGGTCACGTACTAATACCATCTGTACCTCCGTGGACATGGCTGAGTGTGAAATTGTAAGTTGCGCATGCGCACTGCCATTGTTATGATGAAGAGCATGGCTGAGTAGTGTGAGTTAACGCGAGCACTGTGTCGGCTTCGTCAATACACAACAATAACTGGCGACGAGGGTGAAAACTTTTCCGCCGCAGGGACAGAGAGACACTTGGTGTCAGTACTAGTGAGTACAATGGCCCTGTTTGGAAGAATTGACGAGTTTAAGCCAGAAAACGAGCAATGGTTGGCATATATTGAAAGGCTGGAACAGTTTTTTGAAGCTAACGACATAGCCGAAGAGAAGCATGTAGCCACTTTGTTGAGTGTAATCGGCGCAACTACTACGGACTTTTAAGAAACTTAATGCAGCCCAGTAAGCCCAAAGACAAGACTTTTGATGAGATAGTGGCCATTCTCAAGGGACATTTTGAGCCGAAGCCTTTATTGGTAGCGGAAAGATTCCGTTTTAATCGCTGCAACCAGAAGGCTAACCAGTCAGTGGCACTGTATGTAGCCGAGCTGAAGCAATGTGCAGCTAACTGTGACTTCGCAGTGAGCCTAGACTCATCGCTACGGGATCGGTTCATCAGTGGAATAAGAAACGAAGCCTGCCAGAGGAGACTACTCTCTGAAAATGATCTCACTTTCGCCAAAGCGTTTGAGATCGCTCTCAACATGGAGACGGCCGACAGAGACGCACGTCAGCTGAGAGGGATGGAGAGTGAAAACATCGGGGCACCTAGCGTTCACAAGGTGAGGATACAAGGAACAAAAAACTGCTACAGATGCAAAGGAAAAAATCACCATGCAAACGAGTATCATTTTAAAGAGACTAAATGCCACAAATGTGGGAAGATTGGACACATTAAGAAAGCCTGCCGTTCAAAGACACAAACAGAGACTGTGAAAAGTACACAGAGCAGGAGGCAACAAAAAAAGCACGCAAAGTATGTGGAAGCTGAAGAGGACAAGAAAGTGTTCACTATTGTGTGACTGACTGTCACAAGTGAGGATGCTGAACTGTACAAAGAGACATTTTCAGTAGCTGATGTTAAGCTAGAGATGGAAATAGACACAGGAGCTGCTAGGAGTATTATCTCACAGCAAATATATAAATGTAAATTCTCACATCTGCCATTACAGAAAGCTACAGTCAAGCTCAGAGCCTATAATGGAAGCCATATTCCTGTTTTGGGGCAGATTACAGTCAAAGTGGTCTATGAGGGGCACTTTTAGTTGTTAAAGGAAGGGGGACAACACTGTGTGGCAGAAATTGGCTTAAAGAACTCAAGTTAAACTGGCAACAGATAAAGTACCTAAATGAAAGAAAGTGTAAGTCAATTAAAGATGTGTTAGATAAATACTCAGAGGTATTTAAAGAAGAGTTGAGGACACTCAAAGACATTAAAGCCTCAATCATAGTTAAACCAGAGGTATCCCTGATATTTTGTAAACACAGACCGCTCCCATTTGCTATGAAAGAAAGAGTAGAGCAAGAGCTCAAGAGGCTAGAGGAAGCTAACATTATATCTCCAGTTAAACACAGTGAATGGGCAGCACCCATAGTACCAGTGGAAAAGAGAGACAAGTCACTCTGCCTATGTGGAGACTACAAGGTGTCAGCTAATCAGGCAGTTGAAACAGACAAGTACCCCTTGCCACGTTTAGAAGAGCTGCTAGCTACCCTTAGTGGAGGTAAAGTCTTTTCTAAGATAGATTTAGCAGCAGCTTATCAGCAAGTGTTAATGGATGATGACTCAAAAAAGTACACCACCATCAACACCCACAGAGGACTATTTGTATACAACAGACTTCCCTTTGGAATCAGCTCTGCACCATCCGTATTCCTGCGGATTATGGAAAATCTGATGAAAGGCCTACCTGTAGTTGTTTTTCTGGATGACTTGTTCATCATGGGACGCTCGGAGGAGGAGCACCTCCAAAACCTGCAGAACGTCCTACAACGGCTCCAGGAAAATGGACTATGAGTGAAACGCTCTAAATGTGAGTTTGGCAAAACTCAGATTGAGTACCTGGACCATGTACTCGATGAGCATGGCATACACCCATCCGAGGACACGGTGAGAGCAATACAGGAGGCTCCTGCTCCGGCCAACGTCAAAGAGCTACAAGCTTTCTTGGGACTTGTGAATTATTATGGAAGATTTGTACTGCAGCAAAGCACAGTCCTGGCACCACTGTACAGACTACTCAGGGAAAAAGTTACATGGAAATGGACTGAGGGTGAGCAAAATGCTTTTTCTAAGTGTAAAGAACTGTTGACTAGTGATCAGATATTAGCCCACTATGACTCCAGTCTACCGCTCACCTTAGCATGCGATGCCTCTGCATATGGCATTGGAGCAGTGATTCAACACACTATGCCAAATGGGGAGGAACGACCAATTGCATACACCTCCCGTACACTGTCCCCAGCAGAAAAAAAATATTCTAAAATAGAGAAAGAGGCCCTAGAACTGATATATGGTGTTAAGAAGTTCCATCAATACTTGTGGGGTAGACACTTTACCCTAGTCACAGACCATCGTCCCCTGCTGACACTGTTTGGTGAGCACAAGAGCCTGCCAACACTTGCTGCTGCATGCATTCGGCAGTGGGCAATTATCCTGTCAGCATATGACGGAGACCAGCGACAAAGGAACTGCGGTGACAACAGCTGTAGTCCACTCACTGCTGGCGGAGCATTTGCAGGGAGCACCACTCAACGCCACGCAAGTTGCCAGAATGACGCGCACTGACAGTGAGTTATCCCGAGTATATAAGTATGTCATGGAAGGCTGGCCAGTCAGAGTAGAAGAAAATTTAAGGGTGTTTTGCACAAAGAGAAATGAACTGTCCACTGAGCAAGGGTGTGTCCTATGGGGCACCATAGGACACATTGTATCCTTTAAGCTGAGAAGAGCTGTTTTAAAGGAAATTCACTCAAGTCACCAAGGCATAGTAAAAACAAAAGCCCTGGCCTGCAAATATATATGGTGGTCCGCACCTTGACTCTGATGTAGAGCAAATCTGCAGAGAAGTGAGACATGTTAACTGGAACAGAAAATGCCTCAGCAGGTTCCACTTCATCCATGGGAGTTTCCAGGAGAGTCCTGGAAGAGACTGCATATAGTCTTTGCAGGACCCTTCTTGAACAGCATGTTCATGATTGTTGTTGATTCATACACAAAGTGGTTGGAAGTGTTTCGCATGTCACAAATCACGTCTCAGGCAACCATTACAAGGCGCAAGAGACTGTTTTCCTCTTATGGTCTGCTTGAACAAATTGTGACAGATAATGCCACCACATTCACATCTGAGGAGTTTCAGACTTTTGTCAAGCAGAATGGAATTCTGCACACCACAAGTGGCCTGGACACCCAGCAACAAATGGTCTGGCAGAGAGATATGTTCAGACATTCAACGCTGGTATGAAAAAACTTGCTAAAGCCAACCTGGACATTGAGGACAAGGTTTCACTGTTTTTGTCGCAGTATCAGACAACGGCAAACAGTACTACAGGACAGTCTCCAGCGGATCTGTTTCTTCACTGGCACGTCCGAAAGAGGTTGGATTTTCTCAAGCCCTGCACCACGGCGATGGTACGCAGGAAGCAGTACCTCCAAAAAGACCAACATGACCGCAGTGCTGCAGACCGCTCTTTCGATGCAGATGATGCTGTGTATCTGGGCAGTACTGTGGGGGGAGGCCACAAGTGGATTCCCGGACTGGTTGTGAGACAAACTGGCCCTGTGTCGTATGAAGTCAGAGAGCGAGACTCCGCCACAGTGCACAGACGCCATGGAGACCAGTTGCGAGTCATTACTGAACCAGTTACTGAAGGTTCTGATTCACAGACAGGACGGTTTGATGTTAAAGACTGCAGTGGTTCTAAGGAAAGTTTTGACACTACCAGGCAACCAGCAGAGCCCCTAGAGCCTGAACCTGTGGCTCCAAGGCGCTCAACCCGAGTGACTAAACCACCTAAGCGTTATGTGCCCTATGACTGTATACCACCATAGTGCATAGTATTCATATGCATATACTTAAACAGTATGAGCACCTTACTTTAGATAAGGAAATGTTGAAGGTTAAAATGTTGTTGAGCTAAACTGAGGCCATGTATTGTTTTTGTTACGTATTATCAAGCAGTTGCAATTCAGTTAAAAACAAGTGTTGTTAAGATTTCCAGTTGTTTATTGGAGTATTTTAAGTGAAATATTCTGAGTTAAAAGGGGGGATGATGTGGTATATTGAGCACAGTATTGTGTATGGTCACGTACTAATACCATCTGTACCTCCGTGGACATGGCTGAGTGTGAAGTTGTAAGTTGCGCATGCGCACTGCCATTGTTATGATGAGGAGCATGGCTGAGTAAAGTGAGTTAATGAACGCGAGCACTGTGTCGGCTTCGTCAATACACAACGGAAGATTTGAAATTGGCCTGTAGTTACTTATTACTGAAGCATCCAGATTAGTCTTTTTTAGGAGAGGTTTTATTACTGCAGTTTTCAAGGCCTGGGGAAACTGACCAGACTGAAGAGAGTTATTTATTATCTGCAACACATCTGGAGCTATGCAATTAAAAACATTTTTAAAAAAGTTTGTTGGCAGAGTATCAAGGCAGCATGTTGTGGATTTTAACTGTGATACAGTTTCTGTCAGCCTTGTATGATCTAGAAGGTTAAAATGTGCTAGATGAACTGGAGAACGAGAAGGCACAGATGGATTTTGCCTGTGCTGGAGCTGCACACTGTCTTATCCTTGAAATTTTATCTGTAAAAAAGGCTGCAAAATCATTGCATGACTTGTTGGATAGCAGCTCAGGAGGGACTGATGCTGTGGGGTTTGTCAGTCTATCCACAACAGAAAACAAATTGCGGGCCTTATTACATTTTCTGTTGATAATCTCTGAGAAGAATGCTTGCCTTGCCTTCTTTAGTTCATGGTTATTGGTGTGGAGGTGTGGAGACTGTTTTTGTAAATCTCATAATGAACCTGGAGTTTGGTTTTTCGCCACCTGCGCTCTACCTGTCTGCAGAATCTTTTCTGGACTTTGACCAGTGTGATGTTTCTCCAAGGTGTCTTTTTCCTTCCTGATAAAACTTTTGTCTTAACTGGGGCGATGGAGTCAATAATAGTCATAACTTTGGAACTGAAACTATTTACAAGGTCATCAGTTGAAGCTGAGGGCAGTGTTGGTGATGGTGTAAAAGACTGAGTAAAGACTGCACAGGCGTTATCATTAATATAACCCTTTTTGATTACCTCTATTCCACTTTTGTTAAGAATAGCAGGTGTGGCCATTTTAAATGACACACAGTAATGATCAGAAAGAGCAACATCCGTCACCACAACCTCAGAGATATTCAGCCCTTTGGAAATAACCAAATCTAATATATGCCCTTTGTTATGTGTTGAATGTGTTACGTGCTGAGATAGGCCAAAATGATCCAGGATGTTTAAAAGTTCTTTAGCACATCCATGTTTGAGATTATCAACATGAATGTTGAAGTCACTCACTAACACAACACAGTCAAAATCAATACAAACAACAGACAGTAGATTGGCAAACTCATCGGAAAACTTTGCATTGTATTTTGGAGGCTTGTAGATGGTTACGAAGACTGATCGACATGGAGACTTTGATTGAATGGCAACATATTCAAAAGATTCAAAGTGACCATAAGAGACTCTACTGAATTGAATGCTATCATTAAACAAAATGGCGACTCCACCTCCTCTCTTATGCATTCTTACTTCACTTATGAAACAGAAATTTGGAGGGGCTGACTCATTGAGAACTGCTGCGCTGTTATCTTGCCCTAACCAAGTTTCAGTTAAAAACATAAAATCAAGCTTGTGCTTGATGATAAAGTCATTGATTAAGAATGATTTGCCTGCCAAAGACCTAACATTTAAAAGAGCGAACTTAAATGTGCTAAAAAGTCCAACATCCCCATGTTTTAGAACATACTGTGGCTGACATGGAATACATGTTTAATTCGATGATGTGATGTTTCTGGAGAGATGGGCCGATCTTCTCCTCCTACCTATTGAGACATGGGCCCTGGCTTTTCCTAGGAAAAGTCAGGCATAACATTTGCCTTAAAAGCTGGACCCAGAACACATCAGTTACCAACACAAATAGGTGGCTGTGCTGGGCTCTTACTTGGGGACTGGAATAGGTTCAGATCAAGCCGTGGAGGGGGTGGAGGTGGTGCTCGTCGGCGCTGTGGTGGTGGAGGGGGAAAGGGTGGTTGTAGAAGAATCAGGGGGAGACATTCCCCTTTATTATCACACAACATGCACTAGACACTGCACACGAAGGTGAAATTCGTCCTCCGCATTTCTCCCATCCTGGTCGTCCTTCCTCCACGGCAGACCAGGAGCGGTGGGCTGCCATCCAAGCGGCGCCCGGGGACCCAATTGCGTTATGTCACCATTGGTCAGGTGGTGATCTTCTTGCATGTTTTTAGTGGGGGTATGTTTTACGGAGGATACCCCAGGTGAACACGGGGAGAACATGCAAACTCCACACAGAAAGGCCCTCCTCGAGCAGCAGGCACCGAAGCATGGTGGAGGACACACCCAGTGCCCGCAGCGAGATTCGAACCCGGGACCTTCTTGCTGTGAGGCGACAGTGTTGCCACTGTGCCACCGTGCCACCTTGTAGGGTGGCGGGTGGAATTTGGGGGGACAGGATCCCAGATGGGTGAGGAGTAAGCCTGGTACCAGCACTGACAATCAGAATCAGAATCAGAATGCCTTTATTAGTCCCCCGAAGGAGAAATTCCATTTCAGTTACATCTCGTCAAAGAAACACAAAAAAGACAGTGACACATAACAGGGGAGGACAGGAGCGGGAGAACTGTGGCTCGCACACATGGAAAGCGCCCTGTTTACTTAGATGTGAAAGAGGAAAAACAAGAGGGAAGAAGAGGGTAAAAAAAGCAACTCCCAGACTAAGCTGGATGGAGTTCAGTTGGAGTTGGAGATGGTGACCTAGGTGGAGTTTTAGTGGTTGGAGATGGTGACCTAGGTGGAGTTTTAGTGGTTGGAGATGGTGACCTAGGTGGAGTTTTAGTGGTTGGAGTCGGTGAATCCTTCCAAGCAGTGGCCCCTGGTGGAGGACATGAGGCATCCCCTTTTTTGCTCTGGCATCCCTCATGGTTAGAGCATACAGGTGGGGCAGAGTTGGTTCTCCTTCATGTTTTGGTGTTTGCTACTTTTGTTTTGATTGCTCTTGTCTCTTGTCCGTGGGAGTGGGAACAGTGTTACGCAGGAAGAAAGATAGGTTGGAGGCAAAAAGTTTTACTCCTGACTTGTTTAGGGAAAGTCCATCTCCTTTGAAAAAATCTCTGCGGTCCCAGAAAAAGTTGAAATTGTCACTAAAATGCACTGAGTGGACATCACATGCCATCTGTTTACTGCCAACAATCTGGTGAATCTCTCTCCTCCTCTGACTGGTGGTAAAGGCCCACTGAAGAAGACTTCAGCATTCCGAGAGCTCACTGCATTTAGCAGTTTACCTAAATCTCGTTTGAGCACTTCAGATTGCCGTTTCGCAATATCATTTGCCCCTGTGTGCAGTACAAGGTATTTCAAAGTTGGAATTTCTGCAACAATACTGAGGATTCTGTCGGTCATGTTGGAGACTGTATCATCAGGAAAGCACAACACTTTTGTGTTTCTGCTGTACATGCTTCCCACATCTTTAATAGCAGAATCACCAACAACCAGAGTCTCAGGACCAGTCAGTAGCTTTCCTTGTAGCTTTCTAACTTTTGACTTCCTGTCAGGCCTTACCCTTCACTGTGAGTCCGAGAAGTTATCAGGGTTTTCAGTTGGAGATCCAGGGTCCTGCAGTAGTGGAGGAAACCGATTTTGTAACTGCACACTAGCTGGTTTGGGAGCTTTGTTGCTCATCTTCCCTTTAGCTTTTATCCACAGCTATGTCTTACCCTGCACAGGTGTTAAGGAGTATGATAACGCAGGCCAGCCTGTCGCGTCACAGATCTCTGGGCGCTGGGTTCTACCTGTTGGACGTCTCTCCATATCAGCTGATTTACTCTTGGGCTTTGCCCTGAGAGCATTCCAGGGAGGACTAATACTGGCAGATTTATTACCCGGTACACAGCCATTTAGTTTTGTGGGAGCTGTATCAGAGCTAATGAGCTGGATGTTAGCATTCTCCAGTCCGCTGTTTTGAGTCAGTGGCAAAGTGCTGTCATTTCCACAAGGTCTGTTCACTTTTGTGTTTATTTCCAGACGCTGAACTTTAGTTTCCAACACTGCAACCTGCTGCTGAAGTTTGTAGAGGTCATCTGTGGAGAAAGGAGGCATCTTGGTGCTAGTTAGCTTTAGCTGCCAGCAGGCTTTTTCTGTTGGTAGGACGAAGCAGGCTTTTTCTGTCAGTAGGCCAGAGCAGAGTGTATCCGTGAAATATCAGAGGTCACAAGAGTCATCTACAACTTTTAAATATTTGTCCATAAAATATGTCTTTAGATGTCCAATTCAGCCAAAAATTAGAACTTTCAAGTTTAAGGAAAATTAAAATAAATACAGAAAACAAAATGGGAAATCATGAGCCCAGACAGAAACCAGCTACCAGAGGAGGAGGAGGAGGAGGAGGAGGAGGAACACAATTCTCCAAACTCAAAGATGAATACACTTCCTGCGTTATTTCCATGAGGACGCACTGGAGCATTAGAGCGCAGTCCGCATCTGACCAGCCCCTCGCCTTGGCAACACGCTCAAACAATACAAAGAAAACATTTGGTTCTCTCTCATTAAAGTGCGGCACCAACCGCAAATGTCAAACAGACGCACTCCAGATCCAGGCCCTTGTCTGCCCTGATCTTCACTAGATCCTTTCCCCGAGATATCCGATATCCCTCAAACTCCAGCCTAGCCTGCTGGTGAATCACAGCCATCTCAGTTTGTTTTTTAATATCCAATTCATGTTTCCATTCGTCATGCTCCATTTGCAAAAAGAGGAGTTCCTTTTGCTGTTGAAATGTTTGTCCCCGCGCTTGGACCAGTATAGCAGAGGTCACTGGATGAAACTCACTTGGATCTATTGTTATAACCCCCATTTCGACCAGTTTTACCTTAAAAGTAGTTTTTATACTTTCCTTGAGACGCTTATCCCCCACAACCACTGAATAATGCTCCGCAATTTTAAGTAGCTGCTTCTTTGTACACCTCTCCAGGCTTCCTCTGATGGAGCCGCAATAAGTACCTCACATTCAGGCATTTTCACTGGCAACTTTTACATGTAACCAGCTGATCCAACACGTGTAACACCAAAACAGGTGCAGCAAGACACGGCAAAATTTCTTTGTGCGCACTGGAGGATTAATCCCCCATCGGTTTGGAGTTTCCCCACTATCTAACGATCCAATTACCCTAACTAAGCTCCCCCCTAGTCTTCATGCAGCTACTTGTGGTGGGTATTTATGTACTAAAGCCCGATGGATCAGTGGGGCGACTAGCAAGCTATTAACCCTCCTGAAAACCACAGATGTACTCCCAAGCAATGCTTCAACCACGTTGGCCACAACACTATCAAGACAGCCCAACAAACCCAAAGGGGAATGGCGCTTCAGTCTACCAGAGTAAACTCCGCCCCATCATCGCCGTGTGCACCAGAATCAACGCCAGTCACCTGGACCACCTGCTACCAGCACCAATAACTGCTCCTAGACCCAAAACTCTACATAGATGCACTATTCCGCCAGCCAATAAATACTAAATCCTTTCCCTCAGTCCAAAAACATACTCATAAACAAACCAACAATATCTACGGCCAAAATAAACAAAGAACAAAGGAAACAAAGTGCGCAAAACGCCTCCACACAACTTTTACGCATGTATGCACCGAAGCAAAAAGCAAAGCCAAAAAGGTGCAAGCGTGGTCAGGGTCTGAGAGAGAGAGAGCAGCAGGCAAGAAGCTGGGCCTTTTATATCCTGCGGAGCACTGAGCCCAGGTGCTCCCAATCACCACGATCAGGTCCTCCTGGTTGCCACTGCAATCAGCTCCCACCTCAGAGACGACACAACAAAAATGGAAATAAAACCCTTCTAAATGAGGTCTACAGTTCAGGTGGAAAATAAGAACCAAAATACAACAGAAATAGCACCCCTAGGTCCCCGTCTAAATCCAGCTCAGTTCAAGTCTGGTTACCACAAAGGTACATGGAGCAGAGCTCTGACAAATCTGTCACAAAACAATGGAATCTCTCCTGTGCCAAGGATTGGTCATGAGATAGGCCAGCCCCACACTGCCAGGCTGAGACAACTCTTGTAGCCTGCAGGAGGTAATCGCTTGCAGTGGATTGGATACCAGCTGGCTCCTCTCCAATCGCCTTCTTCTTCCGGAGGAGCAGTCCTGTCTCCACACCCACTCACCTACAACCACTCACATACATGCAGGGCACGAGAACACACACAAACACACACAAGAACGGTGGCGGCCGTAACACCCCTCCCCTTAAAGCACATAACCAGGGGTTTTGTTACAGCTTAACCAATTACATGCTCGACTTAAAGTCTGGACAAAGCGTCTGCCAACACATTTTCTGACCCTTTCTTGTGACGTATTTCCAGGTTATAGTCTTGCACTATCAGAGCCCACTGCATGAGACGCTGGTTATGATTGTACATGCGTGACAGAAAAACGAGAGGGTTATGATCAGTGAAAACTACAACCGGCAACGGACTGGACCCAGCGTACACCTCAAAGTGTTGAAGTGCCAACAACAAAGCAAGGGTTTCTTTTTCAATGGTGGAATATCTGGTTTGGTGCTTGTTGAACTCACCGGGTGGTTGACCCCGTCCGCATCCTCCTGTAATAACACAGCACCTGCACCGTCAGCACTGGCATCCACCTCTATCATGTAAGAGCGAGAGAGATCAGGAGCACAGGAGTATAGCTTAGCAGAGACTTCACACTTTCAATTCAATTCAGTTCAATTCAATATTCCTTTATTTGTCCCGCGAGGGGAATTCCAGAATACAGCAGCTTCAGTAAAGATTAATATAAGAAGTGCATGCAGAAGTGCATGCAAACAAAAACAGTATATACAAAAGAGTGAGGATTTTAAATAAAAAGAAAAAGAAAAAGAAAGAAATTGTAAAAAATTGTAAGAAATTGTAGATAATATTTACAGACTGTTATGTACATGTTTTTATTGCACAGCTTATTGCCCAGACTATTGCACTGATTACTTGGATACCGCTCTTTCACACACACTCACTGATGGAGCTCCTCAGTTCAGTGAGTGTGTTTTGGAGGGGGTGGGAGTCATTGTCTGTCATGGAGGACAGCTTGGCTGTCATCCTCCCCCCCCCCCCACCTCCTCCACCAGTTCCAAAGGGCATCTCAGGACAGAGCTGGCCTTCTTGATAAGTTTGTCCAGCCTCTTCCTGTCAGCTGTAGTGATGCTGCTCCCCCAGCAGACTACACCATAGAAAATGGCAGAGGCCACAACAGAGTCATAGAAGGTCTTTAGGAGTGCCCCACGCACCCCAAAAGACTTCAGCCTCCTGAGCAGATAGAGTCTGCTCTGTCCTTTTTTGTAAAGTGCAGTGGTGTTATGAGTCCAATCCAGTTTGTTGTTCAGATGAACACCCAGGTACTTATAAGATGTCACCATCTCAATGTCCTTTCCCTGGATGTTCAATGGTGTTGGTGAAGAGTGCGGGCGCTGACGAAAGTCCACAACCAGCTCCTTGGTTTTACCCGCGTTAATCTGGAGGTGGTTCTGCTGGCACCAGTCCACAAAATAGGGTTAGGGTTTAATGGGCCGAGCATCCATCACGTCAATGTCATGTTTTATGACCGTGGCTCAGGTTGGAACATCGCCAGAGAGACAGAGAAAGACATCCACCAAATCTGTCACATCACACTGTTGCTCTTCTGACAAATGTCCCAACTCAGAAGGCAACACTTTTAGCATTTCGCTATTCAACAGTCTCGCAGTCTGGTGAGAACCGTGACGCGTCATCACGTCATCACCAGCCACATGTGGACTGTCCGACACAATTAACAGCGTTTGGTCTGGAGTGAACTTTTTCTGTGTCCATTTGGGCTTTTCTATGGAATAATAATGCTTCAATATGCTCACATGGCAAACGCGAGTTTTGCGTTTTCTCTCAGTAGTGCCAGTGACATAATCTGTGTCACTGAGGCACTCAACGATGTCATACGAAATTTGGCAAATTTGGCTGACAGCGCGTAACCAGGGATAGGCAATAACGCCAAAACGTGGTCGCCGACGTTGAAACGCCGGGGAACAGCGGAGCGATCATACTGCCGCTTCATCACAGCTTGTGAGGCCGAAAGTGACTCTTTCACGGAACTGACTTACAAAGTCTAACACACTCTCCTCGGGAGGAGATTCGGGTGCTATGAATTGGTCTCACAAGGATTTAAATGGACCACAGGGAGTATGACTGAAGACGAGCTCAGCGGAACTAAACCCCAAGGATTCCTGCACAGCTTCACGGGCTGCAAACAACATGAAGGGAATTCCCAGTTTTGCTTGGTTTCCAGGCAGTTCTTGCGGAGCATGGATTTTAATGTTTGATGCCACCGTTCCAGGGCGCCCTGACTTTCTGCATGATATGCGCTGGATACTGCCTGACTGATGTTCAATGTTTTAAGTACTTGTTTGAATAGTTGGGACTGAAAGTTTGTGCCTTGATCCATCTGGACTACACAGGGATGACCAAATGTGGATAAAAACTTGGTTAAGGCTTTAACCACGGAGCTGGTGGTTATTTTAAGCAGCGGAACGACTTCGGAAAAACGTGTGGCAGCGCACATCATGGTGAGTAAATATTGATTTCCACTTTTTGTTCGCGGCAAAGGGCCCACACAATCCACAATCACTCGTTCAAAAGGCTCTCCTATTGCAGGGATGGGATGCAGTGGCAAAGGAGTAATAGGCTGGTTTGGTTTCCCGACAATTTGGCACACATGACAGCAGCGACAATGTTTTGCTGCATCCGTCTTTATCAATCAATCAATCAATCAATCAAACTTTATTTGTATAGCATCTTTCATATATAAAAATGCAACACAAGGTGCTTGACAAAGGATAAAAACATGAAACTGTAGTACAATAGTACACAACCACACACACACACACACACACACACACACACACACCCCAACGAAACTGTCGGTGTCATAACATGGCAGGGCACTGAGGAATCATGACCTGAAAAAACCACCTATGGGGGGCTCATCCACACTGCAAGGGATCAAAGTCCACGGCCACAGGGAGCGCCGCCGCAACAGAGACCCCCGACCCAGATAGACCGGGA
Source organism: Chaetodon auriga (assembly GCF_051107435.1). NCBI lineage: Eukaryota > Metazoa > Chordata > Actinopteri > Chaetodontiformes > Chaetodontidae > Chaetodon > Chaetodon auriga. The sequence continues at coordinate 1,389,050 of NC_135085.1, read as the reverse complement.
TGGACCCCACACATAGTGCAGAGACCCCCGGTCCCCCAACTCGGGCAGACCCGGGTGGACTCCACACGCAGGGCAGAGCCCCCCAGTCCTCCGGGTCTGAGGCGTCCCCAGGACGACGCCCCGGCGGGCAGACCAGACACACCTCCCAGCGTGGAGGCCCCCCATGAGGAAGCACTGGAGCTAAAACATAAAAGATAATGGAATAAAATAAAAAGACCTGAAATCTAAAAGATAATAGAATAAGAGACCTAAGACCTTAAATAGAATAGAGTAAAAGGACCTAAAAGCTAAAAGACAATAGGCTAGGGTAAAACAGGTCTGAATTAAAAGAGTAAAAGGAATCAATTAAAAGCCAAACTGAAAAGGTGAGTCTTGAGCCTCCTTTTAAAAACACCAACGGTCTCTGCGGTCCTGATGCCCTCCGGCAGGCCGTTCCAAAGCTTCGGACCATAATGGCTGAATGCCGCCTCCCCATGGGTTTTGGTCCGAACCCTTGGAACAATTAAAAGGCCGGTGCCAGAGATCCGCGAGGGCTGATATGATAAAAGCAGGTCAGATAAATAAGATGGCCCAAGACCGTTAAGACACTTAAAAACTAATAAAAGCACCTTAAAATCGAAAACCTATCTTTGTTACATTTTTAATATTAGGAATAAAACTAAGCTCAGAGTCAAAAAATGACGCCCAGGTTCTTAACAGATTGTGAGAGCGCCAAACCTTGTAGTTTTGATAGAAGTGTCTCTCTCCTTCCTTCAGGACCAATAACTAAAACCCCTGTTTTATCCTGGTTGAGCTGTAGGAAGTTCTCTACCATCCATGACTTGATGTCTAAAATACAGTTTAAAAGGGTATCAATAGGCCCCGTGTCATCAGGAGACACGGCAATGTAAACCTGTGTATCATCAGCGTAGCTGTGGAAGCTGATGCCGTGTCTCCTGATGACATCCCCATGGGGAAGCATGTAAAGATTAAAAAGTACTGGACCTAAAATTGACCCTTGGGGCACCCTACACTTCATTTCACAGGTTCCGGAGGAACATCTATCCAAACTTACATAGAAACAACGGTCTGTGAGATAGGAGTAAAACCAATTAAAAACAGTACCAGAGAGGCCCACCAGGTTTCTGAGTCTGTTTAATAAAATGTGGTGATCCACTGTATCAAAGGCAGCACTTAGATCCGGTAACACCAGGACTGTGAGTTTTTGTGGGTCCGCATTACACCTGATATCATTTAAAATTTTTAAAAGGGCTGTCTCGGTACTGTGGTTCACTCTAAAACCAGACTGATATTTCTCTAAAATGTTGTTAGTATTTAGGAAATAATTTAGTTGGTTAAAAACCAGCTTTTCTAAAATCTTACTAAAAAAGGGTAAGTTGGATACAGGTCTGTAGTTAAAAATGCTGGGGTCTAAATTGCTCTTCTTCAGAAGGGGCTTCACCACTGCCGTTTTGACGGCAGCAGGGAAGACACCTGTCCGAAGAGAGCAATTCACTATATTTAAAATCTGTTCCTCGAAGAATCCATAAAATGTCTTTAAAAGTGATGTGGGAATTGGATCTAAAACACAGGTAGCTGGGTTTACCTGGGAGAAAACTCGACCAAGTGTCCTCGCATCGACCAGGGCAAAATTCTCCAGTGTTTCCTCCGATAAAATCGACTGTCCAGGTGTGATACGTTTTGATGTGATACAAGACTGGATCTGATGTCGTCGATTTTACTTCTGAAGTGGTCTGCAAAGTCCTCGCAGAGGGCGTCCGTTGGTGTCTCTGGGGATTTTTTAAAATTGGTGTTAGTTAAAAGATCGAAGGTGGAGAAAAGCAATTTTGGGTTGTTTTTGTCTGTCTTTTATCTGAGATGAGGTTTGAGAAATGTGATATTCTTGCCTGTTTGACTGTTTTATTGTACAATTTGAGTTGTTCACGGAATATTTCATAGTGAATTGTGAGTTTGTTTTTTCTCCACCTTCTCTCTGCAATCCTGCATAGCCTTTTTGATTTGTTAATTTCATCTTTACTTCTCCACAGGGGTAAAGGTTTTGTTTTTACCGTTTTTGTTAAAAGTGGAGCCACAGAGTCTAAGGTTAATCATAGTTTCCTGTTAAACTTGTCAACAATAAAATCAAAGGGTGCAGGTTAAACTTCTGCAGGAGTGCTCTGTAAAATCTCGATAAAATTTGCAGCCACGTCAGAAGTGGCGTTTCCTCACTGTTCTCACTGGGGCGTCCTGATGGTTAAAACTGGCGATGTTAAAATATACACAATAATGGTCGGACACAGCCACATCAACAACAGAGGACACACCAGTGGAGAGGCCATAGATTATGACCAGGTCCAGGGTGTGTCCTCTGTTGTGAGTTGGCTGTGTGACATGCTGGTTAAAATCCATGCAGTTTAAAAGGTTTAAGAATTCTCTGGACAGTGAGTCTGAGGTGTTATCCACGTGCAGGTTAAAATCGGCAGTTATTAAAATTCTGTTATAAGAGGTGTGTATGATTGATAAAAGCTCTGAAAATTCATTGATAAAAGCAGTGGAATGATGGGGTGGTCTATAAACAGTGATGCAGAGAACAGGAGGACTGCTAAAAACAAAGGCATGATACTCAAAAGATGAGTAACTGTTAAAATAAACTTCCTTTGACATTAAAATATTATTAAAAATTGATGCAGTCCCACCTCCTCTCTTGCCTCCCCTGGTGGAGACTAAAAAGTTAAAATTTGGTGGGCAAGCCTCAGTGAGAACACCTGGTGCCTCTGTGCCAAGCCATGTCTCTGGTAAAAGTAACCCGCCGAACTTGTCTAAAATCAGGTCATTTATGATAAAAGATTTATTTAAAAGAGAGTGCACGTTCAGCACAGCCAGGTTAATGTTCATGCTGAACATGCGCTAATGACCACAGGGAGATAAAATGTCCGGGTGTATGAGATTGACTCTGTTAAAAGTGCTCTGTCTGTGACTCCAGGGAAAACGTCTGCCTGTAATGGATTGTATGGGAAAGATGTCCGGTTTAGGTGGTAGTGACAACTGTGGACTGTAGAGGGGGCTAGTGAGTGTAATAGTACTATGAACAGCTGGTGTGGATGGAGAAGAAGAATCTGGGGAGGGGGTGTGACAGGTAAACAGTTTATCTCGTGGAGCATACTGGACGGCGTGGTGAATATTAGCCGTTAGCATTCGGCTGCCGAGCCTGTTGGGGTGAGCTCCGTCGGCCCTGTAAAAGGAGGGACAGTTCCAAAACAGGTTAAAATTGTCAATAAAAACAACGTTAAAAGCTCTGCAGGCGGACTGTAGCCAGGTGCTCAGGTAAAGGAGCTTGCTGAAGCGCCATGCTCCATGATGGGACAGTGTGGGAAGAGGACCGCTGATAAAAAACAGACTTTCCACAGTTGTTTAAAAAGCTAAAAACGTTATTAAAATCCATTTTGACTAGCTCAGACGGCTTCTGAGCGGTGCCAACACAGCCCACGTGTACTAAGACATGGCTAATGGAGTGACCACAGCAGACCGGGAAGTTTCTCCAGGATAACCGGGACTGTGGCTCCTGGGAAGCAGTGAGTGGCTGCTTTGAAGAAGCGAATTCCCTGGGTTATTGAATCGCCAACTACTAAAGTGGTTGGAGGGAAGAGGGGGTGAGGTGGTGGAGGTTGTGAGGTCCCGTGGCTGCATGATCCGTGGTCTGCGCTGTGCGTCCGGACAGACGGATTCGGAGTGGAGGAAGCTTTGTCAAGCCTGGGAGAGGGATTCCCCGCTGGCTCCGGACGAGGAAGACCGCCGGAGCGCCGGAGCACGGCATCCTTCAGGATCCGACGTTGGGCAGAAGAGGTCATGGACCGAGATGAGGACCGTTGAGGCTTCAAGGTGGTGTGTCCAGCGACCTGAGCGCCACCGGCCACCAGTGGCGGAGGATGCGACTGTGCACTCGTTATAGGATCCTTGGTGAAGGACAGACAGAAGAAGACCACCGTGGAGCCGGGGTGAAATTCTGCTGTGCTTGGCGAGGTGTGGGGCGAGTTGTTCGCCCAGGTGCGTTCACCGGGACAGGCGGGAGCAGTGGAGATCTGCTGAAGTCATTTAAAATCCTGGGAGGTGAAGAAGAAGGCCCCCGGTTCCCAGCCAGTGGTGGGAATTTGTGTGAATCCAGGATGTCATAGCGATTATATAGCTGGATGTCTCAGTATGAAGTGACGGCCTCTCCCTCCTTTTGCGATCGCCGACAACCACCCAGGTGTCCGGGTGTAAAGGAGTGCAGCTGACTGGGACCTTGGGTTTAGCCCCGAGCTGGAACCAGGGGTCCTCAGGAAAGGCGGATGGAGTGGAACCAGTGGCCGGTGCAGTAGCAGCGGCCTGCATAGAGCCAAGTATCGAGGCTGCGGTAGCAGCGGCCAGAGCAGCAGCGGGTGGAGTGGAACCCGGGGCCAGGGCCGTAGTAGTGCGCTGCGTGGAGTCAGTAGCTGAAGGAGTGTAAACAGCATCCGAGTAGGGAGCCATGGCCTCAAGCTCTTTACTGGTGGAAGAGACTTGTGCAGGGCCGAAGAGGATAGTGTCCAGGTGTCTCTCAGCTTCCTGGATTTTATAGAGAGTGGAAATCCTCTGCTCCAGCTCAGCGATTTTCTTGCCGAGGGCGAAACAGCTTTGACAGCCGGATGGCGAGGTAAGTGGAGCCATGGCTGATTGAACTGTGCTCAGCTAGTTTAGTTTGCTTGAGATCAAGGCGTCTGATTACTAAAATTGTTTCTCTGATTAGGAGGAGTAGTTAAAAAGAAACAAGATCTAAAAAGTACGCCATGAAAAAGTTGCTTAAAATTTCATAAAAAGTCAGTTTTGACAGAGGTGAAGAAAGAGCCCGGAGCAGGAGAAGTTGATAGATTATATACAATATATTATCTTTGTAGACACGATGACTTTGTTCTATCATCAGAACAATGTCAGCACAATAGGCACGTCATAATGTGTACAATCAGGACACAAGGTTCACTTAATCAGTGCATAACATACTGTTCGTGGTTACATGGTCAGCAGATTATGACACACGCACACACCTAATCATATGATATGGTTGTTCATTCGGCTTTAAGACAGTGAATACTTATGATTGAGTACAGAGAAGATGAATAATAAGAATTCCCATTACATTATTGTAAAAATGTGACTTAAAAGCGAATAAAGCTTCTGTCATGCAACCACAACACTGAAGCATGCCCAGTTGATGGATGTGATGCCATTGACAGGTGAGCAATACATGTGAAATGATTGATGGATGATTTTGTCTAAACAGAGGATTATAGGAGAAGTATTACTAATGATACAAATGATATCATGAGGACAAATAATGGTCAATATAAGAATGTTAATTTAGGGAAGAGGAAGACAGGCCTACAGGGTGGAGTTTTATAACCTTAGGGGGAGTGGTCAAAGCATGAGTGGCAGGCTGTGCTGAAGGTGCCGCTGTGTCAGACTTGGGATTTTTAACAATAACATTGGTCCTATTTTGACTTCTTGCTTCATGAGTTTCCATTGTCTGTGTAAAAGGCCAATAAGTAATTCTAATTCAATACACTTTTTTGTCAAATTCAGGGAATATTTCCTTATAATCCACTAGCTGTCTGTTCTGTATCTGCTGAAAGAAATGTGATGTTTCTACACAGCTCTGCCTCTGCAAATAAAAGACTGTTCATGTATCAACAGTCTTTTTCCAGATTGGCTTGCTTGGCCTTTAATTTTACGTGAATAGATGTATGCAATTAATGCTGTTATGACTTTCAGTTATTAATCACTCTGTGTAAGCTCAGTTAACAGTCCTGCTCAATTTACCTATTTATTTATGTTTCTCTTCACAGGCTTTGTTACTGCAAGTACACATAAGCCTTAAACTCATCTAAAAAGTCCAGTTTACTAAGATCTCTGAATCTGTAGAACAGCTGGAAAATGAACTGCAAGAAAAACATGAACTTGAGGGTGAATTCTCTTTACAGTACAAAGACTCTGATTTTGGGATCATGGTTTGTAACCTGATGGACGTTACAGAGTTGCCACCAGAGAAAGCTGTCTTGCACATTATTTGGGATATTGATGAATCACAAATGGCATCCCATGCATCCTCCATCTCTTCTCTTGATACAGCCAGTGTTAGTTCACCGGCCTCTTCCTTCAGCTCATCTTCGATTCACATCTTCATGTGAAACATTTCACAGTGGCCTTCTCTGTTAGTGGTTCCCTCTTTGTCATATGACATTGACTTAAAGCTCCATAAGGGCAATGACATATATGAAAAAACTGGGCAAGATCTAAACGTAACGCGTGACATGAAAATGGAAATTCTAGACAAGCTGGCAATAGAAATACTAGCCCTGAAAGCTTACCCTGAGAAACCTCAAATTGAATCTGTTGCCTCTGAACTTGTCAAGAAACATTCATGCCTCAAGGATCCTGGTAGCAGCATGGGATATGATGACTGGACAACAAGCATTAAGTACAAGCTTGGAAACGACTGATGTAAGCTGCACCAGGCTGGATGTAATGAGGTCACTGTGAACAGAAAAAGAGAGAAGGATGACAAAGTTGACAAGGGTAAGTTTTTGTTGAAAAAAATCAAACCAAGGTGAAGTCAATCATGTACCTTATCATCCAGAAAACTACAATGATGAGACACTGGAAGACCAGAGATGTGTACTGGTGGAGGACATGAAAAAGAAGTGGAAAGACATGGAACTCATCAGACAGAAGATGGACCTCATGTTCTCCCTTAGGAGAAAGGAAATTGTGGAGGTGGAGCCCGTAGTGTCAGAAATCCAGGAGAGATGGCCTGCTCTGTGGTGTCCTTTGGAAAAAACAGCAATTTAGCTAATTGTTAGTTACACAGAACTTGCCACACTCTTGAACTATATGGTGTTATTCATTGCCTTCAAAACATACAATTTGTATTTTGTCTGTTTGACTCTGTCTAGTTTCTTAAGCCTCCAAAGTTGTATTTGCCAACAGATACAATCACTGCACAATTTTTTCATTTTCAGACATCTGTCATTGCACTGTACCAAAGGAAAACAAGTCTTGAAGGTCTACCCAAATTTGTTCATGACCAATCAGAGAACCTTCTCCTGACATGCCTGCTGAATACAGTATAGGGCTTTTCCGTTGAACGTACAATATATAGTTTCTGGTGCTATGGATCCCTCAGTCACAACAATAACAAAAGATGGATTTATATGTTCACGTGAAGTATTATGGGATCATGGGAGCTGTTGCGAATTTTTAGCTCAACTTTTTTCTCTGATAACTTAAAATCCAGATGTTCAGGGTGTTTCTAACAGCAGCTGAATTATCCACAGAGGTCTCCTCCTCTCCAAAACAAACAGGACACATGATTAAAAACAGTAAAAAAACAATGAATAAAGCAGTCTCACTTTAAAAAACAGAGTTTCTCAACTCAGCTTGTTTCTCTGGGAACTACAAATTCATATATTCATGTTTTTGTTACCAGCAGGCAATTCACAGAGGTCTCCTCTCAAAATGAAATTGACCAGGTGATTAGGTGACTAGGTGATCACCTTTTTTTTGGAGCCAAGTCATTTACTATTGAGTATTGACTGTTATAGAGCCCAGATCCAATATTTAGGTATAGATTTCTTTGTTTACAAGCGATGCAGATGAGAGAGTTGATAAGGTGCACCAGAATGGACCATGAAGTCTCATGTTTAACAGTCTATGGTCAGCGCTTTGCAAAGCAATGTAGACACACAATTGATCTTGTAAGTGTTTTAAATTTACAAGTAGAGGTAGTTTAACTACGTTTCTCAAGTGAAGCTCCAAAAAAAATTAGTATGTAGCTGGCAAAGTTTTACCATGCTGGACCAGTGAAAATAAGTGAAACATTGATTGAAGAAAATGTGTTGATCGGATTGGCCCATCCCTCATTAAAATGTCTGCAGTTACAATCCAGAGCCAGACTAAAAACAAATATCCTTCATTTGGTTAAAATATACGTAAAAACAACCAGGACCTGAAAAGTGTGTCATAAAAATGTGACTTAAAAGTGGCTAATTCAGTTGACAGCTTCTGGCAAACAACTACAGCGCTAAAGATTAAAGGGAACATGACACTATTGACAGGCAACCATGTGCATATGACACAGACCATTACACAGTATACAATTATGTATTTCTCTGGGTTGGGTGAACATTGTTCAAAAGGTCAAAGAAAATTGGGTTAATGTACCTACACACCTACACCTACACCTACCTACACCAAAAAGCGGAGTTGGCAACGCCGGACCACAAGAATTAATGTATATTATATTTGCAAATAGACAGTTAAATGCAGGTGAATGTTACCAGTTAGTGAAATTGAATTTATCTCCCCAGTGTTTGATATGTTTGGCTCCAGATAAGATATAATTGGTACACACAAACCCTTAAAATCTCCTTTTCCATCATTAAACAAACCAAGAATGTATAAATATATTTTTTATTTCAAAAGTAAAAAGAGAAACAATTCATTTTCACAGCTTCCAAGAGTACCAAGTGCTTCTTCTGTCCAGCTAATTGTTTGGAACAACATATTTATATTAACATATTCTAAAAAAAGAAAAAAAAACAGCAAATACATACACATGAAACCAACAAACACTGGACATTTTGTTTAAAAAAACAATCAAACCATCAGGCTTAAAGCCCAAAGTGCTTCTGTTAGCTAACATTTATATTAACAACCTTAAATGACAATGAAAACACAGCAAACCCTCATATTTAAGACTATCAAAGCAACAAAAAACTTTGTATAAAGAAAATAAGTCAGTCAGGTCCGAGCTCCTTCACTCTCAGTTTCTCCTGCAGTGTTCTCCTCTCGAATGGCATTGTTTTCAGTGATTTTCTCTCTTCATTTTCTCCTTTTTCGGCTCGCTCTGTGACTAGCTAATGATCTTGTTCATTTTCATTGCAAATAAAATGAATGTTGAAGGTGGACTGGAGTTAATACAAGATACAAGAATTGACTCCTCCTCCTCTGGTATCTGGTTTCTGTCTGGGATCGTGATTTTCCCATCTTGTTTTCTGTATTTATTTTACTTTCCTTAAACTTGAAAGTTTTAATTTTTGGCTGAATTGGACATCTAAAGACATATTTTATGGACAAATATTTAAAAGTTGTGGATGACCCTTGCGACCCCTGATATTTCACGGATACACTCTGCTCTGGCCTACTGACAGAAAAAGCCTGCTATGGCCTACCAACAGAAAAAGCCTGCTGGCAGCTAAAGCTAACTAACTAGCACCAAGATGCCTCCTTTCTCCACAGATGACCTCTACAAACTTCTGCGTCAGGTTGCAGTGTTGGAAACTTCAGCGTCTGGAAATAAATGCAGAACTGAACGGACCTTGTGGAAATGACAGCACTTTGCCACTGACTCAAAACAGCGGACTGGAGAATGCTAACATCCAGCTAATTAGCTCTGATACAGCTCCCACGAAACTAAATGGCTGTGTACCGGGTAATAAATCTGCCAGTATTAGTCCTCCCTGGAATGCTCTCAGGGCAAAGCCCAAGAGTAAATCATCTGATATGGGGAGACGTCCAACAGGTAGAACCCAGCACCCAGAGATCTGCGATGCGACAAGCTGGCCAGCGTTATCATACTCCTCAACACCTGTGCAGAGTAAGACACAGCTGTGGATAAAAGCTAAAGGGAAGATAAGCAACAAAGCTCCCAAACCAGCTAGTGTGCAGTTACAAAATCGGTTTCCTCCACTACTGCAGGACCCTGGATCTCCAACTGAAAACCCTGATAACTCCTCGGACTCACAAAGAAGGGTAAGGCCTGACAGGAAGTCAGAAGTTAGAAAGCTACAAGGAAAGCTACTGACTGGTCCTGAGACTCTGGTTGTTGGTGGTTCTGCTATTAAAGACGTGGGAAGCATGTACAGCAGAAACACGAAAGTATTGTGCTTTCCTGATGATACGGTCTCCAATATGACCGACAGAATCCTCAGTATTGTTGCAGGAATTCCAACTTTGAAATACCTTGTACTGCACACAGGGGCAAATTATATTGCAAAACGACAATCTGAAGTGCTCAAACGAGATTTAGATAAACTGCTAAATGCAGTGAGCTCTCTGAATGCTGAGGTCTTCTTCAGTGGGCCTTTACCACCAGTCAGAGGACTGCATGTGATGTCCACTCAGTGCATTTTATTGACAATTTCAACTTTTTTTGGGACCGCTGACATTTATTCAAAGGAGACGGACTTTCAGTAAACAAGTCAGGAGTAAAACTTTTTGCCTCCAACCTATCTTTCTTCTTGCGTAACACTGTTCCCACTCCCAAGGACAAGAGACAAGAGGAATCCAAACAAAAGCAGCAAACACCAAAACATGAAGGAGAACCAACTCTCCCGCCGCCTGTATGCTCTAACCATGAGGGATGCCAGAGCAAAAAAGGGGATGCCTTATGTCCTCCACCAGGAGCCACTGCTCGTGAGGATTCATCGACTCCAACCACTAAAACTCCACCTAGGTCACCATCTCCAACTGCCCAAACTCCATCTCGCTCATCATCTTAACTGGGTATCCCATCACCCTCCTCCCCCCTGCTGGAGTTTACTGACCAAATGAACAAACTTGTCAGTGCTGGTATCAGACTTACTCCTCGCCCATCTGGGATCCTGTCCCCCCAAATTCCACCCCGCCCCCTACAACCACCCTGTCCCCCTCCACCACCACAGCGCCGACGGGCACCACCTCCACCCCTTCCACGGCTTGATCTGAACCTACTCCAGTCCCCTAGTAAGAGCCCAGCACAGCCACCTACTTCTGTTGCTAACTGATGTGTTCCAGGTCCAGCTTTTAAGGCAAATGTTATGCCTGACTTTTCCAAGGAAAAGACAGGGCCCATTGTGCCGGAAGCTTCATTGATTCATGTCTCAATAGGTAGGAGGAGAAGATCGGCCCATCTCTCCAGAAACATCACATCATCGAATTTAACATATATTTCATGTCAGCCACAGTATGTTCTAAAACATGGGGATGTTGGACTTTTTTAGCACATTTAAGTTAGCTCTTTTAAATGTTAGGTCTTTGGCAGGCAAATCATTCTTAATCAATGACTTTATCATCAAGCACAAGCTTGATTTTATGTTTTTAACTGAAACTTGGTTAGGACAAGATAACAGCGCAGCAGTTCTCAATGAGTCAGCCCCTCCAAATTTCAGTTTCATAAGTGAAGTAAGAATGCATAAGAGAGGAGGTGGAGTCGCCATTTTGTTTAATGATAGCATTCAATTCAGTAGAGTCTCTTATGGTCACTTTGAATCTTTTGAATATGTTGCCATTCAATCAAAGTCTCCATGTCGATCAGTCTTCGTAACCATCTACAAGCCTCCAAAATACAATGCAAAGTTTTCCGATGAGTTTGCCAATCTACTGTCTGTTGTTTGTATTGATTTTGACTGTGTTGTGTTAGTGAGTGACTTCAACATTCATGTTGATAATTTCAAACATGGATGTGCTAAAGAACTTTTAAACATCCTGGATCATTTTGGCCTATCTCAGCACGTAACACATTCAACACATAACAAAGGGCATATATTAGATTTGGTTATTTCCAAAGGGCTGAATATCTCTGAGGTTGTGGTGACGGATGTTGCTCTTTCTGATCATTACTGTGTGTCATTTAAAATGGCCACACCTGCTATTCTTAACAAAAGTGGAATAGAGGTAATCAAAAAGGGTTATATTAATGATAACGCCTGTGCAGTCTTTACTCAGTCTTTTACACCATCACCAACACTGCCCTCAGCTTCAACTGATGACCTTGTAAATAGTTTCAGTTCCAAAGTTATGACTATTATTGACTCCATCGCCCCAGTTAAGACAAAAGTTTTATCAGGAAGGAAAAAGACACCTTGGAGAAACACCACACTGGTCAAAGTCCAGAAAAGGGTCTGCAGACAGGCAGAGCGCAGGTGGCGAAAAACCAAACTCCAGGTTCATTATGAGATTTACAAAAGCAGTCTCCACACCGATAACCATGAACTAAAGAAGGCAAGGCAAGCATTCTTTTCTGTTGTGGATAGACTGACAAACCCCACAGCATCAGTCCCTCCTGAGCTGCTATCCAACAAGTCATGCAATGAATTTGCAGCTTTTTTAACAGATAAAATTTCAAGGATAAGACAGTGTGCAGCACCAGCTCAGGCAACATGATAAGTCAATCTGTGCCTTCTTGTTCTCCAGTTAATCTAGCACATTTTAACCTTCTAGAGCATACAAGACTGACCGAAACTGTATCACAGTTAAAATCCACAACATGCTGCCTTGATACTCTGCCAACAAACCTTTTAAAAAATGTCTTTAATTGCATAGCTCCAGATGTGTTGCAGATAATAAATAATTCTCCTCAGTCTGGTCAGTTTCCCCAGGCCTTGAAAACTGCAGTAATAAAACCTCTCCTAAAAAAGACTAATCTGGATGCTTCAGTGATAAGTAACTACAGGCCAATATCAAATCTTCCCTTTCTAGGAAAAATTATTGAAAGGGTTGTTTTTCAACAAATGCATGCTTTCATGATGCAGAACAATCTTTTTAATGCATTTCAGTCTGGATTTCGTCCACACCACAGCACTGAGACTGTACTTATCAAAGTTTTAAATGGCATACATCTGAATAATGATGCTTCCAAAACCTCAGTCTTAGTATTATTAGATCTCAGTGCTGCCTTTGATACAGTTGATCATGACATACTTCTTGACAGAAAAGTGGGTGCAACTTACTGGCACTGTACTACACTGGTTCAAATCTTATTTACAAGATAGAGACTACTTTGTGTCAATTGGTGAGCATGTGTCTGAACGAAAAAAGATGATGTGTGGGGTGCCACAAGGGTCCATTCTCGGACCACTTCTTTTCAACATCTACATGTTGCCCCTAGCTCAGATTATGGAGCATCATAATATTTCTTATCATACTTATGCAGATGATACACAACTTTATATTTCTGTGTCATCACATGACAACAGTCCCTTACTTTCACTGAGTGAGTGTATTCATCAAATCAATGAGTGGATGTGCCAGAATTTTCTTCAGCTTAATGCAGATAAGACAGAAGTGATTGTATTTGGCCCCAAAAATGAAAGGTCAAAGATCAGTGCTCACCTTAATGCCATGTCACTGACAACAACAGATAAAGCCAGAAATCTTGGTGCAATTATTGATTCCGACCTGAATTTTAACAACCATTTAAAGCTCATTTCCAAATCAGCCTACTACCACCTGAAAAATATAACCAGAATTAAGGGATGTCTGTCCAAAGAAGACATGGAAAAACTTGTTCATGCATTTATTTTCAGTAGGTTGGACTATTGCAATGGAGTCTTTACTGGCCTAAACAAAAAATCAATTAGGCAACTACAGCTGATTCAAAATGCTGCTGCATGAGTCCTTACAAACAGCAGAATATCACACCAGTCCTCAGATCACTACATTGGCTTCCTGTGAGTCAAAGAATAGACTTTAAAATCTTCCTGTTGGTCTACAAAGCATTGAATGGTCTAGGACCGAAATATGTTTTAGAGTAATTAACTCCATATGAGGTATCCAGACCTCTCAGGTCATCAGGGACTGGTCTATTGTGTGTTCCCAGAATAAGAACCAAACAAAGTGAAGCAGCTTTCAGTTATTGTGCTCCTCACCTGTGGAACACTCTCCCTGCACACCTGAGGTCTGTACCAACCGTCAGCTCATTTAAATCAAGGTTGAAAACATTATTATTTGCTACAGCTTTTACTTAAAGTAAATATATTTGCTCAATGACTTTAATCATTCTAATTGCTAAATTATTGTCTTTTACTGGCTTCTGTTTTTAATTTTCCTTTTCCTTTTTGTTAATATGCTGCCAAATCTCCGCTATTTCATTATAAAGGTAATGAACAAATCTTCTCTGGGGAGAATCCAGCTGGCTGGCTAAGCAAGAGATTAATCATCGAGTTTATGGTTTTACAGAGGATTCTGTCACTGTTTAAAAGCTGTATAAAACAGTGCTCTTCCAGGTTCCATTCTTCTCTTATGACCCCAACCGTCACAGGGATTAGCTCCCACCAGTTGTGAAAAATAAAAGCTCCTTGTTTATTTGATTGCACAGTGAAACATAGACATTAGATCTTTAGGAGAAGCAAAGAAGACGACTTTATCTTTCTTCCATTTCCACTCTGTCTTCATACATTGTCTTTTAAAATACTCATTTCTTCACCTAACTAAGACTAAGAAGTCAATTTCAACTAACTGAGCTGCAGAATCTAAAATACTCATGCAAGGCCTATTAAAATATAGACAAGTTCTTCTACAGTGAGATCTCAGTGTTCATGAGCACTAAAAAATGCGTTTGATACTGTCAGAGCTCCATAGAAATGACTAACTAAATTAGAATTAGATTAAATTAGAATTAAGCTGGGAGCTAATATCTGTGTCGTTTGGGGTCAGGAGAGAAGAATGAAACCTGGAAAAGCACTGCTTTATGATCAGAGGGCAGCAAAATCAACAAAATTCACATCTTCCATAAAGAAACCATAGGAGCACAAATTGCTGTCCTTTTAAATGTCCTGGATACTTGACATATTGGGTAAGAATCTACTGAAACAAAGACACGAGGAACACAACGAAGACAAGAGGAAGAAAGGCAACATACATGGAACAATAGAACTCGTACTGGCATATTGTTACATAATGACTAATAAAAGGTCTGAAAATTCCTGAATAAAACCAGAGCTACATTTAAGACCTCTGAGATTTCACCACAAAATGGAAAATTTGCTGTTAGACTTTAAGACTCTTAAAAGTGAAGAAATAGCCAAGTGAGACTGGAGAACAAATAAAACTAGACAATTTCCCCTGGGGAAATTTTGAAAGGGCCACGAGGGCTACTGCCGGAGTGTTTATATTATGATGAGATTCTTCAGACATTTCAAACAATTAATTCTAGTGACATTATGACATTATACACAAGGAGCCAGTGTTGGGAAAGTCCACTTTCTACATGAACTAGTTCAAAGTTCAGTTGACAAATTTTAAAATGAAGTAGTTCAGTTCATAATTCATAATTCAAAATTTTGAACTAAGTTCACCTTTGTAAAAATTAAGTAGTTCATAGTTCTTTTTTTCCATATGTTGCTGCGAGCTCTTAGTTTTCAAAATTATTGACACAGCCAATATAGAACCACAGGCAGCAATTATTTTATCAGTTTTAACACTGTAACTATGCGTCAGATTTCATCTTCATATGCAGTTTTGAATTCTTATCCAACCATGATTTACAATAGCATTGAGGGGACAGCATTTCCCCATTGCTGCTTTAATGCTTTGCTGCTGTCCATTCAGTCCACACTAGTAACAGCTGCAGCTTTCACCCCATGTGACACATGCGGCGATGCGACGCTGTTGGCTGGTGTTGCGAGGGTGTTTTTTTCGCTACATATTAAGGCCCGTTTACGGTGTGTTTTTGCCGGCTTTTCGCCTGGAAGGCGCTATAGAAATCTGGCAACCTATTGAGCGAAGTTAAACTGAGAGAGCGTGCCGTTCACAGACACCAGAATGAACAAGTTCATAGTAACGTGCATCAGTACGTTCAGTTCACGTTCGCCTAAAATATGAACATGCTCATGAACTATCTTTCAATGAACGCATTCAGGCACAACACTGACGTTGTCATAAAACTCGTTGAAATGATCATACGACGCCTCCTTATTGCTTTGTTGGCTCTATGTTGCTGTCACCTTTTGTTTTGATGACGCAGGCAGCGGTACGAGACTGGTGGCTGGTGTTGCCAGATCGGGTGTTTTATTCCGCCACATATTAAGGCCTGTTTACGGTGTGTGTTTGCCGGCTTTTCACCTGGAAGGCTCTATAGAAATCTGGCGCCCTATTGAACGAAGTTAAACTGAGAGAGCGCGCCAGAATGAACGAGTTCATAAACTATCGTTCAATTAATGATCACACACACACACACGCACACACACACACACACACACACACACACACTGACACAGGTGCACACGCATGCGCGCTCTCTCTCAGCGCAACAAACACACACACACACACACACACACACACACACACACACACACACACACATTCAGACGGAGAAAATGAGCGATTTGCTGACTCTGCACTGGTCTGACATTTGGGCTTATGCTGACAAAACGGTAGCTCCAATCACAAAAATACACAGACCATCATCGCTGTAAGGACTTCCTGAACAATTGGGTGTGATTTCGGTGTTTCTACACAAAATATTTTGCCGACACTTGCGAGTTTAAAACAGGGGTCCGTTCTGCTTGTCTCAGAAAATCTTTGTATTGGAGTCAATGAGGAGCAGAGACAGACGTGGTCGCACTTAGAGGCTGCTAATTCAAAATTGGTAAAACTCACAGATTTTTGGAGCACATTGTGCGAGACAGAACACATTTGTCTACAACTGTGGAAAAAATCATGTGTGTAGAGTGTAAATTGTGGCTGGGAGGAGTGTGGAAAGAGAAAAAATCTGGAAGTTTTTTTGGCTCTCTCCCACTCTGACCGATGACGTCACCCACTCTAAGGCGAATGTTCCATGCAATACACACCCATTATAATCTCAAAATTTCTCCAAACATGATCATGGTCATTGAACAGTGATTGATCAAAAACTACATGACCTATCAAAACGTGGAATAATACACCAATACACAAGACTTGTGTCTACAGTGTAAAGTTTAAATGGAGTCTCTAGGTGAAAGTATGCCAGAGCAGTATGTAGTAGAAAAAGTCCAATGATTTGTTAGTTTTTTGACCTCCTCCCATTCATTCCCTATGGGAATTTTTTCGCAGTTTTTCACCACTTACGTTTAGAAAAACTTTGTAAATTTTGTAAAGAAAAGTAATAGCACGCTGATCCCGATCAACATGCACATTTTGATATATAATTCGCCTGGGTCCTCTCAAGGCTATGGGACTAGTAGTGAATAGAAATTTGACACGGAAGAATCAGAATCAGAATCAGAAAAAGCTTTATTGCCAAGTACGATTCTACACATACGAGGAATTTGTTGTGGTGAAGTTGGTGTATGACGCATCTACTAAAAATAAGAGTACAAAATATAACAATATAAATATATATACACAAGTCTGTTTTTTGTTTGTTTGTTTTTTCCGGGAACACAGTCACAGGAAGTCCGAGCTGGAGGAGGGGAAGGAAGAGGAAGAAAAAGAAAAAAAAACACGCAGGACAACAATAGGGCTCGAGGCTTCACCTCGTGGCCCTAATAATAATAAAAAGAAAAAACACGCAGGATAACAATAGGGCTTGAGGCTTCACCTCGTAGCCCTAATAATAATAATAATAATAATAATAATAATAATAATAATAACACGCAGGATAGCAATAGGGCTCAAGGCTTCACCTTGTGGCCCTAATAATTTCTATGTTTTCTATATTACTGCAAGACCAATCTTGGCCTGCGGAAACATAAAAATTCAAAGGTGAATGGTTCATTGAGAGGCACAAATTTACCAGGCTCAATTCAAGACTGCATAGGCTCTCATGGCCCCAGATTCATATCAGAAGCAGCCTAAGATGGTCACTCAACACCACCCTATAACCAATAAAGCACAACGTATCTACTTCCACATTCTCACTACATGATACAGGGACATTAGAGAAAGTTCCTGTGTACTACTTGGAAACTGCAGCACCTCTGATGGCAAGACGGCTGGTGAGAACAACAGAAAATGTCATGGTTGCCCCCAATGTCCATTCAGGACAATTACAAAAAAATGCTGCATCAGCATGGCTGTTAACATTGTCACACCTCCAGTTAACTGCTCAACCCACCATCTAAAAAAGACTGTTCCTCCTATATGAGGTCTACCTCCTTGTTTCTAGTCTTTATGTTAAGCTAAGTTAGCCGGCTTCATATTTAGCATACAGACATGAATGATATCAATCTCTTCAACCACTTCATCTTGTCTTGTGCTGCTCAACTGATTTTAAACACACATCTCAACATCAATGGCCAGTTTTTCAGTTTGATTTACTTCTCCAAAGACCCAACAAACACAAACTCACAAAAAATGTATTTTTGCAATTGCAATTTTTACAATCATTTATAAATGTCAGAATTATTGCTATTTTTTAACATTCATTAGTACATTTCAGCATGACCTGTAATGTTTATACTGTATTATTTTACACATAGGCTAGTGTAACTTCTCATACACTGGCCCCTACCAAACAGAAATTAGTCAATCAAAACAATCACAAACCAGTCACTTACTTGTGGTCATTGTAACACGGTTGTGACCTTAAATGTGGATTGGAAGATGTCGCACCTCCAGCACTTTCTTTCTCCATCTTTTTCCATCAGCTTTTGGAAGCCAAAGCCAGGCTAAAGGCCAAGGTTTTCAGGAAACTACTACCATGGTGAAATCTTCTGGCTTCCTCTGGTTGGACAGTTGGACAGGAAAACTACTTGCTTGTAGCAGCAAGGTTGGGGCAGGTAACACAGGCTTTACAAGTAGTTTATTAAAACCAAAATTTATATCTAGTAGCCATAGTAATGATGGCAGGTAAGGAGGAAGTCAGGTGACATAGGATAAAGCATTTGGAGGAATGATAATGATGTTTCAGCAGTTTTGTCATGCTCATGTTCCAGTTCTCCTTTTAAATTATCTGACTCTAACAAGCAAAAAAACTGATTCTTCATCTTTTGTAGCCTTTAGTGCACCTATATTTCCAAAGGTTATGTCATCAAAACCCTCCAATATAATATTGCTCTCACCTGACACCTAGGTACTGATCCACCATGTTAACTGTGATGATAAGTTAATATTAACTAACTTTTTTGTCTGTATTTATTCATAGTAACAGTGAATCAACATTGCCATCATGAGGCCAAAGAAGAAAGCACATTGCCTGCTACCACTTGCATCCAGTGTGTAACCATCTTACATTCTGTGAGTCTCAAGTGAGCCTATAAACATTTATGTTTGCATTTGCTGTTTGTACTGACAACATAGTTAAAAAAAAATATTTTGAGAAATAAATGCTCAAATAAAAGTTGAGTCCTTGATTGAATAAAAGTAATGAATTAGTGTGTAATATAGTCCCACGTAGCTAAAGAGCCAAGGTATGCATTTAACTGTTAAAATGTCTCCCATTGTTTGATCTTTTTATTGTTTTTATTGTCTCACTTCCCCAGTTATTCTCTCCTATTCTCTCCTTGTGTTATATAAATCCAGATGGCTTGTTGCTACCACCCAGTGTTACAGTTTTACTACTACAACTAAAGGAACACAATTCTAATTTTGGGTGGTGGGTTCTCTCCCATTTGCCACAAACAAAGCTCTACACATCAGTTAAAAAACAGTGTACACATAATCCCATATATTCACAAAACGAATGACAAATGAAAACAACACAAAAAACAAAACAAAGAAACAAAAAAGATACAGATTCAATCCAAAATGGGACATGGACATGCAAAATAAACTAAAACACCGTGTAGGCTCTAATACCTTCACTGCTTCATTATCATAGAAATTTAAGAATATACAAGGAGTAGATTTCCTGTAATAGGAATTCTTTCAATTACTGCTAATCATACACATATCAATATTCATAAACTGTATAATGTGTACACAGAACATGTATATGGCATTGAAACAAAAACAGTTACTACACTTTCTGAAAGTGTGAATATTTCTCTTTAAAAGGACATGGACATGAAATGTTAAATAATATTTAACATTTCATGTCCATGTCCTTTTATCCTTGAATAAGGATAGGAATGTAGAGAACAGAAAGAATAGAATAGAATAGAATAGAATAGAATAGAATAGAATAGAAAAATAGAATATAATATATAATTATAATAGAATAGAAAATTATTTTGTGTAACCCATCTGTATTTGTTGTATATAAGGCACAGGCCTGACTGTAGATCTTTTAATGTACATTTTATTTTCCCATAAGTTTTACACATATATTTAAAAATGTATGTGTCACAGTTGGGCCTGTGCCTTATGTGCAATTTTCCTATCCTTATTCAAGAGAGTGATCTTTCAAGTTGATAGCATGAGTTATTAATTTCATGCTCAGATTTTGTGATCTTTTCCTTCGACAAATAGAATGCTAGGTGTCAGATTGACCATTGACTAATGCAATGATTCCTGCCTTGTTGCAGGCATGTTAGTTTCATGTTAGTGGGTCGTTGACCCTCCCACCCATCATGTGACTGCCTTACTCCCTGGGGAGAGATCTCAAGGCTGCGTTTTGGGTGGCTGAGAAGTGGTATCTTAGACCACCTCCACTGTTCAGTGATCAGATATACAGCAGCTAGGTACTTTAATTGCATGCATTCCAGTTTTAATGGTATCAACATATTTCTGACCTGCTAAAAGCATAGTTTGTCTGGTGTTTCCTTTCTCTTAGTTATAAGTTAAAGATTAGCTGTCATTTCTGTGCATGTGTGTATGCATAGTCTAGGAAGTAATAGTTGCAGTTGTTTTTTTTCCTCTATTTTGGTGTTCAGGAATGGGAAAGTAACCAACAGCAAAAGTTACCAGCATACACTTAAAGACAGTAGAAAAGACATGTAAATTCAATGACCTACTGCATTTTAAAAATGTCAACAATGAAATCAGTTACATTGCACACATTTAGCACAAGCTTTCCACTTGAACAATGAGGGATCATTTACTAGTAAACCTGGGGAACACCTTAAGTTGTCTCACAGATATTATTTCAACCTTAATTAATGCTACAGTGTGATTATTCGAGATTAATGCATATTTAGATAATTATAATTCCCGTTTTTAAAAGGTTTAATTATTGATCAATGGTTTGATTTAATGTTACTAAATCATTTACTAATGCTTTAAAAACATTAAGATCTCATTAAATGGCATAATTTTGCATTGCCAGGATGTTTTCTATACCAACACAACTTGGCTTGACTTAGAAAATGTGAAACTACCTACAGTACAGTAGCAGCTATGCACAGAGTAGATGCAGCTGTGATTTTTGCTCGTTTGACAGAGAAAGGCTGTGTCGTGAGGATAAACTTGTCCTTCAGGGCATCTCTTTCTCTTGTGGATGTGGATACTATCCACAAACCCATAACATAAGTTGTTTTCAAATTGCATCTGTAACAAACACATACACTAAATTTAACTTTCTCCTAAGCAGGTATAACAGGTCAGTTTGGGGGGGGCATTGATGGGATATTGATGGTTTCAAAATTAAGCCCAATTCAATAACAAAAATGAAGCCCAATTCAATAACAAAAATTCAATAATATGATAATAATAAGATATAATAATATCTTATTACTATCCTTTACTCTGCATTGTAGCATTCCAGTCTCCCCATCAATGTCCACCACCTCCCGTTGCTGGTGAAGCCAATGGCTTTGTCCACCTGCCAACTGCAGATCAAACTCTCTGTCTAGCCAGACAAGCTACTTTTATGCTTTAAGCTGATCTATTTTTCCTCACTTATTTTTGTAGAATGACCAAATACCTAGTTTTCAAATTCATTGGGCATTTTTCAGACACTGAAAATTAATGTTTGACTTGTCTTTGTTGTTCTGAGGTGTAGCGAAATGTTCCTTCATTGTTATGCCTCCTGCTCCTATCACCTGTGCATATCTTCCACTAAGTCTCCTTTCACTCACCAATTGCTTTTAATAAGGATGAGTAGCTCCTGAATCCACCATATAATCAAAAGACATATCATCAACATTTAGTCTTATTATTGCCAGTATTTGTATATTTGTGTGTGTGTTTTCTGTTGACTCACCCACATTTGTGTCAGATCCTGTAGCTAGTCAGTCAAAACCCCAACCATTCTTCGGGTCCTACTCTTCTCTTGGTTGTCTGGATTTTGGGGTCTCATGCCCAGTAACAAAATTTACAGCATATGAAGCAATTATTTTTTCTGCCTTGGTCTCGTCCTCATCACCCTCCTTTGTCCTCTTTCCTCCTCTTCCTTAATGGGTTTGTAACTCTGCTAGGTGCAGTTTCCTGAGTCATCAAGGCTTCGATTGTAACTCAAAATGGCTCACCTTAACTTGAACCTGAATCAAAGGCTGAATTTGGTGCCTCAATCACCAGCACTATATTTGGTGAAACAGTGGCACACTGTCACCTCACAGCTAGAAGGTCCCGGGTTCGATTCCCGCCTGGGGTGCTGGGGGTGCTGGGGGCGTGTCGTCCACCATTCCTTCGGTGAGTGCTGCCCTTTAAGGGGCCTTTCTGTGTGGAGTTTGCATGTTCTCCCCGTGTTCACCTGGGGCATCCTCCATAAAACCCCCCCACAAAAAACATGCAAGATCACCACCTGACCAATGGTGATGTTTACGGGCGTTAGGTGTTTGATCCCGTTTAACTTGTTCATTCATGAGCATCTCCAGTTCAGCAGTGTGAGAACCGTGACGTCATCGGAGATTCCCTTTCGCGGCAGCTCCTGATTAGGAGATGCCTTCCACCAGTCCTGGACCCGTCCTCTCGATGAGTGTACTCGATCAATCCAGTGGCTCCAGCTGGTCTCTCCTCGCTCCATTCATCAGCGCCCTCTCCAATCCGGGCACTCGCGCACACTATAAAAAGTGTGTGCCGTAGATGCCTGGGGCGGCTGTGATTCTCATTGATCAGTTCGCCTCATCGTGTCTCTTCGAAAGTGTGTTAGTATTGCTATTGCTCGTGAGTTCTGTGTAGATCCGGGTTTGTTTTTAGGTCTACCAGTTAGTTCAATTCGGTTAACTGCACTGAGGCAATAAGTTTGGGGAGCTGGGCTGTAGTTAGTTTATTTTGTTTTTCACACATTACCATGCACCACACCACAGGCAACTTTTCTGTTCGCACATTAGGTTTATGGGTGGCTGTTCCCTTGTATTTTTGTTGAGGTAGGAAACAGCCAGGTAAATTTCTTCTTTTGTTGTTCTTTGTATGGTAGTTAGTTTTGGGGTGGATTTGGGGATAGGCGTAGCTGGTTTTTGTTTGTTTTATGATTTGCCGCCACCCGCCCCTTGTTATTCCTTGCTTGTTTTTTTTTTTTTTGTTGTTATTTTTTGTGGATTGATTCATTAAACAATAAACAGCATTTAGCTTTTTAACATCACAGCACTGTGTTGCTTCCCTTTATCCCTAGTCTTATCCATCAGAGGGTCGTAACAGTGACAAAAGGAACTGGGTCCCCGGGCACCACTGTCGGCTGGCAGCTCACCGCTCCTGGTCTGCCATGGAGGAAGGACTTAACAGGATGGGATAAAAGCGGAGAAATAATTTCACCTAAGCATGGCGTGTGCAGTTTCGGACTCTGTAACTGTGCATGTGTGTAGTGATTAATAAAGTAGTGATTCTTCTTCTTCTTCTTCTTCTATATAAATACAGTCTGTTAGGATGGCGAGTAGGAAGGAAAGGAGGGCACAGGCTGATGCAGGCTTTATCGTCCCCACATTGTCATTTATTGTGCAGAAGCCAGGACAAGTGATTCGAAAAAAATATACAAAAAGGCAAAAATTGCTTTCCAAAAATAAAAAAAAAAATAAGAAAAGAAAACTAATGAATTAAATCATAGCTCAAGCAAACTGCATAAACCATGAAGAGCAAAACTAAGCTCCAAACCTCAGCATAGGCTAAGCCCTTGTAGGGCCCTATGCTCTAGACCAGCAGTCCTGCTCCTAACATCTGGATGGAGGTTGGCAGAGTGAGCCTGCACCCCTGGGTGCTGGCCACCTATATTCTCTAAGCCTCTCCTACAGAGACAAGAAAATAATTAATTTTCAATTTACACACAAATACACCCTAGGCTCAATTCCATATAGCCATACTAACTCTATCAAAACATGTAACAGAACATAATAAATTACAATGGCCCAACAAACTGTTAGATGCATGAAAGAGTAGATATACAGGGGACTGAGCCAGAACTACTAGGCGTAAGAGAGGACAAACAAAGGGGTAAGTTGGACATACAAACAAAACTCATTAAACAGGTTAAACTGTAACATGTCTCCGTGTCCTTTAATGTTTTAAACGATTTCCATTGTGTCAACGGTTACGTGCTTTGTCCTCAATGCCAGCGGGATGGTAAAACAACGCAAACGGTAAGACGCGACAGTCCGTCCATGTAATGATTGCCAGCATTACTATAGGGCATCGGGCATCCCCGTGACACAGTCCATTCACCCTTTTACCATTTATTCCAGTATTTCCCAACTGCATTTGAACATATGGCATTGGTAGATTATTTATAAAAATGACAACAGTCTTTTTATAACCTTTGCATAATGAACATATGCATAGTTTCTTTTCAAGATGGTGGAGCGTGAGTGGCAGCTTGTTACAGCAGCTCCACCCATTTTCCTTTGTATTAGTGTGTTTTTGTGTCACGAGTGTGGAAGACACTCTAACCTGAAGAAGGCAACTCACAGTGATGGACTTCAGAGAGAACACAGGAAAACAGTCAGTTCGAAAAAATCAAAAGGTACATTAACCAAAAGTGTCCACAAACACTGGAAACAAAAGGCGAGAGCAAAAAACGCTCTAGGCTGGTTGCAAACAACATATGATTTAACAGAGGGTGTCCACAAAAACTGGAAACAAAAGGCGAGAGCATAGAACGCTCTAGGCTGGTTGCAAACAAAATCACAGGGAAGGCTGGGCTGGGCTGAGGGCTTACCAACAGGTGGAAGTATTCCGATGAATACTGGTGGACTGAGCCGGGGTTAAATACAACTGCTGATTAGGTTGTAGATGAGGTAATGACTTGCAGGTGTGAGAGGAGGCAGGGCTGGAGGAACTGGGCAGGCAGGTGCAGCCCACAGCATGGACCTGAACAGACAGGGAAAGACAGACAAGACCACAAGGGGACAAGGAAACACAGGGAAAACACAGGGGAAAGGAGGGAACCGAGCACTGTCTAACATTTTGTGTCTTTCTTGTATTTTTCTATCATGCGTACATATGGATGTACAACTGGTGAGACTAGGGATTTGTTTTTTCTACTTTGTGGATTAATTTTATCAACTTCAGGAGATCCACTGAACTTTGGGTACATTGTTTACACTGAACAGCTGATAGCACTGAGCAACACAAGCATTCTCCCAGTGGAAACACCGGAGATCCCCAAGGAAAGAAGGTGAAGGGGATGCAGAGCTGGGGCGAAGAGCCGGGACAAGAAAACATTGTACAAACCATCCATACTGTCTCTTATGAAGGGAAATGTGAGATCTCTCCTAAATAAGATGGAAGAGCTAACGGCGCTAGCCAGACTGTGGAGGGATACTGAGAGTGTAGCCTTAAGTGTTTCACTGAAAGTTGGTTAACAGAGATCATGCCGGACTCGCATGTTAAGTTGGACAATTTTCTACTGCTGACAGCAGACAGGAGAGCAAAGGAGAATGGTCTGTCTTATCCGAAGCGAAACTGTTTCCCTAACAGCAGAGAAAACCAGTTTCAACCACTCTTCTCCCCCTCCTTTTCACACATATGGTCACACAAGCACTCCTCTAATTATGTTGCACATTACTAAAATGGAAACAAACTAACAACCTGTACTTATACATCAAGTGAAAAACAACACCATATTAGGTGAGATCAACTTTTCCTCTACAAAAAGGATACTTTGGAATGAATAACACCATCGTAAAATATAAATAAACCTTGGCACACTTCAGTTCCACTTTTGTCCCACTCCACAATTTTGACCAAACTGGACCTCCAGAACACCTATCATCTTGTCCACATCAGAGAGTGGGGCAATTGTAAAATGGCATTCCACACACCATTAAACTACTTCAAGTATCAAGTAGTGCCATTTTGTCTTCCAGAATTTGGTTATTAAGGGTAATGGTTGACCATTTTGTATTTGGCTGTTTGGATAACATTCTGATCCTCTCCCAGGTCCCTCACCAGCTACTGCTCACTGTTATCACTTCCATTTGGTCTCCATTCAGCTGGATCCCTGAGGCAGAGTCAGCATTTCTGAAGCTCAGGCACCATTTCACTTCAGCACTGGTCCTCACTCAACCTGACCCAGAGCTCCAGTTCATTATGGAGGAGGATGCTTCTGACACTGGGTGTTACGGCTGCCACCATTCTTGGGGGTGTTTGTGTGTGTTTGTGTGTGTGTTCTTGTGTCTTGCATGTGTGTGACTGGTCGGAGGTGAAGGGGTGTGGAAACCGGATTCCTCCTCCGAACCAGCCGCTGCCCAATCGCCTGCAAGCTGTCATTTCCTGCCGGCTACAAGACTCGTCTCAGCATGGCAGTCTGCGGCTGGCATCTTTGGTGACCAGTCCTCGGCACAGGAGAGATCCACTTGTTGTGTGACAGATTTGTCAGAGTTCTGCTTTTGGTATTGTTTTGCCAACCAGACTCGAACTGAGCTAGGCTTAGACAGGGACTGATTTTCACATACACTTAGTTATATTGTTTGTTAGCTACACTAGGATTAGGGGTGCTATTTCATTTTGTATTTTGGTTCTTGTTTTTCATCAGAACTGTAGGCCTCATTTAGGAGGGTTTTATTTCCATTTTGTTTTGAGTGTGGTTTAGGCAAGCTCTTCCTTTTGAAGAGTTCTCTTTTAGTTATAATTAGTCAAGCTCTGATTTTTGGAGAGTTCTCTTTTGGTTTTGATTATTTCATTAATTTGAAAAGCACCCAAATTGCTCTTTTCGTTGTCTTGGCCTTTTGCCTTTTGTATATTAAAATGATTTAAAACGCTTTGATTTAAATAAATGATTACTTTTCAACCACTTCCATCGGTTGTTTTATTGTTACTTCCCTACCCCTAGTGAGCTGGGTTGTAACACTGGGGTAGGTGCAGTGCTTTCTCAATGATCTGATTAAAAACGCCATCAACGTGCATTCGTTTCAAGTATGTTATCTTCTACAGAGAGAAACTATGACAATGGTAACCATGAACTCTTGGCTGTTAAGTTGGCTCTCGAAGAATGACGTAACTGGCTGGAAGGTGCTGCACTCCCCTATATTATGTGGAAAGATCACAAAAACCTCTCATTGTACTGCTACGCCAAAATGATTTTCTCGTCTTATGGTCAGAGGTCCATATAATAGTGGTGCAGATTGCTGAAACAATCTTTCACTTGGTGATACAAGCACCAAAATTGGCACACAGGTGCTTCAGAACTCCCTCTTTCAGAAAAGCACGTTAGCCAACGTCAAAAACAAAATGGCCGCCATTTTTCAAGATGGCCGCCATTCGTACCAGTACGAAACAGTATTTGCACTAAATATTGTCAAAGTAATGACATTTTGATGATCTGTACATCAAAATGTATGTTTTTTGACACGAGGAATCAAATTCTGCAATCAAAATTTCAATATCATTAAGCGTTATAGTGATATGATGACAATTATATGAACTAGCACTGTCTCAGTGAAGTTACCGATGTGGTATCTCAAATTGTTGTGACAGAAGCACAATATACTAAAACAGACTGAAGTGACTTGCTTGAATTTAACCTGGATCATTGTTTTATTCTTTGCATTTACAGCTACACAGTTGTGTGCACTTCAGGGTGTAGCGATAACATTTGCATGGTCCCCGACATTCACCTGTGCAACGACATTTTGTCAGCTGCTGGCAGGACTGAGCAATGGGTGGGAGGGTTGACCAGAGAACTTCCCAGGCTTCACCTTTTCTTTGCCAGCCTCAGTTGCCAGGACTTTCACGTTGCATTGTACATTCTGTTGACTGGCCCCATATGCAAGCAGCTTGGAATGCAGATCGTCTAACATGCTGAACGAGAGATGCACTAGTTGGTGGAATGGAGTCATAGGGTCTTTGCTTCCGAGCAAACAAGTGCAGTCTTGCTTCATCAACCTTGGTAGTGTTGCTGTGTTTGTCATACATAGTGACAACAAATTTCTCGAGAATGTTGAGATCAGCATCTTCTATGGTAGGTGGGTGCTGACTCAGTTTGCTGAACACTGGGCCCACTTCAGGACAAACTGCCCATGTTTGCCATGCAGTTGTCTTCCCTCTACCTCAAAAGGCCGAGACCACGTCACAGCCAGTGAAGGCATGAAAGAAGAGCATGCCACTACATTTCTCTTGGCCGAGGTTCATCGCCAAGTCATGAATTGGGCAACACTTCCCCGAGTCAGTTTTCGCTCCGCTACTCAATGGGTTGTTCGCAGACATTTTGCATATACAGTTGAAGGCCGAGGGGCTATCCTTTTACCGCCTAACTGTACAAAACATCAAAGCACATTGAAGTATGGGATACAACTAGGCTCAGGCATCTGTTGCCCTACACCTAATCCGATCGTTCATCCAACGCCGTTTAGATACCGTGCGATCTGTACACCGTCCGGTTAACTAAAGCCCCGTTACCCTTGGCTCGGCTCTCCCGCGCTGGCACACCCTGTCAATTCAGGCGCAGCTATCTAACAACTACACTACAACTAACTACAATTCTAGTTGAGATGCATAAGGGGCTAATTAGATAGCATTTGGGACACTTATAGATACTACTGTCTAAAGTTAGTTTACCACCACAACAGTTAGTAACTACAACTACAGTTAGTACACTACAAGCCGACGCTGAGCCCCATGCTGAGTTTCACAGCAGTGATGTCACCAGTGTGCCCTGGTTTTGCTTTGACATCACTCTTAAGGTATCACAAGCCAAAAGCTTTAATATTAAACTACATTAGTGTAACAAATAATTGGCAGTGAACTTTTTCACCACAGACTCGGCACAGAGCATAGAAACAGGCAAGGTTATAGTTGAAAACATCACTACATACAGTAATCTATGAGCCTTCATTTTGAAAAATGGCGGCCATATTGAAATTTTCAAGGCATAATTGGCTTAATTATATGAGAATACATTCATTTCATTTTTGGACCATAAAGAAATTGTGTTAATCGGAGTTCCTCTTCAAAAATTGAAATTTGTCAGGTTTGCTTCTGCAGCCATCTTGAAAACTGGCAGCCATCTTGAATTTTCTGATGGCTGATGTTCTTTTCTTAAAATGTATGTTCTGAACGTCATTTGTGCCAATTTTGGTGCTTGTATCACCAAGTGAAAGATTCTTATGGAATATTGAGATAACCTGCCCCACTATAACTGGAACATAGGTATGCATGCATGACAAAAATTAAAAAATGCAAAATGTCAGTTGTTTCAGGCAGCAAGTGTCAATGACCATAGATACATGAGTTAACCTCAGACAGTCTTGGATTGACAGAACAACAAAAGTCCCTAGTCAAACTAACAGCAAGCGCTGTTAAAAAAAAAAAAAAAAAAAAAAAAAAAAAGTAAAATAAATGAATAAATAGCAAGACGACAGGAAACAGGTAAATGAGTAGCACATATGACATAAATGAAAGGGCAGTCAGCACTCATCTTCCAGGGACAAATGGTTAGTTGTAGTTTCTGTAGGAAGGAGTGCAACGGTTCCCAGATCCTCCAAAATCTGTCCGATTTGTGATTAAGGTCATGAGTCAGCTTCTCAAGAGCAGAAATCTGTGATAACCACATGTCGAGTGTAGGAACCTGGGGAGTTGACCACTGCAACAAAAAACATTTTTTAGCCAGAAACAAAAGAATTATTAACAGAGATTTAGTATCTGTGTCAAAGAAATTATCTAAAGTATGGTTTAAAAGACAGAAAGAGGGAGTCAGTGAAAACTGTTTACCAGTGACCTCCTGGATGACAGAGTGAACCCCCTTCCAGAAAGTCTGGATGCGGTCACATGACCAAAATAAGTGGATAAATGTACCTTTGTGTATTTTACATTTATAACAAAGATTGGAGGTATCTGGGAACATTCTCTGGAGGCGAACAGGTGTGTAATATGTTTGGTGAAAAAATAAAAAATTTTGTTCACGTATTGAGATTGAAGTACATTTAGAGAAAACCGCACTGCAGATCTTGTCCCAGTCTACAGGACTAAACATCACCTCCAAATCATGCTCCCATAACAGCTTCAGAGAGTCATAGTCTGAAGAATCAGAGTAAAGTAATGAAGCATGAATCTTGGAAATCAGTCTTTTGGGGGATTTGGCCAAAACTACGGTGTTTTCCAGCTCTGACAGTCCCATGCGGATCCCGCCTGTCCTCAAGAGAGACCCTATAAAATGACGAATTTGGAGATACTTCTAAAAATCTTTATGGGGAATATCAAAATCAGCCCTGATGTGCTCACATGACTTAACAAAGTCAGAAACCAACAGGTCCATGAAGTTTGACCTTTAGATGTCCACTCCATCAAACCGATACTCCTAATCTGTGCTGGTAAGTCCGGATTCAAAGCCAGGGGAGACCGGAGAGAGATGACGGGAAATATTTAGGCATTTCTTCACATCTCGCCAAAATAGTAGTGTGTTATGTAACGGGCTAGTGGAGGACCCAATTGCAGTACCGGCCGATTTACAGGGAATACGGGGAAACGGACAACCGGAGCAACAATGTGCCGTACTGAGCACACAAGCTGGAGCGATCCTCCTCTGCAATGGTAAGTAAGGGAATATTGTTCAAGTATGAGGCAATAGCGGCGACAGCCTTCTCTGCAGTGTACAAGGATTTATACAAATCCCGGAATGTGCTATTGACAACCACTGGATCACGTGTGACATCCCCATTCTGTGTTGTTATGATGTTAATCAAGCGATTACCAAATTGATAATATTTCTGTGTAGTGTAAAGCAATAGTTTCCGGACATGACGAGTATAATCCATATTAAGTTTAGTCTTAGCAGCCACTAGCGCCTTTAAGTTTGCTGGTGTGGGCGATTGTTTATGTATTTGCTCCAGCCTCATCACTTCTTTTTCAAGGTTTTCTCTATTTCCCTGTAAGGCTTTTTTCTGATGAGAGCTATAAGAAATAAGGTATCCATGTAAAGTGGCCGTAGCTGCGTCCCACATTGTGGTAGGAGCTACTGGAGAACTTTTATTATCGAGCCAGAATTGTGATAGGTTGTTCCGGGCAAAGGTGCAAAAAGAGTCACTATTCAAAAATGATGTGTTGAATCTCCAAATGGGAGTCCTAGGAATGTTGAATACTGGGTTAATGAACAGATGTACCAGAGCGTGGTCTGATAAAACAGTAGAGTTTATACAGCAAGTCTGGACAGAATGTAAAAAAATTTGGGGAATAAAAAAATAGTCTAGTCTAGAGTACAAGTTGTTAGGATGTGAATAAAAAGTGTAAGCTCTCACTTTAGGATTTAAGTGTCGCCATATATCTATCAATCCGGTATCTGTGCATAAATTTTTGAGGACAGCAGATGATCTCGGGTTAGATATGTTTGCAGAGGAGGATT
This sequence comes from Chaetodon auriga, assembly GCF_051107435.1. Taxonomy (NCBI): domain Eukaryota; kingdom Metazoa; phylum Chordata; class Actinopteri; order Chaetodontiformes; family Chaetodontidae; genus Chaetodon; species Chaetodon auriga. The sequence continues at coordinate 1,357,738 of NC_135085.1, read as the reverse complement.
TATCCAGAGAAGCATTCATTATACAATTAAAATCACTGGCTAAAAAGCCCAGGCCATTGCAATGGTGGTTAAACATCAAAATCATTTATGACAAAAACTGGGGTGAATAATTGTTTGGGGCATAAATATTGAGAATAGTTATATGTTGTTCAAGAATCGAACCGAATCAAAATGAATATCCTTTCTGAATCCTTTTCTTCATGTTCCAAAATGAAAGGGAGGTTCTTGTTCATGAGGATGGCTATGCCTTTCTTGTTCTGTGAATGGGAATTGCCTACCCAGTCTCTCTTAAGTTTCAAATGTTCTGTGTCAGCCTAGTTTTCTGGAGTAATGCTATATCAGATTTTTGCTTGTTCAAATATGTTAAAATCTTCTTCCTTTTAATTACATGGCCCAACTCCTGGACATTCCAAGTAGTGAGTTTAAGTAAACCAGACATGAGAGCTACAGAGCTGGAAGATAGCTGAATAACAGGTGCCGAGTGGAGAAAAAGAAATCAGGGTGCAAGAAGTTGTATAAAGAATAATCCTAGACTCCAGTCATTTAACAAAAGGAAAATAAAACACACAAAGTTTGAACAGCAGCGCTTACCCTCCCCTATCCTGTCCCCAAATGACAGGAAAGAACTACCCCAAAAGAAGTCACTGGGCATTCTAAACTTAATCCAAATCCTAATTTAACAGATGGATCACAGTAACAACTAAGACACCTGAAACAGTGTCCATACTCCAGGCTTAAAAATGAACACTGAGAAACACCCCAGAATGATGAGTTCCTGAATTGTGCTTGAACTGGAACATTTGTGCAAGCTTTACCTTAAATACAGACTACACATAAGGTTGATATGAACTATTAAAGCCAAATTAAAAATGCAAGTGCTATATTCGTAAAACATCATGAAAAAGAAGAAACACTGTAGTGGGGGGGGGACTAAAATCACCTTATTAACAGGGGAGGGAGCTGCAAATTAAATCAGCTCTATTGTATATTCTCTCAATGTCCATGAGGTAGTCACAAAAAAGTGCAGTGTTCAGTGGGGGTTCAGTGTACATTATGACTGTCTTTCTCCAATATGACTGGTAACTTTAGAGATGAAAAAATTACCTCATTCAAGAGTTTCCAGAAATGCAGTAGCAGACTCAGAGGTGTCAAAAAGGCACATTTGCCCTTCATGGAGACAATGGAGGCGGGCTGGGTAGGCAAAACCACAGTACTTATTATGACGGGCCAGCACTTTCCGCGCGGTGTCAGGGTATAACCGTAGTTGGGAGCCACCATGGTGGATGTCACGTTTCTTCAGTGCTGCTCTGAGTACAAGCTCTCTTTGGGAATATCGTAAAAAACGCACCAAGACACTTCTCGGGGGCTTGTCTGGAGCCGGAGTGGGAGCCAAGGCTTGGTGGGCGCGTTCAATCTCCAATGGAGAATTCAATTGATGATTTTCAGCTTTTTATGTCAGCCACGGTTCTCTAAGTCATCAGTTTTTAGCTGCAGCTGCTCCACTGTTTTTTCCACGGCTGCTATACGGGTACTGTGAGCACCGTGGCTATCCTCTGTAGCGGAGACCCTCTCCTCAGCCTCCTCTATGTGCTTTTCCAAGTCCACCCCTCGGTTAGAGAGAGCCGATATAGAGCTCTCCACCGAGGTGACGGATACTTTTATTTCACTCGCGCCGTCAACGATGTCCAGGCGAGCGCTGACTGATTCATCCATGTTGTTCACCCAGGAGGCTACAGACTTTATTTCAATTAGAATCCGCTCCATAGTTACTTGGTCGGTTAGTGTTAGCTCTGAGGTGTTAGCATCACCTTGCTTGTCCTCACTCGGGATGTGTGAAGCCATCGATTGTTGGACCATTTCCTTCTTAACAGCAGATCCCGACGATGAAAAAATAGGAAAATCCTTGTAGCACTCTAAAGTACAATTCAGCTGATGGTATTAAATTTACCCTGAGAAAGTCACATATTTAATTGAAGCCTGGAGCGGAGTAAAGTCTCAAGTGTCCATCTTGATCCAGATCACATGACCAGCCAGTCTTGTCAGTATTAATAGGTCTGTAACAGATACCTAGACATTACACCCGTAGTTTTGTTCTGTTGTTTGATTAGGTCAGACAGATCGTTAGTTTCATCTACCTGTGGTGATGGGGGGGTGCGGAAGCAAAAGTGAGAAGGAGGTGGTATAAGAGAGCAGCCAGGTTGGAAAGAGGAGTGCTAGTATCATTAGACCAACATTAGGGAATGTATTTGTAACCAGAGGAATCTGCAGTTAAAACTCGACAGCATGTTTCCTCTTTAACTTAGACTTACTGGGGTTGGTGTGTGTGCTCTTGTGATTTGTGTAACCTCAAGCAAAAGTGAACTGCAACTCAGAGGACAGTGTGGCCTGGTTTTCTTCATTGACATCTACAGTGGAATTCTTCAGCTGGACTATGAGTTGGACTGGCCAACCTTCTGGAACATCTGAGAGAAGGCTTTTCCTGCTGAACTGTGAGTCTTTAAGGTTTAAGAGTCATTACTGTAATTTTTATATATTTTTTTGAAAAGCCAATTTAAAGTGGTATTTTGTTAAGTAATTTTCTGACATAGTGTAAATATAATTTTGGTTTAATCCAGGGAGTATTGTTTATTTAAACTACTGTTTATTTATTTCAAGGGGGTCTAATATGTGTTATTTGGGGACTACATTTTTTGTTTTTAAGTTTAAACAAATATTTGGGGCAACTATTTGTTTTGTTGCACAAGCAAGTAAATATTTGTCTTTGTCTTTATCAATTTGTCTGGGTCCAGTTTGTCCAGTCCATGAATTTAGTAATATCAGTTCACTCAGTACTGGTAAATCTTTTTGGTAGCTACCTTAATCGCTACCCAAAATCATCCCATCAATGGTTCCCAACCACTGGGCCGCGGACCAGTACTAGTCCGTGGGCCATTTGGTACTGGGCCGCACAGAGAGACTGAACAAAAAATATTTTATTGATCATCAGAATCTGAAAGAAGTTTTATTTTGAAAATCACATGCATCCGCCTGTGCCGCTGTACAGATGTCAAACCACTCGTCTCTTTCATGTGATACAGTAGTAAAAAAAAGGTATCTGCACGCTTTCATGTCAGAACACATGCTGCAGCTTTCTGGAGCAACTGGAGATTCAGCAATGAATTTGGGCAGCCTAATAGTAAGGAATTGCAATAATTCAACCTGGAAGTTATTAATGCATGGACTACTTTTTCTGCATCGTTTTGAGACAGGATATGCCTGATTTTTGCAATGTAGGTGAAACAGGTGAAAAAAGGCAGTCCTTGAAATTTATTTTACATGGGAGTGAAAGGACAGGTCCTGATCAAAGGTAACTCCCAGATTCTTTACAGCGGTGCTGGAGACCAGCGCAATGTCATCCATAACTGCTATGTCATCAGAAAGTGAGTTTCTAAGGTGTTTAGGGCCTACAATAACCACAGTGTTGTCCAAGTTTAGCATCAGAAAATTGCAGGTCATCCAGGTCTTTGTGTCTTGAAGACACGCTTGTAGTCTAGTTAATTGATTGGTTTCTCCTGGGTTCACTGATAAATATCGCTGGGTATCATCTGCATAGCAATATAAATTTATTGAGTGCTTCCTGATAATGTTCCCTAAAGGAAGCATATATAAGGTGAATAGAATTGGTCCAAGCACAGTACCCTGCAGAACTCTGTAGCTGACAACTGCTTTCTCAAGAATTTTTGGGAGGAAAGGAAGGTTGGATATCGGTCTATAGTTGGCTAAATCCCCTGGATCAAGAGTAAGCTTTTAAAGTAGAGGTTTTATTACAGCTGCTTTAAAGGGCTGTGGTGCGTAGCCTGTTGATAAAGACAGATTGATCATGTCTAAGAAGGAAGAGCCAATTAAAGGCAAAACTTCTTTAAGCAGCTTAGTTGGGATGGGGTCCAGAATACAGGTTGATGACTTTCATGACGAAATTATTGAAATTAGTTGGTGAAGGTCGACAGGTGAAAAACAGTCTAAAACTGCAACAGGTTTAATAACAGTTTCTATGGTTTCTGTGTTTGAAGACAAAACAGTGCCTGTTGACAGCAGGAGCTGATGAATTCTGTCTCTAATAGTAAGAACTTTATCATTAAAGAAGCTCATGAAGTCATTACTGCTCAGGGCTAAAGGAATACATGGTTAAATGCTTTCTGTCAGCCTAGCCACAGTGCTGAAGAGAACCCTGGGATTGTTCTTACTTTCCTCTATTAATGAAGAGTAATAGGCTGCCCTAGCACTACAGAGGGCTTTCCTGTATATTTTAAGACTGTCTTGCCAAGGTTAGCATAGGAGTCCTCTGTTGTATTGAGACATGGCATTGAATTACATGCTGATGGAATCATATCCTTAAATTTAGCTATAGCACTATCAGACAGGAGTCTGGTATAAGAATTTATGCCAGCTGGCAGGTAGTCTGGTAATATGAATTCAAAAATTATTAAATGATGGTCCAATAAAAGAGAATTCTGTGAGACTATTAAGAACTATTAAGAATTAACAAGGTCAAGGGTGTAGTTAAAACAGTGAGTAGGTTCATGTACATTGTGACAGAAGCCAGCTGAGTCTAATACTGAGAGAAATGCAGTACAAAGGCTGTCATTATCAACGTCGACATCTACATTAAAGTCATCTTTAGCTTCATTTCGGCTAACATACAGTGCTTGCAAAAGTATTCATACCCCTGCAACTTTTCCACATTTTGTCACGTTACTACCACAAACATAAATATATTTGACTGGAATTTTATGTGAAAGACCAACACAAAGTGGCACACAATTGTGAAGTACAGAAAGAAAAATTATACATGATTTGAAATTTTTTTTTACAAATAAAAAAACTGAAAGTGCAGTGTGCCGGTCCTGTACTCTTCATGACACAGCCAGGTTTCAGTCTGACAAAATAAATCAATATTATGGTCTGATATTAACTCATTTACTAAAACAGCTTTAAAGGACAGAGATCTGATGTTAAGGAGTCCACATTTAATTCTCCTATCTTGTTCTACTATTGTACTATTGTTCTACTATTGTTGTTTTAATTTTTATTTGATTTTTATGTTTAACTCTTCTGTACTTTTGATTTACTTAGTTTACATGGTCGGGCGCAGACACAGTCTCTATGGAGTGTACTGTAGTTATTTTTACTCAAATGACTACAGTGGCCCTGAGGGTCAAAACACAAACAGCATTTCACAAAACACAACATTTCATGAAACACAACAGTATTTCAGAAAACATGTAAATATACACAAAATCACTCTGTTGCCTTGTGTTTAATGTCAACTTAAAATGACATGAGATTCAGGTGTGTTGGTCTCTCATGATTGTTTTGGGAAAACAGAATTCCCCTCCCCCATGGAAATCGTTGAGTTGACACAATGTCAGACTGAAAATGGAAGGGGACTGTATTGAGTTGACAATTCTGTGCTACATTAGCAAGAATTTAAAGTCACTCAACTTTCTAAAATCCTAAATAAACACTTTTGCTGTTAGTCTACTGACCTTTCTAATCTTCTCCTAGGGCCTGTCGTCCACATATATGGACATCACATTTTGGGTTGTCTAGACCATAATACTGAATTTTGCTCTACAAGGGCCAGGTGTCCACATATGAGGACATTATACTGCCACTTAGTGGTGGCAGAAGAGAATAACACATTCCATGTTAGATTCAAGATGGACGACACAGATCTAGAAGTTCAGATGGCTACTCCCAATCCAAAGTTTGACCAGGTAAAAAATTCAATCAAATTTCATGGCTTATTCTTGTTCTTGTGATATGTATAAAAGTGTTCAATGTTTGTTATGGAAGTCAAATTTTACAAAAGTTAGTAACTGTAACGATTTATCATGCCGCTAAACATGATTTCCACATATGTGGACAGAGGGACTTAGTTTTGTTAGTTTTGTTAAAAATGTCCACAAATATGGACAGAGGGAGTTAGTTTGGTTGAAAATGATGATCCCCTGGGGGATGCTGAATATCAACCCCCATGACAGGAGCCAAACAGCAGTGAGGAGGACAGTAGTGGGTGTGAGGACCCCATTCCACAGCCCTCTCAGCCTATCAGGGGACGTAAACATCTCTGTGATGAATATGAAGGATATCGTTGAGATCGTGACATTGCTAGATCACACACTCCCAGACATCGCTCTCAGACACAGCAGGATGAGGCTGATGCCTCAAATAATGTCCCTTAAGAGACAACACGAGGACCAAGCCATCAAGAACAGTCGCCCAAGAAAGGCCGTGGGACGTGATGGAGGGCTTCTCTGTCAACACCAAATCAAGCCCAGTTTGAGCATGAGGAGGAAACTGTGCAGGACAAAGAGGCTTGACCAGAATTCGTTTCCATTGATGAGCAGATGATTCCATTCACAGGAGCTTTTCCATGTCGACAATATCTGCCAATGAAACCAAACCCAGTTGGCAAGAAAAACTTTATTTGCGCAGCAGCAGGTGGTATTGTGTTGGACATTGACATTTACCAAGGTGCAGTTGCACTCCTTGAGCAGATTGAAGAACCAGGGGATCTGGGTTTGGGAGGCTTGGTGATAGATCATCTGTCTCAAACTCTGAATCCTAATACAAATGTTTACTGTGATCGGTTCTTCACTTCCATCCAAGGTGTGGAATGCATGATGAAGAAGCAGATGTATGTAACTGGTACAGTTATGAAGAATCGGGTCGCTGCAGCAGTGCAGAAGCTACCAACTAACAAAACAATGAAAAAGGACGGAAGAGGGACCTCAGCACAATTTACCAATGAGGATGGAAAGATTTGCGTGGTGAAGTGGTATGACAATAAACCGGCAATGATGATGTCTGCTGTTCATGCTAGAGCAGTGTTTCCCAACCCTGAGAAATCATCAGGTGTGCCTTGGAAGATTATCCAATTTCACCTGATTGGTGCTCTAAGGATTAGGATCTTCCTGTGTGTCTTTCTTCAATTCCTGCAAGAATATCAGCTTAAACAGGCCCAGGTTTTCCACTAAGTAAATGGAGACTAGATTTTAATTATATTTCAATAAATATACTTTTTGTGACACTTTTGCTTGGTGGTGTACCTTGTGATTTTTGTAATGTAAAATATGTGCCGTGGCTCAAAAAGGTTGGGAAACACTGCTAGGGAGCCAGAAGACACTTGCCAGAGATGGAACAAAAAACTGAAACGATATGTGACAATCTCTCGATCAAGTATTATCCGTGAATACAACTCCAAGATGGGTGGACTTGATCTTGTTGATAGAATGATGAGTTACTATTGCATGAGTAGCTGTACAAAGAAATGGACACCGCAGATGCTGATGCACTTTATGGATTTGGCTTTAGCAAACAGCTAGCTACTGTACCACAAAGACCTCACTGTATGTGGCACACCAAAGAAGAACATCATGCAGTTCCTTGAATGTCATATGGAAATGGCCACGACCTTCTTGGGTCAGTGTGACAGTGTGACAGTATGACAACTCTGACTTTTCAGAGCGGGAAGATACCCAGACGTTTTAGTCTAAAGGAAAAAGCATCCAGTAAAGGCAGTGCGCCATGTTTCAGTCCGCAGGAGGGCTAATGCCAGAGGCAGTAAACATGAAGAATGCAGCATGCTGCAGAGCAAAAGGCTGCTCAGGGAAAACTTGAGTGCAGTGTGTTGCATGCAAGGTGTTCCTCTGCTTACAGGCAGATCACCACTGTTACACAGTCTTTCACACATAGGTGTAAACATGTTCCCAAGGGGAAAAAAAAGTTTGAAGTAGCAGTTTTGGAGTGTAAGTGAAATGTTTCATGTTTTATGCCATGTTCAGAAATTGAAATGAAAAGTTTCAAACAGTAACAATGCAAAATGTTTAGAATGTTTTCTACTTTGTTACACATACTTACTTTGTTACTTCAAATGAGCCATATTGCTCAAAGGGGCACAATTGTTGTTTCTCATTTTGTTTTTGCACTCAGGAAAAATACTGCTGTATTCAAAAAATGTTGAATAATTTAAAAAAATTTAAAATGAGTGTCCTCATATGTGGACATAATTTTTCTCAGAAACTACATCATGTAAAAAGATAATTCTTTGTTTTTACACTCAGTACGGTGGCCGACACAGGCAAACTAAAAAACACACAAACACATAAAAAACCAAAAACACACAAACACATAAAACAAATGCAACAGAAAAACGCTGCAAGAGAAAAATGCTGCAATCACAGAAATGAAGCAGAAGCAAAAACTTACAAACCCGCAAAACAAATGCGAAAGAAAAATGCTGCAAATATCAAAAAACACAAAAAACCCCAAAACACCTGCAAGAGAGAAATGCTGCAAATTCACTTCACAAAACAGAAGTGCACCAGGCTACTAAGGGTACTCGACCTGAGGGATGGACTGGTCCTTTGGGTCCAGACCATCTTGAAAGACATGAAGAGATCACTCTCTGCCTCTTCTACTCATACACCTCTCACAGGAAGAAGAAGAAGAAGAAGAAGAAGAAGAAAAAGAAGAAGAAGAAGAAAAAGAAAAAGAAGAAGAAGTTGTTTTTTTTTGTTTTTTTTTTTAAAGTTCCATTTATTTAAACATGTTTCTTTTCACTTAAGCAGGTACATAAATAACATTTTTTGACAGAAACAGAAACAGGCTAATGAAGACAGCTGCTGAATATCAGCTCCTTGTTGGACACTCTACACAAAACCTTTTTTAGTCCCCAAAATTCATTAAAATGGTCTAAGGTCCCCATGGCCCTGTGGAAGCAGAACTCCAGCCTCAGCCTGGCTCAGATGTTAGTCCTCTACATGGCCATGGGATCCAGGTCTGGTCCATCCTGCAGTCTGTCTCTACGTGTAATGTAGATCGCCATCTTGGCTTCCCCAATTAAAAAGTTTACTAGCTGGCAGCTGCTGTATTTTACCCCATAGATAAAAACTAGGCCAGTAAAAACAACATTGAACATAAAAAATTCAGTTAAAAAGCTAAAAAAAAAAAAAAACCTTGTCAGTCTGCTGCTCTCAGTAAAAACATGGAAAACATGCTTGGACAGACCACAGAAAGGACAACGGTTTAAAACAGTGGGATTGATTACAGATAAAAACACATTGGTGGTAATAGCACCATGTAAAATCCTCCACTGTAAGTCGCCCGTTCTCTTCTTCAGTGGGGGCTTGTAAGGAGTCCACTGGGGGGTCTGTCCCCCCAGTCTGTCTGCCCACACACTGACTGGTCTGTCTTCCAGGTTCTTTTTGTTTATGGTTTTCACACACAGACTGTCCAGAGTCTTTTTGTCAGCACCATGCAGGGTTAGCTCCTGTGGTTTGCACATTAAAGGTGGACCTCTTAAGTTTGCTAGTCGGGGTCTCAGGTGAGTTTCAGGGAAAGTTTCTGTGTGGTCCGGCTGCACCCCTCCCCCACTGTACTGTAGGAAGAGGCTTTTCTCCAGGGCACAGAATTTCTGCCTCCACAGCTCCAGTCTCTTCTGGACCAGCCGGGCAGAGCGCAGTCCCTGCACAGCACCTGCTGCCACATCTGACAGGACCAGCCCCACTGCTTCCACCAGCTGCTTTAGTGCTACAGTCCCTGTGCTGCACAGCGCCTTCGTCAGTCCTGGGGTGGAATCACAGCTGACATCCAGGCGGGCGCCACACACCAGGGGCTCCTCCAACAGCCAGTACAGAGAGAGACATTTCTGGGGTCTTTTAAAATCATAGAGAGGACAAGATTTAAAAACACCCTGATAAAAAGGAGGTAACCCACCTAAATTTAAAAATTTAAAATCAGTTAAAAACAGAGCCACATCCAGCCCCAGGTTGTTGACACGCCTGAGGATACAGCAGGCCACGTCCCTCCACACCAGGTCAGGGGGTCCTGAGAGGAACCTCTGCACAAACAGTATTCTAAAAGTGACTGTTCTACTGGCCAGGTGGACCAGGCCCTGCCCCCCCTCCTCTCTGGGTAAAAACAGTACACTCTGTGGCACCCAGTGCAGGCCGCTCCAGAAGAACTCCACCATCCTGCTCTGGATGTCAGCGAGCGGGCCTGATGGAGGATCTAGGCAGGCCAGCCGGTGCCACAACAGAGAGGCTACAAAGTTATTCAAAATTAACACTCTGCCTCTGTAGGACATCTCTGAGTGCAGCCATCTACATTTTAACAGTTTACTTTCTACTTTTTCTGTTACGTTTTCCCAGTTCTTTTTTTTTTTTTTTTTTTGACATTTTTGTCTCCTAGAAAGATTCCCAGGTATCTCAGCCCATCTCTCTTCCAGACCAGGTTCTGGGGGAGAACTGGAAGGCTGCAGCGCCATTCTCCCACTGCCAGCGCCCCACTTTTACTCTAGTTTACTCTGGCTGAGGATAAAACTGAATAATTATCAGTGATTTTTGTTATTGTTTTTATATCATTTTGGTCATTAATAAAAACAATAACGTCATCAGCATAAGCCGATAAAACCACTCTTTCTTTAAAATCTGGTAAAATCAGTCCTTTAACATTTGAACGTATATTGAGAAGGAGGGGTTCCAGGGAGAGCACATAGAGCATTCCCGACAGAGCACAGCCCTCCCGGACACCTCTATGCACTCTAAAAGGAGCACACAAGCTACCGTTCACCTTCAGCACACTCTCAACGTCCCGGTACAACACCTGGATCTTGGCGATGAGACCAGCACTGAACCCAAACCTCCCCATTGTTTTGTAGTCGGTACACAGGAGGGATACGGGACGCCAGTTTTTGATCTCCTGCAGGTTACCGTTCTTGGACAGGAGCGTAATCACCACGATTTAAACATTCATTAAAAACATCTAACAAATTCTTACCTAAAATGTCCCAGTAGGCTTTATAAAATTCTACTGCTAAAATCCTTCTTCGTCTGTCTAAAAGCATTCCAAAAATAATTTAATGCTTCTCTAAAACTTTGGTCAAATGTTAAAGCTGCAGTTGCTACTTTTCCCGCAGTGGTGTTTTTGAGTTTTCTTTTTCCTTGTTGGTCCTTTTCCCTGTAAAGGTGATTTTGAGTTCTACAATAAACTCTTTTTGTTATGACTCTGCATCTGGGTCCAGGCTCTCCCTGCTCACACGTGACATTTTCGGTACAATATTTCTAATAAAAACACTACATAAAACCAATGAGTGATCAGTAAAACCAACAGGTAAAATCTTACATGATTTAAACTACAGAAACAATCCAGACGAGCTAGTGAGATTTTGTTTTCACTCATGTGGGACCATGAGTACTGCCTGCAGCCTGTGTGCATCCTCCTCCATACGTCCATCAGGCCATGGGCAGAGACCAGCTGCCATCCAAAGCTGGATGAGACTCTGCATGGTTCCGATCTAAAATTTCATTGAGAGTACAATTAAAATCCCCACCAATAAAAACATAATTTAATGACCCAAACAGTTTCAGTTTTTTCATTAATGTTTTCAAAGAAACACCGTCTCTCTGCACCGCTGTTGGGAGCATAAATATTCATAAAAGCAAGGTTAAAATGATCGAAAGCAGTCTGTACTAAAAGACACCTTCCCTGAACGACATGTTCTGTTTCTACAGACTTAGGAGTGAATCTCCTGGAGAACAGGACGCCCACCCCAGCACTCTGTGTTGTGCTGTGACTTAAAAAGACTTCTCTTTCCCATTCCCTTTTCCAGTCAACCTCATTGTTTTTATCACTGTGGGTTTCCTGCACAAATAGGATATCTAGCTGCTTTAGTTTGGCTGTTTTGTACTGGCCCCATTCAAATTTAGGGACCCGATTTTAAAGTTATTCATAAAAGAGAGGTTAAAAACTATACTAAAAACAGCCAAAAGTGTCCAAAAAATTCTAAAATGTTCCATTAAAATCAATTAAAATTTTGCTGTTTCCTAACTTTGAACATTACTTTCTTCAGTCTGTACACTTCCTGGTCAGTAAAATCGGAGTCAGCTTTATATTTTATGTGATGTCTTGCTGACGTACAGAAAAATGTCAAATCTTGAAAGAACTGTTCAAGTTTGACGTTTTTCAGACTTTTGGTCTGTTGCAGGAATGTTTTAAAACTAGTGAGTGGGTAGATGAACTCCTGACTCCCCTGCTGAGTGTTGGAGATGCTGCTGTGGTCAGACACCCAGCTCTCACTGTCGCTGCTGTCTGAGTCCACGCTTCCCCCCGCACTCAACCTCCCCGCCTGCTTACAGGCCTTAGCAGCAGCCACCACGCTCACCCTCCTGCTGCATCTCTTCTTAGGGACCTTCTCACCTGGAGCGTCCAGCTCCATCTCCTCAGCCTCACCCGCCTGCTCACTGACCTTACCTGCCTCACCTCCCTGATCACAAGCCTTGCCTGCCTCACCCATCTTACCTGCCTCACCACTCACCTTCTCCCCCACACACACTCCTGTCTCACCTCCCTGCTCACCACTCACCTTCTCCCCCACACACACTCCTGCTTCACCTCCCTGCTCACCACATTCCTCCCCCACACATGCTCCTGTCTCACCTCCCTGCTCACCACTCACCTCTTTTTCCTCACCCCCCTCACCTTCCTGTGCTCCCCCCTCCTCATCCTTCTTCCCTACAACACCACTGCTGACACACTCAGGCCGCTTCTCAGAGCCGCCATCTTGCGTGTCCGCAGCATCGGCAGCACCCGCAGCACCCGCACCGGCAGCTCTGGCGCTGGAGCCCCCAGGAACCGGAGGCACCCGCGCCGGCAGCCCCGGCACCGCGACCCAGTGGAGCGGCTCGGCTCGGACACATTTTTATAACGTGGCCTTCCTCACCACAACTAAAGGACTTCATGTTGGATGACGTTGCAAACAAAACATAGTCAAAGTCATCTACTCTAACGTGAAACCGCAGGTTAAACTCTTCATTTCTGTTGTTAAGAATCATGAAGAGCTGCCTGCGATGTGTTTCAATAAGGGAGACTTACAACCAGGCAACATCTTTTTAATGAGACACCACCTTTCCGTCTCTGGACAGCTCTCTGCTCAGAAATTCGTCGCTGATGAACGGTGGAACATTAGACAGAGTTACCTTGGTGGCAGGCTGAGTCAGAGGCATCACTTGTGCAAACTGCCCGTCCACCGTGATGCCGGTCTCATCTACTGGTGAGCCTGCTCCACCTTCTCCACAAACAGAACCACGGCTCCATTCATCCTGGCTGCGGACTTCACGGAGCTGTGTCCGATCAGCTCCCCCACAGCCAGGGCCACCTCCTCCACACTGAGCACATAGCCCGAGCCTACCTTCACCCTGTGCTTCCTGCTCAGCCCAGCCAAGCCTCCACTGGCAGCCATGATGGCCACACACACACACACACACACACACACACACACACACACACACACACACACACACCTAAACTAACACAAACCCTGAAAAACACAACACTACACTAACAAACAACTACATCTGACAAAGACAACTCAAAAAGGGACAGAAAAGATAGAAAAAAGTCTCTCACTTGAGATCACTCTCTGCCTCTTCTACTCATACACCTCTCACAGGAAGAAGAAGAAGAAGAAGAAAGTTGGCTAAATTATGGTACATTTTCCTTTAAGTATTTTTAAATGTACCTTCTCACTCTCCTCTCCAAAACTTAGCCAACTTTCTTCTTCTTTTTCTTCTTCTTCTTCTTCTTCTTCTTCTTCTTCTTCTTCTTCTTCTTCTTCTTCTTCACAGGACCAGTCCATCCCTCAGGTCAAGTACCCCTGGTGGTCTGGCACACTTCTGTTTTGTGGAGTGAATTTGCAGCATTTCTCTCTTGCAGTTGTTTTGGGGTTTTCTGTGTTTTTTGATATTTGCAGCATTTTTCTTTCACATTTGTTTTGTGGGTTTGTAAGTTTTTGCTTCTGCTTTGTTTCTGTGATTGCAGCATTTTTCTCTTGCAGCATTTTTCTGTTGCATTTGTTTTATGTGTTTGGGTGTTTTTGGTTTTGCATCATTCCTGTGTTTGCAGCGTTTTTTCATTTGCGGCACATTTGCCCTTATCAGCCACCGTACATCAGGTCCCAATCAGTTCGAATAGCAAAGAGAAATTAAAAATACATGCCATGCAACAGTTTGGGTCTTAGGAGGCTAAATATTAGTTAAATGACAACTGTTTTTTATCATTTCCTTCTTGCAAAAGTGAAGTTTGACGGCTTCCAACATCTCCCAAATCAACATTTGTACTTGTAAATAACAAATTATGACAATATTGATACTAGTAGAGGAGCAATCCTCACTAACGCTTCTCCTAGTTGACTAGTAGTCATTCAAGCCATAGTCATCACATCTTTTGATACTAATTAAATTATTTAAATATATACAGTATATATGTGTGTGTGTGTGTATACATATGTATATATACATATATATACATATATATTTATACACACATACACACACACACACACACATATATATATATATATATTATTTGCGTATATATATATATATTTAAATATTTTTAGGGGCATGTACACAACTAACAGCAAATGTGATAATTATATCATTATATCATAGTCTCATTGTTCAAAATACAGGAATAAATAACTTCCAACTTCACAAAAGCAAGTTCCTAGTGTTGTCCAGATGTGAAAAAGATCTGTGAAGCAGGTAGATGACCTTTCACCTTCCACACCAATGCCTGGTCGATATCTGAACTGTAGGTGTCAGAGCTGGTTGAGTATGATCTTCTCCATGGTCTTCATCACATGACAAGTTAAGATTATGTGGCAAGTTGGGGGCGGGCAACGAACTAGGGGAGGTAGTGATTTAACCCTTACCAGGGACACCAAGAATAGGACTCACAGGTCCGCTAATACACTGACAGAGATAGGAATCCAAAATAAACGTACCAAAGTTTATTGCCAACAATGTTTATATTAAAACGATTCACAATAATACAATGACCAAGCAACTATGATCAGAACATCTACTGTGCGTACAGGCCTGAGGAGCAAAGCGGAGGGGAGCTCACCATGGAGGATGGACCAAAAGGAAACGAGGATGGGTCCAAAAAACAGAGAAACACACCACCTGTGAAATCTAACTAAATCAAACAAAACACAAAACACAGCAAACAATAAAAAGAGTGAGGGGACACCACCACCAGGAGGTCCGCCTGCCACTGGCTCGCAATTCACCGCTCCTGGCCAACAAAGAGAACACTGGCCCATATAGGTGCCACAAACCGAAGAAAATGGCCAATTCAACCACACACACACACACACATACACAAGGTCAATAAAACACACTCACGCCACACCTGCACACACCCAATTGACCAAAAACAATGTAGAAAATAATCAAAACTAAACCCTCACAAATAAATCCCAACAAAAACCCATGACAATTACCAAAGAAAAATGATAAACAATTCAATTAAATCAATAAACCAAAAGGAAATCTAATATACATTCCCCAGGAATTGGAGGTTATACAATGACGTAAGCCAACCAACCCCAAGGAGGAAAAGAACAAAAGAAAGAAAACACAGCTTAAACAAATCAGCACTACATCAGCATCAGCAAATCAAGTATCACTAAATTAATTTATATAAACAGAACACGGGCGGCACGGTGGCACGGTAGTGCGCGTGCCTCACAGCAAGAAGGTTGCTGGTTCGAACCCTGGGTCGGGCAGGGACTTTCTGTGTGAAGTTTGCATGTTCTTCCCGTGCATGCGTGGGTTCTCTCCGGGCACTCCGGCTTCCTCCCACAGACCAAAAACATGCTCGTTAGGTTAATTGGTCTCTAAATTGTCCGTAGGTGTGAGTGTGAGTGTGTGAGTTGTCTGTCTGTGTGTCTGTGTATGTAGCCCTGCGATCGGCTGGCGACCGGTTCAGGGTGTACCCCGCCTCTCGCCCATTGCTAGCTGGGATAGGCTCCAGCCCCCCGCAACCCCGAAATGGGATGCGCGGGTAAAGAAGATGAATGAATAAACAGAACACAGTGGGCACAACATATAGTCCACTTGTAAATAATAAAAATGATTTTTTAAAAAAAGAATGTTGTCATGAATAATAATTCTGACGAGTCTGTACACTTATGGAAAATTTAGCTGGCCATAAATCTTGTGTGGATCATGTCATACAAACTGTAGGAGCGAAGTCTAATACTTAGCCACTGAGGTGACTTGACCCAGAGCGTGGTTGACGCGCTGCGCAGTTAAATACCGTGCGTCGATGAAGATGATGAATAAGAGTCCGGACATTTCTTCTTGGTGCGATGTGATAGACTATTTATTGTACCATGCAAATTCCATAAACCGAGTATCAAACAAAACTCAAAAACGCCGGCATCTACCGCCACAGCGTTCAAAAACCTTTTTGCCCTTCCGGGTCAAACACCTGCCAACGATACTGAACTGCACACCTATATGCTTTGATGCCCAGGTAAACTTACAGCGACACCACATGGACAAAATGAGGAATTGCAATACATTTCCACACATAACATATTTGGCTGCTACACAAACAATAAGACAGAACAGCAGCTTGCACCAGGGGGGTGACAGCAGATGGCTCAGAGAGGACGATGCACTGAACCATTGAAGTATCTACAATGTGGATTAACAAATACTAATATTATCAAATTGAAAGTGCGCTGAAAGCAATAATCATAAATTTGGATTTACATACCACCCAGCAGGGAACAGTTTTCCAACAGTGTAATAGCGAGACGAGGACGCACGGCCATTGTGCACTCTGCCAACTGCTGACCAAAACCCAAGAGAAGAGATACTTTAAGTAGAGAGGAGACCAAGCAATGGCCAGCTACGATTAGAATTTACTCAAGCGACCCTACCTCACAGCACCAAATCACGTAAAGCCAGAGCTCAGAGCAGCAAACGATTGTTCTGAGCTGTATTCACCGCCAAAGGGGAGAGACAAAAGCAGCCACACTGCAGAGTGAGAACAACAGCCGATATCCCACAAATTACGCATGCAATAATTATGTGGCACCAGAAAATGCCATAGGTGCCTGCCTTAGGCTTGCAGCCAACATGTCAAAAAGCCATGGAGGGCACACCAAACACACCCCACTCGCACAGACGCCAGACTCCGAAGGTTAGGAAGAGGAACCAGAGCAGTGTTAACACACCTAGATATAAAGTTGAGCGTAGCCTGCTGCCAGTTAATTGAACTAGAAGGAGGGGGGGGACTCAATCTGCCACAATCACCGGCCTGAATTAATTTGGCTCTCTGGGGTGCACCTGCTGTTATGGAGAGGTTGGGTGGGGACTCTGGAGTGGGTCCTGTTTACTAGGGTTGGGGGGAGGGGTATGTGGTTTGCTCTGATACGGAGTGAAGGACGGTTAAGTGGTATGAGGTGGGTGCTATTGCTGTCAGGGGTGCTCCAGGGGAGGAGGAAGGCGTGTGGGGTAGTATCACCTTCAGGTCTGGCCTCTGGTGGGTGGGGAATGGAGATAGAATCAAATCTACTGAAAAACAGATTCAGTTCATTTGCCCATTCAGCTCCCTCTGTACCCAACTCAGCTAATTTTCTGTCCCCAGATCAAAAAATTATTTTCTTCTCATTCAATAGGACTTTTAGTTCCGTGGACACCCAGGGTTTGCTATTTGGAAAATCTCATACCTTCCTGGTAGGCACAGTGTTTCCCACACACTAGTTAATGTAATCTGTGATGCAGGTTGTTAAACTGTCAGTGTCCTCCACGTGGGGCCTGCACAGCACTTCCCAGTTGGTGGTAAGCAATCCCTCAGTGCTATGCTGGTCTCCTCACACTGCTTTTGGTCAGCAGTTGTTGTACTCACCAAAGACATGTAGGCAGGGAGCAGATTACCCAGGTTGTGGTCTGAATGGCCAAGCAGGGGGAGGTGTGAAGAACTGCATGCATCCTTTATGTTTGCATAGAGTGAGTTCAAGGGTCTATTGCAGGGGTGTCCAAACTTTTTGCAAAGAGGGCCAAATTTGATTAAGTGAAGATGCCCGGGAGCCAATAGTTCCTTCTGATATTTTTTTAACAACAAAAGTTACTTGAAAATACACACTGTTATAAAAGAATTTTCACTGTCACAATTACCTTTATTTTTAAAATGGCAATGTAACCAAATATGAGCCACTCAGGCAGACGTGAACAACTCTAAAAATACAATTCTGCCTTTCATTCAGTCAGATAGCATTGAACAAACTGTATAGCATACCTTAAACTTTCATGAGTTAAATATCTTGCCTCATGAACATTTTAAACAGGAGTTATTAGTCATGCAAAGTGGTCTGTTATCATTAAACTGTAAAACAAGTGAATTTTGCCCTTGTCTTACAAGAAAGCAATAGTTTGTGTCACATCTACAGGTACATAACATCAACAGTTATAACCAAATCTTATTCAAGAGTTAAGTACCATAAGTCCAAGTGCGTTAGTGTGCTTTAGGCTTTTCACTGTTAATAGTGACAGATGTCACCATTCAAAACACTCAATTTCAGATTGATCAGCGTTTGTTAAATTCCACACAAAGAGATGCGAACGCAGTCGCATAACTCTTCACCGATGCGCACCGATGTTGCCCTGTGGGAAACTGTCAATGACCTATTTCAAAGCTGAGAAGTGCGAGGTACAGGGCTCTGTTTGGGACAACCAAGTGTCTTGGGAGAAGTTGCAGTTTGGTTCCAAAGGCCTTGATGTGAGCGTATAGCTGGCTCACCACTGCATCTTTTCCTTGAAGATTAAAATTCAGCGCATTCAGATGCTTCGTTATGTCAACCAAAAAACCCAGATTTGCCAGCCATACAGGATCAGACAGTTCTTCCATTGGTTGTCCCTTCTCACCCAAAAAATGTTCAATTTCCTCTTTGCGAGAGAAAAATCGCTGCAGTGTGGACCCCCGACTTAGCCACCTCACATCGTTGTGATACATTACATCATCGTATTCAGGCTGGATGTCACGCAAGAACTAGTGAAACTGTCGGTGATATAGAGCTTTAGAGCGAATACAGTTGATTGCCTTTTCCACTGGTTTCATCACTGTCAAATTTTGAGATGTTTGGCGCAGACAGCCTGCTGGTGAAGTGTGGACAATCAATCTAATCAAAAGCTTCACAAACAGAAACAAATAAATCCGTTCTTCTGGTTTGCCCTTTAAGGCTTTGGAGGTCAAGCAGCTTCTCTGTCACGTTCATGCTGTCATCAACTCCTCTTAAAAAAATAAGTAGTTGTGCAGTGTCAGATGCATTGGTGCTTTCATCACAGGCTAATGAGAAATAATCAAAAGCCACTCCCCTGTCCCCCAGATGTCTCTGAATATCTGACGATATGGCCTCAACTCTCCGTGCCACAGTGTTGCGAGCCAGGCAAACAACATTAATAAATTCTTGCTTCTTCTCGGGGCAAACGTTCTCCACCATTTTCATGGCACAGTCTTTGATAAATGCACTGTTACAGCCACCGACGTTCCTCCCCCCCGTTTTTTTTGTTTAACCCGCCATGCATCGGAGAAGTGTGTGTGCGGAGCAGGCAGAGCGGACCCCAGCATGGGATTGGCTCGTTCTGCAAGTGTGATCTCGCTCTGCCTCCCACCTCCCACCTTTGGCTGTTCGCTCCCTGGATTGGTGCAGAGTCGGGGCCCCTTCACCAATCACCAGGCGCCAATTGAGGACGGGATGCTAAAAGGCTCGAGTGGACCGGCACTCTGGGCGGCCGAAGAGCAGCGCGCCAGACGTTCGTTTCGTGGCCGTATTGTGTGACTAAGAGGCATTTTGCATTTTGTGAAGGACTGGGCCAGGGCCAGCTTGATATCACTAGTGATACAGAGGTAGTGGAGATTTTGTTTACTTCACACTAGGAAGAAGGGGTGCTGATCGGCTGTTTATGTTAAACTTTAGTTAAGCAGAGAGGGTTTTGTTTTTGGATTGTTTGTTTGTTTGTTAATTAGTGTAGTTCCAGAGAGTCCTCTTTTGGTTTTGATTGTTTTTTGATTTATCGGTACTCAGAGGCCCATTTCCTTTAGAGTTGCCTCTGGTTTTTGTTTGTACATATCATTTTCCTTACCTTTAAATTAAATAACTTTGCTTTAACCAATTACAACTGGTCTATGTTGCTTCCCTTTTTCCACCACGAGCTAGGGGTCATAACACGCACCTTCAGTAAAAGGTTTGCCATGTCTAGCTATTAACATGGCCACTTCATAGTGGCATTGGTGATGTTTTCCTTTGACTCACAGGCCCATGTGAAGAATCACTGTTACGATGCCAGAGCAGCTTGGAGTTGCTTCACTTTTTCCGTGCGGCCACTTCCTGTTAGCTTGTTGTATATTGTAGCATGTTTAGTCTCGTAGTGTTTCTTTACATTGAAATCCTTAAACAAGGCAACCCTCTCTTTACAAATTAGACAAACACGATTGTCTCGATTTTTAGTCAAGAAATATTGTGATTCCCACAGCGGCGGCCCTCGCTGTCAACTTTTCTCTTTCGTTTTGCAGTCACCATGGCAGAAATGATTCGAGAACGGTTCGCGGCACGGAGGCAGACACAGGTAGCATTAGAATGGTGCCACCATGTGGTGAAAGGAGGAATTACATCTGTAAATTTTTATGAATTATTTTTCCTGACAGAGTTAGTGAGCCATAAATAACATTATTATTAATACATTATAACACCGAAGCTGCAGGCAGTATGAAATCTGACCATGGGCCAATCACAGGGGCCAGACTTTGGGCATGCCTGGTCTAGTGTCTCTGGTGTGGCATTTAACATACTGGGTGAAGGTGGGGACAGTGGAAGACAGGGAAGCATGATTCAATTCACCAGAGATGAGGAGGAGGGACTGGGGCTGCGATATCCACAACTGTGAAACTACAGTGTGTAAGAGCTCGCAGGCTGCCACAGCAATGGTCGCGGGGGTGGGGGTGTGCACTATTATCATGATGATGTAACAATTTGGCTCTGTCTAGTGATTTTATGTGTTCTTATTCTGTACTTTCTTACTGCACTTATGTAACCTAATGCATGTCCTTGTACTGTTCAGAGCTATGAGATAGCATGACTGGTAAAAGCCAGTTTTGATAACAAGAGGCAGATGACGCTTCTCTTTTCTGTCAGTGAGGTCAGTTGCATTACATACACGCCTAAACAACACTCACACATAGGTTGCTTATCATTATATATTCCAAGGACAAGATGTGGACAGTTGTTGGGCCATTTACCTTCGGTTGCGTAAGTCCAACTTCTGTACGGGGCTGGCTCAGCCTGAGAAGATAGATGTGAACTTTTATCAGAGATCTGGGCTCTTTCTGACAGAGTTCCAGCATGAGCTCTGTCACTCCGGGCCCAGCACTGCTATACTTTACCTGTGACCTCAAAAATACTTCAGCTGTGAACTGAGGATTTCTCTGGTCTGTTCTTGACCTTCCAACAAAAGAATCGGGGCTAACAATGACATACGAAAACTCCATCAGGAAGTAATATGGCCAAATGCTAACTGGTAGCAGCTCAAAGTCTCTCATGCAGCATTGCTCCTGTACACTGATGTGCCCCAGGCTACACCATCTGTTGTTCAGAAACATCACTGTGCCCCCATCCTTCTTCTTACCACGCTCCTTTGCTCTCCTGTCCATGCAAACTATGCAAATGTTTTTTTGTTTTTTTTTTTGACAATAAAATTCCACCTCTACATTGCTTCACATGTCTTCACCTCATTTTAACACTGTCATTGTGGAACATTTAGAAATTAGAATTATGGGTTCATGGTTGTATATCTCCACCAACCACTGAAGTCACCAGTTGAGCTCACAGTAAATCAGTTCATCCTTGATTCCAAGTGAACATTTGTGCCAAAGTTCCCTCATGGCGTTCTTGAGATGTTGTGTTCACAAGAATGGGATGAATGTGAAGTAACAGAAGCCTAGACTTTTGACCTTTATCCACCAAAACCTAATCAGTTCGTCTTCGAGTCCTACTGAAATTTTTTGGGAAAATTTAGAGAAGTAACAATTTCTTCCACACATTATTATGAATTCATTTATTTTCATAATAATCAAGAAGATAAGACTTTATTGATCCTACACCAGGGAAATTAAGTCATTACAGTCAGCAAGTATTAAAAAAGTAAAAACAGTGGCATAGAAGATAAAAAGTATACAGGACAAATAAAAATAAAAAATCAACTATGTATTCCACATTATGTACAGATTATACAAACATTAAATGCCATACAGATACTACTGCCATAAAATACTATTGTCAATATTCTTATGAGAAAACTACCAATGTTGTATGCCATATCGCACTTGAGAAATACTGCTGCATTGGAAGAAACATTGAATTTCACGAGTGTATGTATATGCAGAATATGTACAGTTTATAAAAATACTGTTGCCAATATGGATAATAAATACAGTGTTATTGCACAGTTGAGAAAAAATATACAGCAAATTAGAAATTCCACAAGATGGAATGGTATTGCTCCAGATGAAATGGATATTGTAAGCATATATTAGCACTGATAACAGTAGTGGAAAAAAAAAACAAAAAAAAACTGTAGGGTTATGATGTAACAATGGGGGACAAAAGAACAACTAGCACGAATACAGTGCTGCATTACATGATGCTGGCGTTAAACAGTCTGACAGCTGTTGGAATGAAGGACCTGTGGTAGCGTTCTTTTTTACGGAGTGGATGCAGCAGTCTGTTGCTAAAGAAACTACTTAAGCCCCCCTCTGTCTCATGCAGGGGGTGAAATGGGTTGTCCATGATCATATCAACTTAGTTAACATCCTCCTCTCAACCACCTTCTCGATGGTGTCCAGAGGGCAGTCCAGGACAGACCCAGCTCTCCTGACCAGTTTGTTCAGTCTTTTTCTGTCCCTCCCAGAGCTTCCACAACCCCAGCAGATGACTGCATGGAAAACTGCAAATGCAACCACAAAGTCATGAAAAGTTTTTAACAGTGTTCTACATACTCCAAAGGACCTCAGTCTTCTTAGCAGGTGCAGACGATTTGGCCCTTCCTGTACAAGACATCTGTATTGTTTGTCCAGTCCAGTTTGTGGTTAAGGTGAACTCCCAAGTATTTGTGAACGTCTACAGTCTCAATGTCCAAACCCTGGATGCTGACCGGTGTAATCCGTGGCACAGTCTTGCAGAAATCTTTCACCATATCCTTCATCTTGCTGGCATTATTGTGCAGGTGGTTTAGTTCACACCATTTGACAATGTTGGTTATGAGTTGCCTGTACTCCAGTTTGTTCCCTTGTGATACGCGTCCAATGATGGCTGTATCATCAGAGAGCTTCTGGAGATGAAAGCTGTCTGTGATGTGTTTTCAACTCACAGCACTTTGCCCCAGCTCTGCATCCCCTTCTCCTTCTCTGTATTTCTTTGGATCTCTTGTCTTTCCACTGGGAGTATGTTTGTGTTACTCAGCATGATCAGCTGTTCTCCCGTGTAAACAATTGATTTAAGTAATCCAGAAAACAGTAAAAAGCAAATCACCAGTCTCATTTGTGCATCCATACTTACACAGAATCGACTGAGACTAGTGATGGAAAAAATACATGAGAAAAACATACTAAGACAAAGAAAAACGGCCAGAGCTGCTGTAACTAGCTGCCACTTGTGCAGCGCCATCTTGGAAAGAGATGGCGGAGAAATCATGAACAACAGAAGAGGAACAAAACACACAACAGTGAACTCTGTGCAGTCAAAAACAAAAACAATAAGTCAGTTTCTGAGGACTAGCTACCTCATGCTTTCAGTTATATTAAGGTTGAGATTTTACTAATGGATCTAACATGTCTGAAATTTGCAAAATCCCCACGAACATGGTTAGCCAAACGATCACAAACACAATAAAAAATAGAGAAAGATGTCATCTTCATCCTACTCTCAGACTATGGGGCTTGTCTAATTTAGCATAATGCCCTCACACAGACTATACCTGTGTCTGGGTCTTTCTTGGATACTGAGAAAAGACTGTAAGATAAGTCATTAAAAATGCACATACTGTCCATTATCTGTCTTTCAACCTTGCCAAGCTATGAGCAAAAAGTTTACAGATATCACGCTAGGCTGCATTAAAGGTGGGCTAAGTTAAACTCAACCTTGTGGATATCGAGGGGGGAGTCAGGGCGTGCATGGAGTAGTCAGGTCTCTCAGAGCTCCAGGTGGAAATCAAGTTTTTTTTCTCTTTTAATCATTCTTAAAATCATTTTCATTAGAGTTAACAGTTGTTTCAACACATCTAACAACTATACGAAGTACTGTGGGATCTTTTTATTTCATTGCAACCTTTGAAAGCCACGAAGATGCCTGACAGGTGTCAAACAAAGCACGCCAAACAATCAGACACGGCTGCGGACAATGGGTCCAATGCAGGTGAAGAGTCGTTGCCTTTGTGGGAGAAGATTTCGGTTAAAATTTTGGAATCAATCAACAAACGTTTTGACCATTTAGAGCATAAATTTGAAGACCTTATGAGCACTCAGTTGGTATTGACTGAGAGAATAGTTGCCACAGAGGAGCAAGGCACCGACCATGAGCGACGCATTCGGACTTTGGAGCTGTGCATTTCTGATATGAAAAAAAGCAACGAAAAACTGTTAACAAAAATTGATGACTTGGAGGGACAATCTAGACGGAATAATGTTAAGACTGTGGGAATACCGGAGGGTGAGGAAAAGGGCAAGCCCACGGACTTCATCACGGAGCTGATACTGGGGTTACTCGGGGTGAACACCTTTGTGAAGCCTGTGACTGTGGATAGAGCGCACCGCATACCTGTGCCAAAACCTACAGATGTTAAAAAGCCAAGGAGCATCATCGTCAGAATTCACTTCTATCACGAGAAAGAGCTGATCCTTCGGCTGAGTCGGCAACAACAGATGACCTACAACGGCCACGGGTGTTCGTTTACCCGGATTATACAGCGGAGGTGATGGCACAACGGAGGGGATTTCGACAGGTAACCCAGGCGCTCAAGGAGAAGGAGGTGAAATTCACCTTATGCTTCCCAGCAGTTTCATGTCCACTACAACGATCAGGTAAAAGTCTTCACCAGCCCCAGAGAAGCTATGTCGATTATAGAACATGACATGAAAAGATAACTTCTTGATACAGGCCTTTGAACTGAGAACTTTGAGAATATTAACTTGCGCCCGCTTGCCGTCGACCTCCAGTAAGTAACTGCGGTCAAGCCAGCGGACGTTCGTTTGTCCGTGGTCAAACCAGCGGACACTAAAATTAGCATACCCGCGTATTCTTACCTTTACGGTAAATGCATTCAAACGATCCCGAATGAGTGATCAGGCACCATTAGGACTTCCAGTTTTCAAAATAAAATGTTACCGATCCCGAACGAGCGAGCAGGCAACATTAGGACTTCCGCTTTTCAAAATAAGATGCTAGAAACAGTAAATGAAGAATTTGTGATATCCAAATGTTATGACAATACACGTGACTGACCCATAATTTCTGGCAATGCTTGATGTACTTGAGTAGAAGACATCTCTGACTACTCCCACAATGAGAATTATTCATTTTTACTGTATCATTATTGAGAAATTTCACATTAAAAGTCCTACATTTGTACTTTGCAATGGTTGTATTTCTCACTTTTATGATACTGTAAAAGCAAATTGCTCCATAATTTCTGGCAATGCTTGATGTATCAGAGTAGAAGACAACTCTGACTAGTGACACACTGACAATTATTCATTTTTACTGTATCATTATTGAGAAATTTCACATTAAAAGTCCTACATTTGTACTTTGAAATGGTTGTATTTCTCACTTTTGTGATACTGTAAAAGCAAATTGCTCCATAATTTCTGGCAATGCTTGATGTATCTGAGTGGACAACATCTCTGACTACTGACACACTGACAATTATTCATTTTTACTGTATCATTATTGAGAAATTTCACATTAAAAGTCCCACATTTGGAGTTTGAAATGGTCACATTTCTCATTTTTCCGACACTGTAAAAGCAAATTGCTCCATAATTTCTGGCAATGCCTGATGTACTTGAGTAGACAACATCTCTGACTACTGACACACTGACAATTATTCATTTTTACTGTATCATTATTGAGAAATTTCACATTAAAAGTCCCATTAATTACACAAATTTACATAATTTTTTTTTTTTCATTGGTAAAAATTACAGCAGCTGTTTTCAGCATTCTTTTTTTGTTGTTGTTATTATAGATAGTGTAGTAGCCTATAAGGGCAATTATCACCTAAAATGTATGTTTGAAACTTTTTTTCCCCCTTTTTAATGCCTCATAAATCACTCCTTGATTTATTTAAGACGTGCACACGATTGCTAAGAAAATATTTTACAAGGACTGTTAAATATATCAAACATCTGATGTTTTTCTGTGTTAAGATTATGTGAGCTCAAAGTCACTACAAAATATTCTTAATAAAGTTTTCAGCAGCCAAATCTATTTAAAAAGGCAATCATCAAGAAAAATTCAGAAGTTAAAAATGTTTCCTGGTGAAGAATCCCTCAAAATTTAACACGTTTATCAAGACCAGTTAAAGATTAACAACTGAAAGAACTTTTATTTACATGATTGTTTAGAATGAGATACATTATTGAATAAATGCAGAATGATATTTGCTCATTCACACAGGCTACATTTCCACTCCGTAGTCTGCACAGTTTGCAACATTGCAGAGTCCAGCTGCAGGCAGTCGGCATGAAACCACCTGGAACAGCTGTATCTTTCAAAGGGTAAATTTACTTTAAAAAAATAAATTTTCTACATGATTTAGCCAAATATTTTGTTGTTGCTGTCAGGATCAAACATTCATTCCTCTGTCAATTCCCATTTTGACCGTTTTTCAATATGCAAGAAGATTTAGGTTAATATGGATCAGCCAGCTGCCAGAGGGCAAACGCCAGGACATTAACAAGATAAGGATATGGACATATGAGAGTGTTATGCTGTAGATGCTTAAAACAAGCAAGTTTTCTTACACAGCCTGATGGACAATGACAGATAATCCTCAACCCTGAAATCTATTTATTAATATTGCTTCATTTAAAATACTTGCTTTTCTCCATTGTGCACTGTCAATTAAAGGTACAACATTCACAAATAATAACTTCACACAGCAATAACTTACCCAGTTAGTTACGGAAGGCCCTGGTCCAGCTGGCTTCGTGCATGCACACATGGCACAGTTGCTCTCTGTATCAAAGACTAACATACAAATGCAATATTTAGAGACCAAGTACTACAATATGAGTATATTACTAAGGAAAGTTCTTACGCACCTGATGCTTTTAGAATTTGCAAAGCAAACTGTTTGCGTTCGTGTGCCATGTTTTTCTTTGCTGTTGCAAATGCAAGTGTAGGGATATGTGGAAAAGCCTCCATAACTGCCTTTGTCATCTGAACAATGACACAACATGAGATATAACTTTGATAACTTCCTGAGTCCGCCCAATCTGATGATTGTCAATGATGTAAAATAGAAACGTATTTTAAAAAATGAATTTATGATTCATCTTACCATGATGACAATCACCCCACAGCTGCTTCCATCCCTCTGAACAGGGTGGGGCATTACAGCTCCTCTCCATTTTATGTCCACCCATTCTGTTTTGCTGTGGCAGGTCATCCTCATCTTGAAGTACTCACTATGTATGATTAATAAATCAAATCTTTAATGTACTTTGTACACATGCAGCATGCAAACATTACAGGAAAAACGACATTAAGTGTATTTGTAGGTGACTTTGTGATTTTCTTGGCCACCAAAATTGTAGCTTTACTGGATTGTGTGTACATTGTTCTGGAACTATACTGAACATAGACCACCTTTCACCATTGTTTGAAAGCTGTGCATCATGATGTAGTTCTCCAATTAAATGTCTGCCATTGTCTATTCATAGGTGAACATGATGTCTTGATTTGTACTGTATTTCCCTTAAATTATTTCATGACCTTTTTGGGACATACTTCTAAATGCTCCTGTCATGACTGACTGTGATGGAGCTTGCAAGTGTCACCCCTCAATGAGGCAAAAAAAAATCATGGACAGATGCATGCTGACTTTAAAGTTTGCCAACATGGAGTAATACTTGAAGTCTATTTTGGATATGTTGTATATTTTATTTTGAAAAATCCAACTAAGCTACTTCCAGGGAAGCATGTTTTCATGGAGTGCATCCATGAGCATGCAACCACAGTGCTCCAGCCAATGTCAATTACCTTGTTAGGCTGAACCAAGTTCTCACAGAGGAAAAATGGGAATGGGTATAGTTTCTGTTAAGTATGGCCTCTGTTTTTTCTTTGCTTTATTATATATATTTTTTTCTCCTCTATTAGCTAGCAGTCTTGTGCAATGTGTATAAAGAAATTTCAGTAATTTAAATTATGGATTGTGAATGTGAGGTAAATACATAGATATGAGGGAATGGAATGCATGTAACTGGACTGACGAGCTGACACTCGACAATTACCTGAATTTTTTGGCAGCTTGGTCTGACTCTGCCAGCTCTGCAGAGTTGTGTGCTGGATCAACCACATACACGCTGCTTGTTTCGGCAACCACCAGAGACACATGAAATAGTAATAAAAAATTTCAGAACCTCCTGAAAATAACTCAAAGACAATCATGATACATGTAATATTGACTACTAACCAGAAATTGCCAGTGTACATCTGCAATGTTGAGAAAGGACACAACAGCTTTGTAGTTGTCAAAAGTGATCTGTAACACATGAAAAAAATAACAACTTAATACACAGATTTTTACATGTATTTATTAAAACGCCAACATTAATAAAAAAAAAACATATGTCAAAGGCAATGAAAGGAGCATCAGCACAATCAAATCTGTGCAAAATTAATTTACATTTATTTTTTTTGGGGGGGGGGGGGGTTCCAAACTGTACTCATATTGTATATACTGTACACACAGAAACACAAATGTTTTATTGGGTATGAAACATGAAAAAATTTATCTAAACATAAAGGTCTGTACTTGAAAGATATTTTACCTTTGACAAACTTGCCTCCTCACTGCTTCTCTGTCTCCGAAGAGGATCACACCAGGCGTGTAATGACTGAGGATGTACACTGTACTCCCCAAATTTAGATTATTGGTCGTGAAGCAGGTACTCGATGATCTTCAAAGATTTGTGACAAAGACAGACATTATTTGAAATTATTTCCTGTTTTTCTTCTCTACTTTAGTTGTGTTTACATAGCACCATGTTGAATACCTGAATTGTTTGTTCTTATATCATATTAAGAAATTCCTTCATGGTTATGAGTAAAAAGTAATCTGGTTACATTGAATTTGCCTCATAGTGCAGGCTTCTTTTCCATTTTTGCTGTGACTTACCTCACCTGTAAGCCACTCGTGGGGTCTAAGTGATTGTAGCTCACTGTGGTGGATGATGATGTTGTTCCCTCTCATTTGAGATGGGACTACAGAAACAACCACCTCTGTGTCCTTTTCCCCCCACAATGCAGTTAGCTGGGGATTATTGCAACACAATGTTAATGCAGTTAGTTAAGTTAAACATGGGAAATTTCACTTTGAAATCACTTCAATTATGATTCTATCACCCCTTCCTATTTAAATATCTTCCTGTTTTACTTTTCACGTCATTTGCTCTTTCTTTCACTATTTTACTTTTACAATTTATTGCCTTAATTTAATACTTCTGCTTCTTCGTTCAATACTT
This sequence comes from Chaetodon auriga, assembly GCF_051107435.1. NCBI lineage: Eukaryota > Metazoa > Chordata > Actinopteri > Chaetodontiformes > Chaetodontidae > Chaetodon > Chaetodon auriga. The sequence continues at coordinate 1,328,101 of NC_135085.1, read as the reverse complement.
TCTACTGGACATTTCTTTCCTTATTTCTCTCTATTCAATCTCGAATAATTGTGTATTCTGTCTAGTGTAAATCACATTCACCATGTGAATGCTTGTTTCTTGATGGTATTCTTACTGTATTTGGGTACCTTGTCAAGCTGTGAGAACTGCCTCCTTTATTTTGCACCATCATTATTTTGCTGACAAATTTGTATTTGTACATAGAAACACTTAGCTGGTACTGAATCTTCAACTAAATAAAACGTATCTTATTTTGCAGTACAGAAATTGGAGAATAAATCAAATACTCTATAATACTAAAATGTACATAAGATCACCAGTGATGGAGCGCCCTCTGTTTGAGTGATGCTTACCCGTGTCTCCTCCTCATGAAGCTGTGTCATGTCAGATGTGGTTGTGGATGGACCCTGAGCAAGGGTCTTGAGTTTGGGATCCTACATTTAAAAATTATGTAAAAATGTGTTAGTGTAAGCTCTTCATCATATAATTAGGAGTCCAGGAGGATTAGGAGTCCATTGGAGGGGGCAACAGTGGTCTGGAAAAAGTCGACTGAGTCTGCGCGAGTTTGTTTTGTTTGCGGAAGTTGTAACGACAAACGGAGGCACACCGCTGGCTGAGAAAACATCTTTCTGTGGATTATTATCACGTTTTGGACCAAATATATTGGCTGCAGTGGATCTACTGGCCCTTCGTCGATTTTTTTTTTTTATTTTTTTTTTTTATTTAGTTCAGAAAAAAATAATGACAATACATTTCATGAGAGAACATAGAGCCAGGGTAAATAAACACTGACAAACAAACAAGGAGAAAAAAAAAGAACTAAAATAACAAGAGAGAGAATAAAAATAAATAAATAAATGAATAAAAAGTAATTGTGAAGATAATACCAACATAATAACAGCAAATTACCTGCCAATATTAAACATTGCGCATATGTTCTTTGTTTTTATGGCTTTCTTATTTTCTAGCGGGGTGAGGGACTGTAAATATAGTATAAAACACTTGTAGAAAACAGAAAAAACGGGTTTATCTCCAGCAAATTTAGCTCTGTGGATGTAAAACTTTGCATAAAGTAGTACCAGGTTAATAACAAAAACCTTATCCAGGTCTTCTGTAATATCAGAATAGAAGCCAAAAATAACATGTTCAAAATGCAGATTAAAGTTCATATACAACTTATCAGAAATACATTTTGCTATGTCTTTCCATAACCTTTTTGTGTAATTACAATGCCAAAATATGTGGTTAACTGTTTCGAGTTGTACCGAGCAAAAGGAACAGCTGGCATCAATATCGTTCTTAAATTTCTGCATGAAATGCTTTACTGGGTAGATTTTATGTAATATTTTAAAATATACTTCTTTAACTTTGTTAGTGATCATATATTTGTGTGGTAACAACCAAACCTTGGTCCAAGGAATATTGATGCTAAATTTAGCCCAGTAGGTGGTGATATAAGGTTTCGTTGAGATTTCATTCATAAAAAGTTCCCGAATAGCTCGATTGTTGCTTTTGTGTGATCCAAAGCAGACTTTGCCACGGACAGTGTTCAGTGGATTTACAACGGAGACAGTCCACGGCTGAAAGGAGCCTCTGTACAAGTTTACTAGACCTGTAGGAATGGAATCAACTACCTGATAAAATTCTTTTGCTGTAACCAGAAAACCAAACTTTTGTATAAACTCCTCATAGGACATCAAGAGACCATCTGAGCTCAGCAACTGAGCGACTGTATGAATATCTCTGTCAAACCAGTTTCTGAGGAAGAGGCTCTTTTTGTTGTGTAAAATGTCTCCGTTGTTCCATAGATAATACTTCTGAGGGGAGAAATTGTGTTTGTAGATTATTTTCCATGCGAGTAAGACCTGTTTATGGAACTCTGACAATTTTAGAGGTATTTTATTAATCTGGTAATTGCATAAGGAAGTCCACCAATTTGGTTAAATACAAATTTGGGGATAAAGTTCCATAAGGATGAATCATTTTTAAAAAAGCTTTTTAACCAATTAATCTTAAATACATTGTGTAATGATCCAAAGTCCAAAAAATCAAGCCCTCCATTCTTTCTGGTATTAATTACGACAGATTTTCGGATGTAATGTATTCTGTTCTTCCACAAGAAGTTAAACAACATTTGATCAATTTTTTTGATTGTTGTACTATCCAGAGCCAGAGAAGAGGCAGCATAGATGAGCCGTGAAATTCCCTCAGATAGGAGCACACGGCCCCTCAAAGACAGGTCTCTCTGCAACCATTGGTTAAACCTGTTCTCAGCCTTTTTCATTCTGGGTTCGAGGTTCAGAGAGCATCTCTCCTGCTGCTCTTTTGTTATGATAATGCCTAAATAGTTTACCCTACTTTTAACACAGATATCATCGACTGAGGTTATATCGTTGTTTTTTAATGCAAATAATTCACACTTATTTAAATTTAAGCATAAACCTGATGCTTTAGAGAAAACCAGGATTGAACGAATAGCTGGCTTTACTTGTAAAGCGTCTTTAAGAAAGAGTGCAGTATCATCTGCTAGTTGACTCAGGCAAATTATCCTACCAGCAATGGAGATGCCCTCCAAATTACATGATTTTATATATACACAAAACATTTGAGCCACCACTAAAAACATATAAACAGAGACAGGGCAGCCCTGCCGTATTCCTCTCTCCTGATGAAATCTCTGTGTCGTACCACCAGTCAGTTTTACAGAGCTGTTGCCATTTGTATAAAGAGTTTTCATTGCATTGCAAAAATATTCCCCAAACCCAAATTTTTCAAGGCAATAGAAAATGAACGGATGCTCAACAGTATCAAAAGCCTTGTAAAACTATCATCTTCAATGAAATCTGAGTAATCAATCAAATCCAAAACTAGTCTTAGGTTATTAAAAATGTGCCTTTTACTCATGAATCCTGATTGATTTTCGTCGATTATTGAGTCCAGAACTCCTTTAAATCGCTTTGCAAAAATTAAAGCAAATATCTTATAATCATTATTTAATAGAGTTATGGGTCTCCAGTTATCGATAAGAAGCACGTCTTTTCTGGGTTTGGGTATTAAATTAATTAACCCCTGTGTCATACTAGCAGGAAGTTGTGCTCTTGCAACGCTCTCAGAAAAAACCTTAAAAAGAAATGGTGCCAACAGATCAGGAAACTCTTTGTAAAATTCAGAGCTGATACTGTCATTCCCTGGTGATCTATTATTTTTAAGATTTAAAATGGCATCTTGCACCTCCTGCTGGCTGATTAAAGAATCACACATCAGCTTCTGAGCGTGAGTAATAGCTCTAATAGAGTGTATATTTATACAACTAAAGAACAACAGCATAGCATTCTGATCAAATTTAGTTTTGTAAAGAGAGGAGAAGTAATTATAACAAAACTTAAATATCTTTTCCTTATCACTGATAACGGACCCACTGATATTTAACTCAGATAAGGAGTTGAGCTTGGCTCGAGATTTCTCCAGTTTAAAAAAGTATGAAGTCATCTGCTCTCCTTCCTCCAGCCACTTCTGCCTCGATCTAACAAAAGCCCCCTCTGCCTTATATTTGTACAAGTCATCAAGTTTCGTTTGGAGTTCAATCAATCTGAGTCTATCTTCAGCAGAGAGTGAATGTGGGGGAACGCTGGTTAGGGATGTTATCTCAGAGGTGATATTTCCTACTTCTTTTCTTCTAGCATTAGCTAGGTCGCTACCATATTTTCTCATATATTTACCTATTTCATATTTCAACAATTCCCAGTTTTTGCCATAAATGTTGTCCTTCTGAGCTTGATCCCAATGCCGCTTAATCAATCTCTGCAATTCAATTTTCACAGAGTTATGTTTTAACAAGGAGCAGTTCATTTTCCAATAAGGGAAATGCTTTACATTTAGATTGTCTCGAGACAGGTTAACATTGAGCAATACTGCCTTATGATCTGTCAACGGAGTGGGTAAAAGATCAACTGTGATGGAATCCTTATCTAGAGAGTTAGAAACAAGCCAATAGTCGAGCCTTGATTGTCTAGATCCATCCTTGTTACTCCAAGTGTAAACTCTGTCCCTGGGGAATTTCTCCCTCCATACATCATAAAGATCATATTTATTCATCAGCGTTTTTAATGAAGAATTTGCAAGCGAGGGCTTACCAGGTGGCCATCTGTCAAGAGACTCATTCAAAACAATATTAAAGTCCCCTCCAATTATCAGGTGTGCATTAAGATATTTTTGTGTTAAAATAGTAAGTTTAGCGTCCAAAGAGCCCAATAGCTCATCGTTTTCTGACCTGCAATTATAGCCATAAATATTAGCCAGAATGAAAACTGTGTCCCTTATTCTGCAAACCAGACAAACATAGTGACCCTGTTTGTCACACAAAGATTGCAAAATTTCCCCTTCAAAATGACCCTTTAAATTAGATACCCCCGCAGAGTGTTCAGTCCCATGTGAGAGCCAAATGTCACTGCCCCACTGTGCTTTCCAAAAGGTTGTGTCTTTAATGTTGGAGTGTGATTCTTGCAGAAAAGCAAAATCAACTTTTAGCTGTTTAATAAATAAAAATAAAGCTTTACGCTTCAGCCCATTTCTTAAGCCCCTGGCATTCAATGAAACAATAGAAAAAAACATAAATAAAGAGAAGGAAGGAAAAAAGAATATTTAACCTTCTGCCTAAATAGTGTCGTTAAATTAAACTAATAAGCAGCAGGTCGACGACGCCTGCAGCACCATTGCTTTACACTGCTTTTCATATTGTTTCAAAAGGAAATAGGCGACTCAGACGATGACAGAATCAACTCAAAACACAAGTCAAGGTTGAGTGCAATGTCATAATTGGCCCATTATTAGTTCTTCATTTAACAAAAATAAAACAACAAAAGCAGTCAAAGTGGGCCTGTGTTTCCTAGCATAGTTACAGTATAGTCATTCAGGGAGTTTAATCTCACCTTCTCCCTCTATAAAGGCTCGAGCCCCGGCAAAGAAGGCCTTTTTCCCTTCGGCACGCACCCTCTCCACCGCGGGCCAAAGCCGCTCTCTCCGCTCTCGGTCCCCCTTCGACAAGTCCTCTTTGAATTGGAAGCCGCGTTCCTTGAGGTAAGAAGAGGTTTTTGCGGCTCTCCACACCGCGTCTCTGCTGACCCGAGAGATGAACTGGATGACGATCCCTCTGGGTTTGGTTCCCCCTGCAGATTGCCTCCTCCTGCCCAGGCGATGGACGGTGTCCACATGTTCTGCCAGTGTGTCTCTCTTGTCAGGCAGCACCTCCTGGCAGATGATGATGGCGCGACTGCGGACGTCCTCCTGGTCAGACTCGGGAACTCCAATGAGCCTGAGGTTCCATCGGCGTGCGTACGTCTCCAGCTCATCCATCCTTTTGGTGATCTGCTTGACAGGTTGCTCCACCTGGGCGACCCTCTGCTCAACGTGGGCCACCTTCGCGCTCAGGGCCTTCAGCTCAGTAGTGGTGCACTCCAACTTTTCCTCCAGGTGAATAATTTTACAGTCGATAGAGTCGCGTCTGAAGTTAATCAGTTTCTTTACCTCTTCAAACTGTTTGAACATGTCCATACTAAGCGAGGTGCTCCCCACAGCCTCGCAGGGCTTTTTCTTCATTGTTGGAGATTTAGATGGTGTTACCGGCAGCAGTGGGAATTCCTCCTCGAAAGCCTCCAGCTCCTCTGTGCGACCGGCTACAGGTGTGTAGTCGTGTCCCGCAGCCTCGAGTGCTTTTCGCAAAACAATGTCTCTTTTTCCGCCAACTCTGGCGGCAACGCTCGTTCTATATGTGCCCCGTGTCGTAGTCGTCATTATATTAAACAAATGAGTCAAAGAAATTACTTTTGAAGCAACTGGATAAAGTTTGGTGCACAGCGTCCTCGTGCGTGGTTGCTCAAGCCGCCATCTTGGCCTCTACCCCCTTCGTCGATGTTACCAGCCCGTTTTTGCCGGCGTGTCACCGATTCGTGCATTACCGAGAGACGCCACCGGCTACAGGTATGATGGCGGTGTGTGAGTCCTGCCTTCCCACCCTCTCGAAACTACGGGAGAGCATCTCCGGTCTGCGGGCCGACCTCTAGGAGAGGGACAAGATCCTCCTGGACTTCTCCACTGTCGCAACGGCCCAGGCCAAACATATCACCTACCTGAGGGCATCCGGCGCTGGTGACCGGTACATGGCGGCCACGAACGAGACCACCCTGCTGTGGACCGGCTCGATCACCACCGGAACTCCGGCACCAGCACTGGCCGAGTCCCGCTGGCACCGACAGGGAGCCAAGCCCAAGGCATCGGCACCTTCCACTTCCTGCCTTCGCCCCGCGGAGTCGCACTGCTTCACCGTGGAGGACGGGGCGGAGGGTCCAGTAAGCTCAACTCCACTCAGGCCGAGGGAATCCTGGTCGGTGGTGCACCGGGGCGCTGGAGCCCGGCCATCTCCTCCTCCACCACCTCCGGAGCTGCCACTGGACAACAGGTTCGACATCTTGAGCCTACAGGATTTCCCTCCCGTCGGTGCCCGGTCCAGCTCGCCGCCAGGACCTGTCCACCCAGCTGTCCGTAGCTGTGTCCCAATTCAGCGGCTGCATCCTTCGGAGGACCCAGCTTACGCGGTCTCTGGAGGCTGGGTCCTTCGGAGGATCCTCCGTCGGCCGCATCAACTATCGCTAAATGGGACGGTCTAGCCTTCGGAGCATTTCCTGATTGCTTCACAACGTCATAACTTCTTCCCTCCTAACCCGGGAAAAACACACGTACGGGGTGCAGAGATGCGCCCATACAGCTCCTATCGCTTGTAAGAGGCGCGAAATGTAGCCTATTATGCAACTTACAAATTCACCTAATGTGAATATCTTCACAGCTTCACGTCGGACGGTTCATGCCTCCGCGTCATCCATTCATTTCTGATAATGGACACCTCGAAGGGCGTTATCCCGCTTATACCATGGTCACTTACGAAAGAAATAAATATTAAATCAATTATTTATACGTTAATGTTGTTTTTTTTCTTGTTAAAATCGTAAGTTTTTAACAAGAGGCGGCTGAGTGAACTATTTAATATCGCTCGTTGTGACGCGTTGCCAAGGTAACCGGCTCAGGCCACAGAACCTGCAGCTCGGTCGGCGCAACTGTTATATTAGGCCTAATCAGTGGAGGGAAGTGACATGATTGCTTAACGTTATGTTACGTGATACAAAGTATCGTTTCAGAGGGCAAGTGCACCTCTTACCGCTTGTGTGTGTCCAGAGGATGATGCCAAATTTTGTTTCAAAGACTCAAAGTCCACAGATAGTTTCCTAAATCATTTTTATTGCAAGAAATATTATCCACCATTCACTCTGATCATTAAATGTGGTTAAAGGAAACTATAAAATCACTCATGTTGTCTACTGTCTTGCCGTTGTGATAAATAAACTGTGAAATAACGTATGTTCTGAGTTTCTGTTGCCACGGTTACCAAGTAGCGTTTGAGCCAGTGCAATAATTTAGAACAATCAGGCTATTTGACCGGAACTTTTTTATAGTTGTCCTACAACACTTTTTAACGGACACCCTGCAGCCAATCACAATCGAGTATTCACCCAAAATAAGATATTAGTTGACATGCGAGCTTGTAACATTTGTAAGTGAAGAGTTTTAATAAGGCTAACTGTTAACTGAGCTCCTCATATCAACAGGTCGCCATTATTAAAAAAAACAATCGGTGCGCAAAGCATCTTGGGATATGGGAGGCCGTGAAGGATAGTAGCGACGCATCCTCCAAATACAGGGAAAAGGAGGACGCATTTGTCGGCTGCATTTGGAGGAGCCTTCGAATTTGGACGAATTGGGACAGCCTTCGCGCAGCGTTATGACGTAATCGGCCTTCAAACCCATCCTCCGAAGGATGCAGCCCCTGAATTGGGACACAGCTCGTGGCTCTCACCAGTCCAGGAAGTGGGATCCGTCCACCAGTCCAGCATGGTCCCTCCCCTCCAGCTCGGCCCGGTGCATCCGCCGCTCTTGTGTGTGCGCTGCCCGGCCTCCACACTGGTCCTGGAGGCCGGCATCAACGACGTGAAAAACCAGCAGTCTGAGGTCCTGAAGAAGGACTTCGTGTCGCTGATCGACCACCTGTTGGACACGGTGAAGCGCCGAATTATCTCCGGCCCGCTTCCCCCACCACGCTACGGTGACGTCATCACCAGCCGGCTTCGCCAGCTGCACCTGTGGCTGAAGGGATACTGCCTGAGTAAAAGCATCCCGTATGTGGACAATTTTATAGCGTTTTTAAACAGACCTTGCCTTTTTAAACGGGACAGTCTCCACCCCAACCAGGAGGGTTCACGGCTTTTATCAGTCAACATTGATCTCACTGTCCGGTCCTGCACTTCAGCCGCCTCCTGACTACATGGTATGACTCACGCACACGGGCCCTCTGCCCCACACTCACCCGCACCCTCGTCCACCACATGTTTCACCCACACCATACACACCTTTACATCAGTAACCTCCTCTCAGCCACCAAAAACTCAGGACATTCACTCCATTAGAACCATCACTTCACACAGACAGTTAAAACCCAGGAATGTTTTTAGACCCAGCACTGTTCTTAACATTCCTTTAAAACACCATGATAAGCGCACGTTCAGCACAGATATAAAATTAGCTGTGCTGAATGTGTGCTCTCTTTTAAACAAATCCTTCATCATAAATGATTTGATTTTAGACAAAAAGCTAGATGGCATTCTCCTTACAGAGACATGGCTTGGCACTGATGCACCTGTTGTTCTCACTGAGGCCTCCCCACCAAATTTTAACTTTTTATTCTCTACTAGGGGGGGGCAAGAAAGGAGGCAGAACTGCATCCATCACAAGAATTACAACGTCTGCAAATGCAGTCTCTTTTAACAGTTTTACATCATTTGAGCACCATGCCTTGTTTGTAGCAGCCCTCCTATTCTTTGCATAACCGTCTACAGACCACCCAAGTATTCATCCTCTTTTATCAGCGAATTCTCTGAATTCTTATCAGTCATTCACACCACCTACAACAGGATTTTGATAACTGGTGATTTTAATCTACACATAGACAACAGCTCGGACCCAGTAGTGGAGGCCCTAAGCCCAAAAAATAAGCTGTTAACTTCAAGTTACGATGCAAAGGTCCCCTTTGGTATGGAAGTACTTTAGGGTCATAGGAAACATTTTATCCAAAGAGACAAGTAAGATCACCCTTCAGTTCTTTTAATAGCCATTTTAAAAATGGCCGCCGACAATAAACCACTATTACACCATACCCCATATCTTTGCTTCTGTTAGAGCTATAATCATAATATTGGTGTCAAAGTGTACATTTTTGGGGTCCAGGAATTCGATTAAATAGGTTGCAATGCAAAAAAAACAATGCTTCATTGTTTACCATAACAGGGGGGGTAAAATATGCAAATTTCAATACAAAATGTACGTTTTAACAGGGTAACTTACCCCCCCACCCCTCCCCCTAAACTTAGATTTACTTTTTCTTTGGTATTGTAAGTACCTGAGGACCATAGGAAATAAATTATCCTGGTGTAGAATTAATGTTTGTGGCTGCAACTGGCTACAACACTAACTGGCTGTTAAAAAAAACTGAAGGGTGATCTAACTTGTCTCTTTGGATAAAATGTTTCCTATGACCCTAAGGTACTTCCATACCAAAGGGGACCTTTGCATCATAACTTGAAGTAAAATGTGTCTTAGGGCCTCCACTATTCTGGTGACTTTTTTTCTTGCGTGCTAAACACAAATATTGTATTTGATACACACATTTCATACATTTTCATGCTATATTTCCACATCTGGAATGGCAAAGCTAGATGGATACTGAAAACAATTACCTTTTTCTTGTTCTCTTTGAAGAGAAAGGGCTTGGTTAGGGGTGACACATAAAAGCCACGTCTCCACTGCTTTCTTGCTTTCCATCGCTCCACATCCACCCGATATGTCTGTAATCAAATAAGAGTTCTAACACTGCACATTACAGTTACTGTAAGTGTTCAACTGCACTCCTCAAGAGCCCTTTATTCCCTGTTGTAGTGTTTTACGTCATTAGAAGGCATTTTATTATCATATAACTTCACTATCTTGAACGCGGTTGTTCTTTAATGTGAAGTTTTTATCATTACAATTCTGTAGTCTATCAAAGTCATTGTAGAGTTACTTATGTCATGATTTTGTTTCTCAGCACAGGACTTCAATTGAAACTACCTGTGTGTGCTGTGTTTACGACACCACCCACATCATCTGGTGTTAAAGTAACAACCATATCGGTTATATAATCACAAATGTTTAAGTTACAAGTAAAATATGTATTCTCAAAACTCAGTTGCAATGTTCTTATGTGCCACTTCATGAGAGAAATAACAGCAATCAAAAGAGTTCCTGGATACTTTCAAATTATTGACCTTGTGCTTCCTCTTCAGAGAGTCTCCATACTCCCTTAGAAGAGCATTCAGGGTGATCTTGTATGTGTGAACAAAATCATCCAATCTGGTCAGTCATCTCTGCTGGAAACGGATCTTTTTCAGATCCCACTGACTTTTCTCCATTATTCCTTGTGTTTTATTGTCTTGGGTGTAATTCTGTAAGTGAACATATACAATATGTGAGAGGAAAATGTCTTTTACTCTTAGAAAACAATAAGTTTATCCAACAAGTGATGGTCAAGTATGCCTTAATACCTACAACTTTATAAGTAGAGGCCTTGAATGATGACTTCCTCCTCTTCGTGTCCACATACCTTTGCAAGATTATTTGTTGGTGTTTGCTATGTTGCTGTTGAGAGACCATCAATGTTAGCAGTAGTTTTTTTCTATTTGTTGCAATTACGGTATGATTTGATATTAAGGTATGTGGTGAATAATCATGATTTACTTGTGAAAAAATATTAAGATCAAATACATGTTTGGGTAAGTATTATTTTAAATATTTGTGTTACTTTCATTGGTAAATATTTGACCTCAAAGCCTGGAATATAACTTGTTTACACAAGATATTTGAATTTGTGAATTGAATTTTTGTTTAGAACCACTGCAATCATCATGTCAGTTCAACATTCAAATAATTCTCTGAATAAACAATTCTGATCAAAACCCTTGTCTCCTGGTATTTAACAGCTCCAGTTAGAACATTAATTTATAATGTAATCTATAATATCCATCATGAAATACTGCAAAAGGATTAAACTGAACTACAAAATGATTTGTTTTATTGTATCTGTGACTGTTTACGGGTAGCTCTGTTGTACCTCTGTGTAAGCTTTTCATACACAGAACCTGTTCCGTGGCGTCCAAGGTCACCTGAAAAAACATTACGTCTTTTCAATAAATTTCAATAAATAGCTATTAAAATAAGCACATATCAAAAGAAAGGCCAAATAAGAAGACTGACCCAGGAGCAGGCCAGTCCACAGCGCAGCCTAAGGTAGAAAGTATTTCAGCAATGTTGGGATGAAGGTTGGGCTGAAATACACATTGGGATCCCCATCGTTTTGCAGTTCTTCTCTCTGAATAACTCTCTCAAAATGATGTAGGAATGGTGTTGGTCCCACATTGTTCTAGCACAAAATAGAAAAAAGATGGTATTTATTGATTCTTTGTTCATGAAAGAAGCTTGGCACTGCTCAAGGATTTCTTTTACATGGGACTTTTGTATTGAAAATGTAGGTTTATAAAGTCATATCTCAGATCAGAGCTTTCTTAATCTAGTGCATAAATACAGAGGAGAAGAAGACCAAGAAGAGAGAATATGACAAGTACAATTCTCAGAATGATTACCACCACAAAATCTTGCTCCTCGATGTGTGTGTCATCTTGTGGTGGAGACCCTGTCATCAACATCTGTAGATTTTTGAAATGCTTCTCAACATTTCTTCCAGTGTGGGGACTTGAGAAAACCATATTGGCACTGACGACAATTTCATCAAGCTCTCTTATTGTTGATGCCTGTGACATTAGTCCAAACACATGCATGGCCAGGTGGTAATGTTTCGAGGCACTGCAAGGGAAAGCTTATAACATTAGTATTACAAAGATTTCACAATGTTGCGATGTCCAAAATCTTTACCATATTAATGTACAGCAGTTACTTACTGTTTTCGGCATAGGTCCTTTGCATTTTTCACAACATGGCTCAAGCAGCGATGCAGACTCATTAGCCCGATGGAATCCTCCTGCCCCTGACCAATCACAACTGCATAATATCTGGCCAGCAGTTCTGGAAGGCTCAGTCCACAGAAGTTGTAGGACAGTGACTGCAAAAGGACTACAGAACCATTGCAAATGAACATAATTGGCCTTGTCTTTGCTTTCGGTCCATAAATTCTTGTCAGGTCTGTCACAAATGATCCGAGGAAATATGAAACAGATGCAGTGGTATGGTCACTCGTTAGGTATGTTGCCACAGGGAACGGGGATGATCCTTTAAATGGATGTCTCACAACAGTTTTGTAGACATAGAAAGGTGAGGATTGTCCCCTGCCTTTCTTCACAATGCTTCCTGTTGCATCCAAGTAGATGATGATGTCAACGCTTGTTGAATAGGTTTAATGTTTCTTTTGACCACAGCATCACACCTTTGGGGTGCAGCATTATTTTCTGGATAACTGCATCCTCCGACTCGTGCTCCTCTTCCATCTTTAACTCTAAGCTCATCATGTCATTTTTGTGCCGTCTGTGTTTCTTCCGGCTATCTCCTTTGAAGGTCACCACAGCTTTAAGTGATGACTCATCATGAACTTTCACGTCAACCTCTACAGGGCAATCATCGAAAAGACAGTAACCAGAGCAAGAAAATAGTGGTCCACTCCTAGTTGAGCCAATCATTTTCACACTGTGGCCCTTGAATGCAAAACTGCAGAATGGCTGAACACTGTGAATGCCACTGGATATGACCCGTGTCCAGTTGAGTGATTTAAAATGACGTTTGTACTGTTTCTTCCAAAGTTTTTTCCACTCATTTTCTTGGATGATAAAGAAACAAGGCTGGTCTGCCAATGAATGAGTAAAGTTCTCCTCACGATCATCTCCTGATGATGTTATGGAGTCTGTGGAGTCTTTCAGTGAAGAATGGAGCTGCAAAACATAATCAAAGAAACAAACAAAAAATCTTCACTGAACTATCCTGTCATTAAGTCATCTGGTAAAACATTATATGCACCCTTTATCATTCACTGTTCATTATGTCAGAACATGTAATTCTCTTAATTTTGCATTGAATTACCAAAAAAAAATGCTGCACGAGTGCAGCCGCACCCAGAGCGGTAAGCGTAAAGGAGGGGGGCTCGTCGTTCTAGTCAACGACCGTTGGTGTAATCCTGGTCACATTACCATCAAGGAATGTATTTGTTGCCCGGACATTGAAATGTTGGCTGTTGGACTCAGGCCATATTATTTGCCAAGGGAGTTTTCACATGCCATCATCGTTGCTATTTACCCCCTCTGCCAACCCGACGGCGGCATGTGACATCATTCAATCCGCCGTGGCCCGTCTACAAACTCAACACCCGAGTGCATTCATCGCTATCTCAGGTGACTTCAACCGCATCACCATGGCAACAACACTGCCCAATTTCACGCAGTATGTGAGCTGTCCCGCAAGAGAGGAGAGAACCCTGGACTTGCTGTATGCTAACGTCAAGGATGCATACAGCTGCTCCGACCTCCCCCCTCTGGGCAGGTCAGATCACAATCTTGTGCACCTCACTCCCTTTTATGTGTCTCTAGTGAAGAGTCAGCCTACGACCACAAGGACAGTGAGGAGATGGTCAGAGGAGTCTTATGAGACACTGCAGGGCTGTTTTGAGGTGACAGACTGGCAGGCACTCTGTGAGTCGCATGGGGAGGACATTGACGGGCTCACAGAGTGCATCACGGACTACATCACCTTCTGTGTGGACCAAACAACAAGCCGTGGGTGACAAAGGACATCAAAGACATCCTCAATCAGAAGAAGAGGACTTTCAGAGCTGGTAACAGGAAGGAGGTGAGAACGATACAGAAGGAACTGAAGGTGAGAATCAGGGAGGCTAAGGAGAAATACAAGAGGAAGCTGGAGTGGAAACTCCAGCAGAACAATTTGAGAGAGGTCTGGAGTGGCATGAGGACCATCACTGGCTTCAGGACAAGCAGCAGAGGAGTTGAAGGCAGCGTTGACAAGGCAAATGAACTGAATCTGTTTTTTAATAGATTTGACACTTCAGGCCTGGCTCATCCTCCCTTTGACTCCCCTGCTTTCTGTCCTGGACGACCATCATCATCCACTCCCCACTCCCCCCTCCTTCTCCTCCTTCTCACACCCCCCCATCTTCCTGTGTGAGCCCTCTTCACACCTCCTCAGACTGCCAGACTAACTTCACTCACCAACCTGAGGACTACACCACACCTCCCCCATCTGTCACCTCCACAGTGTGCTTCACTGCTGACCAGATGAAAAGACAGCTGATGAAATTCCATCAGGCCTCAAAGGACTACAGACCTGTGGCACTGACCTCCCACATTATGAAAACTCTGGAGAGACTCGTCCTGGAGCAGCTCCGGCCCATGGTCACGCCACTGTTGGAGCCCCTCCAGTTTGCCTATCAGCCCCGACTTGGAGTTGAGGACGCCATCATCTACCTGCTCAACTGTATCTACGCCCACCTGGACAAGCCGACAAGCACTGTCAGGGTCATGTTTTTTGACTTCTCCAGTGCATTCAACACCATTCGTCCAGCTTTACTGGGTGACAAGCTGACAGCGATGCAGGTGGACGCCCCTCTAGTGTCCTGGATTGTGGACTACCTGACTGGCAGACCACAGTATGTGCGCCTGCAACACTGTGTGTCAGACAGAGTGGTCAGTAACACTGGGGCCCCGCAGGGAACTGTTCTCTCTCCCTTCCTCTTCACTCTCTACACCACGGACTTCAACTATTGCACAGAGACCTGCTGTAATGATCAGGCCCTTTTTGGTCATTTCATGTGTTCTCATGCTCTGATCTTTAGCCTACGTGGATGTCCTTCATAGCCTAGAGCCGTAAGGATAACATGGCTGGTGAGAGCCACTTCTCATAACAAAAAGGCAGGTGGCACACTGGTTGTTGACAGTCTCGTCTCCTCTTCTCTTTTTGTGATGTCTATTGCATTTAGATCCGGCAGTCACGCCTTGACCAATTATATTCTGTAACGTATATCTGATTATTGTACTGGGTTGGTCAAACCCAACATGATAAATGTGAACTTTTGTATGACAACTGGGCTCATTCTGGCTGAGATCCTCAGGGAACTCTGACTTTTTGAGACCAGCGCTGCATTACTTTATATGTGACCTCAATAAATACTTTGACTGTGAACTGAAGATTGCTTCAGACTGTTCTTGGGCTTCCAACAAAGAACCGGCCTAACACTGCCACCTTCAGAAGTTTTCTGATGACTCTGCGATAGTTGAACATCCAATTCAATTTTGCACATTCAGTATTCAGTATATATAGTAATTCTAATATATATTTTCCATTTCAATTTTGCACATCCTACATCAATTTTTTGCACATCCAATTGCTCAGTATATATATTTGTTTTATTGCTGTACATTTTATTGTGTTGTATATTTGTTATTTACATATATCCTTTGTATTAATATTCTGTTTTCTTTAATACAGCCTTTATATATATATTTCTTTCTCATTCTTTCTTTCTAATTTTATTCTAATCTATAATTCTATCTTGTATGGAGCACTGCTACAAAAAACAATTTCCCCTTGTGGATCAATAAAGGAATTCTGAATCTGAATCTGAGTCTGAATTAAATTTCTGTATTGAGCATGACAATATTTACCTCTGTGTCTGTCAGAGTGGGCAGAGGTACGGCACTGTCTGCATCTGGAGGCAGGGCCGCAGATGAGCTTGTCTGAGCATCCTCAGGGGGCCCAGAAGTGGCTGCATGGGAATCTGACCCAGCTGTCCCTGTGTATGTCTTCAGTTTTATCTGCAAAACACAAGAAATATAGAAAATACATTTTTTTAAAAATTCATTATTTCTAAACCAAAGGTTTTTATAGCATACAGTCGTACATTTAAAAATAAAGTTTTGCACACAGGAAGACAGGCTCAGCTGTCTGACGAACAATTTTAAGTTTTGTAAGGTGACATATGAAGGCAAAAGGAAAAAAATGTAAAAATGTATGAAAATTTTAAACTGTAAAAGTAAAACAATTACCTTTTTATGCCGATTGTAGGCATGTTGAAGCCTTGACCTATTGGTTTTATTGTCCGAAATTCCAAGGGACTGACATGCCTCTCCCCACAAAGTGACACCCTCAAGACTTGCTGTGGCCTGAACTTTATCGATGACTGCAACTATATCTTCGGCTGTTTTTACAGTTTTTCTAGACTTAAAGTGAAATAACAAGTGTCATTTTTTTGGTCATATAAAGACAATGACAAGCGAGTACAGACTTCTGGAAAAAACACTTACCTTTCCGAAGGTAGTGAAGGCAAAGACTCTGATGTGAACAAAACAAAAAGACACAACACTCTTTTTGTAATTTACAGATTCTACTTTTAACAATATAAAATGAAGTTCTTTACATGTTCAAGTCAATTTCCCAAAACATGTGAAAGAGACTTAAGTGGACAGTTTAGCAGCTTGAACAAGTAGAATAGGCCTTGTGAGCAAGACAGGTCCTTATATGCAATTGAGACATAATTATCAAAGTCTAACGTTAAACTTTTCACGTTACAACTTGACAACTTGGTTTCACGTTATAACGTGATAACTCACTATCATGTTATAACGCGAAACTTTTCACGTTACAGGAATGGAGAGAATGACCATCGTGAAAATTGAAGCTAAACACATCTAAGTATTTTCCAGAATGTGAAATACGCTATTAACAAATGATTTGGAACATTTAAAATAGTTGGTGTTAAAGTACAAAATCCCACGAAACAATTACTGTAAAACACCCCATGTAGCTATTTTGATAGTTAATCTGTGGACAGGCTACTTACCCATGTCGTGCTGCCATTTTCAGTGATAGTCAAAGAAGTCAGAAGATTGACAGTTCACATCTCTCAAGGTGATAGGCTGAATGCATGAACTCGTTAACTAGCCTAGCCTAATTCTTTAAAGTTTTATCCACAGGAAGTCAGGGCAGTTCGTGTAGGCCAGTGGTTTTCTTATGTGCTTATTTGTGAATTTAACTTAATACGTTGGAAATGAATAAGTGATTTATGCAGCATTTTGATCCTGCGTGTGGACTTTCCATGCTCTCTCTGTACCCACGTCAGGCTTCCTCCCACAGCCCAGAGGCTTGTGACTAGTGAACTTGCAAAGTGTTAATGGTTGTTTGGAAATAAATATTGTCCAAACAGTAGAGTTTTAATTCCTCAATAATGACACAGTACAAATGAATAATTCTCAGCATGGGAGCAGTCAGAGATGTCTTCTACTCAGATACATCAAGCATTGCCAGAAATTATGGAGCAATTTGCTTTTACAGTATCACAAAAGTGAGAAATGCAACCATTTCAAAGTACAAATGTAGGACTTTTAATGTGAAATTTCTCAATAATGATACAGTAAAAATGAATAATTCTCAGTGTGTCAGTAGTCAGAGATGTCTTCTACTCCGATACATCAAGCATTGCCAGAAATTATGGAGCAATTTGCTTTTACAGTATCACAAAAGTGAGAAATGCAACCATTTCAAAGTACAAATGTAGGACTTTTAATGTGAAATTTCTCAATAATGATACAGTGAAAATGAATAATTGTCAGTGTGTCAGTAGTCAGAGATGTTGTCTACTCAAGTACATCAAGCATTGCCAGAAATTATGGAGCAATTTGCTTTTACGGTGTCGGAAAAATGAGAAATGTGACCATTTCAAAGTCCAAATGTAGGACTTTTAATTTGAAATTTCTCAATAAAGATACAGTAAAAATGAATAATTGTCAGTGTGTAAGTAGTCAGAGATGTCTTCTACTCAAGTACATCAAGCATTACCAGAAATTATGGGCCAGTCACGTGTATTGTCATAACATTTGGATATCGCAAATTCTTCATTTACTGTTTCTAGCATCTTATTTTGAAAAGCGGAAGTCCTAATGTTGCCTGTTCGCTCGTGTGGGATCGGTAACATCTTATTTTGAAAGCCGGAAGTCCTAATAGTGCCTGCTCGCTCGTTCGGGATCGTTTGAATGCATTTACCGTAAAGGTAAGAATACGTGGGTACGCTAATTTTAGTGTCCGCTGGTTTGACCGCAGTTCTAAACTGCGACGGCGGATTAAATGTTATGAATTCTTTGTTATTTTTCCATTTTATCTCCACTGTGGAGTGCCTATGGGCTCTTTTCGTCCATTGTCTATGTTTAAGTCCGTTTTCACAGAGGGATTCTGGACTGCTGGCCATTCGCCATGCGTTCTCCTTTTACTAATGGGGATGTTTCTTTTTCCTTCGGCGGGGGGGGTGATGAGGCTGTGTGGGGAGAGATATGTGTTGATCCTGGTTTTGTCTCTGAGAGTACACTCTGTTGTGGTTATTATTTGTCATGACGTCATATAAAATTGAAATCTAAAATTATTGATCCAAATGGGAGATTTATTTTAATCTCTGGGTGTAGCAGCCAAATATGTTATGTGTGGAAAATGTATTGCAATTCCTCATTTTGTCCATGTGGTATCGCTGTAAGTTTACCTGGGCATCAAAGCATATAGGTATGCAGTTCAGTATCGTTGGCAGGTGTTTGACCCGGAAGGGCAAAAAGGTTTTTGACCGCTTGGGCGGTAGATGCCGGCGTTTTGGGTTTTCGTTTGTTACTCGGTTTATGGAATTTGCTTTGTACAATAAATCTGTTTCATTCTGTCTCGTTGTCTTCAATAATCAACCAGAATGTACGGTAAAAGCACAAGACTTAATCACTTAATTTATTTGCAGCCGGTGAACCACATAACTCCACATAACTGCCCATAACTGACAGATTCCAAACGTAAACACACATCAGCTGGCTGTCAAAACTGTTACCGGGCAACAGCCGGCTTTCCATTTAAATCGTTGCCCGGGACGACAATATTTAATAACAATGCTATTGTTACATCTTTTCTTTTTTTTTTTCTTTGAAGTAACTTCCTTTGTCAAAAGGAATAAAAATTAATAACGAATGAATCAACATTAACCTTACACAGACAACATATATTATGAGCATCAGTAAGGATATCTATCCCACTCTAAAACAAAATAATCCTACTTTCCAACTGCTGTATCTATTATCAGTGCAGAGACAAAATTTGACTTAGACCAAAAAGATATTAAATCCAAAGTGCAATCACTGTTTCTAATAAAATTAAATATGTATCTAATATTATTATGTGTATCACATATTACATTCAAAGTGTTCCTATAAAATTATATATGTATCAAATATTAATTCAAAAGCAAATATGCATATACATCACCTTTTTTTTTCTTTTTCTTTTTTTTTTTTTTTTTCCAAAAGTCTTTACCAGAGTCCCCTATCATATCATGACTGTGTATAGTCTTTCAGATAGTGGGGCCTGACCACCTGACGGCCTGACCTGGTAGTGACTGTGGGTTGGTCCCCTGGATGACTCTGCTCGATTGTGTCAGTTCTTGGTGTGTTTATATTAGTCCCTGTTTGTGTGGGTGTGGGAGAGGTGCAATGGTTGCGTCTTAGGTGGCATCGATTCCTCCTCAAAACACCTCCCGAGTCTAGTTTCACCTCATACGATCTGTGGCTTACAGGTCTCAGTACCTGTGCTGTTTTCCAGACCTTATGAGGCTGAAAAGGCTGTACTCTCACCCTGTCACCTGTTTTCAGTGTCCAAGTTCTTGGCTGTGCGGTTGTAATATTTTTCTTGTCGTTGACTGTTGTGCATCAGTCCTTGTATGTTACTTGTTACCTGTGGCTCCAACAGAGTGTCTTTAACAGGAAGAAGGGTCCTCGTCCTCCCATTTAGAAGTCTTTGTGCTGGGCTTGTGTTGAGACCTTGACTTGGTGTGTTGCGATGGTCCAATATTGCCAGATATGGATCCTGTCCAGCAGCTGCAGCTTTCTGCATGAGACGTTTCGCTGTTTTCACAGCAGATTCAGCTTTCCCATTACTCTGTGCATGTCCAGGTGAGGATGTACTGTGTTTGAATTCCCACACTTGACTGAAGCATTTGAATTCTTGTGAGGTATACTGTGGGCCGTTATCAGAAATTACCACATCTGGTATCCCTTGTCGTGCAAAGTGGGCTTTGAGTTTTCTGATGACTGTGCTGCTCTTAGTGTCTGGTAGATAATCTATCTCCCAAAAGTTGGAGTAGTAGTCCACAGTTATTGAGTAATCTTTTTCATGAAAGGAAAACAGATCAGTCCCCACTTTTGCCCACGGCCTAAATGTTATTTCATGAGGGTGTAGTGTCTCTTTTTGTTGCCTGGGGTCCACTGACCTGCATACATCACATTTCATTATAAAAGTTTTAATTTGTTCATTCATCCCTTGCCAGTAGACACAGTCCCTTGCTCGTCTGAGACATCCTTCTACTCCGAGGTGAGAGGAGTGGATACGTTGGGTGATATCTGCTCTGAGCACATCAGGAATCACCGCTCTCTCCCCTCTGAAGACTATGCCATCCTGGTAACTCAGTTCATCCTGGAACGAGTGATAGTGCTGAATGTCTGTTGGAATATCTTTTTTGTTCTTTGGCCACCCAGTCAGGATCACATTGATCAGTTTCTGTAACTTTGTGTCCTCTTTTGTAGCCAGTCTTATTGCATTTAGTCTCTCAGTAGAGATGGGTAGGTGGTTGATCATATTTACAGTTTCCACCTCTGTCTCAATGTCCTCTTTATTGCTCTCTGGTAAGTATGCTCTACTCAATGTGTCTGCTAACAACATATCTCGGCCTGGTACATATGTCACAACAATATCGTACTTTTGTAACCTGAGTAACATTCTCTGCAGTCTCTTTGGTGCACTAAGTAGTGGTTTTCTGTGAATGTTCTCTAAAGGTTTGTGGTCAGTCTGTACAGTCACCTGTCTGCTATACATATACTGGTGAAATTTCTCCATTCCAAACACAATTGCCAGGCATTCTTTCTCTATTTGAGCGTAGCCCTTCTCTGTGGGTGTAAGGGCTCTGCTTCCGAATGCTACTGGTTTACCTCTCTGTGTGAGGGCAGCTCCTAAACCTGTTTCTGATGCATCACACTGCAACGTCAGTTCTTCTTGCTGGTTGTAGTATTTCAGGACTGGAGTGTTGGCTATTTTGTCCTTTAACCTCTGAAATGCATCTTCTTGTACATCGGTCCATTCCCACATGCTTTCTTTGTGTGTGAGTTGTCTTAAAACCTCACAGTGATCTGACAGGTGCTCATAAAATTTAGACAGGTAATTGACCACACCCATCAGTCTCTGTACCCCTCTCACATCTGTCGGCCTTGGCATTTCCTTGACTGCTCTTACTTTCTCTGGGTCAACTCGCAGTCCCTCAGCAGTCAGCAGGTGTCCAATGTAGGATACTTCTGGTCGTCGCAGCTTGAATTTCTCTTTATTCAGCTTAATGTTTTTCTCTCTGCATCTGACCAGGAAGCATCTCAGTTTCTGGTCGTGATCTTTGTTGGCTTCCTCCTGTGTTCTCCCTTCTCCTGTGATCAACACATCATCAGCTATGATGTATACTCCAGATAAGCCCTCCAGTGCATGTGTGAGCTTCCTTTGAAAGACTTCTGGTGCTGGGCTTATTCCCATCGGCATTCTGAGCCAACGAAAGCGGCCAAATGGAGTGGAGAACGTGGTCAGGTAGCTTGACTCTTCTTCTAGTCTGATGTGCCAGAAACCGTGCTTCACATCACAGACTGTGAATACCTTTGCATTCGCTAGTTCTGGCAGGATGTCATCGATGGTAGGGAGGGGAAAATGGCTCCTTTTAAGTGCCCGATTCAGAGGTTTAGGATCTATGCAGATCCTCAGCTTTCCATTAGGTTTACTCACTGAGACCATGCTGCTTATCCAGTCTGTGCTTTGCTCCACTGGTGCGATGATCTGTCTTCTCTCCATATCTTTGAGTTCCTCTTTAAGAGGTGCCATCATAGCAACTGGCACTCTGCGTTTTGGCAGTTTCACTGGCGTTACATTGTTGTCAATTTCAATTCTGTATTCTCCCTCCATACAGCCATCACCTGTGAAAACATCCTCATACTCTGTTTCAATTGTCTCCATTGTCATGCATTTGTCACTGTTTTCTTCTTTTGTTACCGGCCCCAGTTCTCTTGTCACAATACTGTCCACAGCCATGATGTTTTCATACTGTATCTTTATCAGCTTCATGTCTTCACTGGCCTTTCTGCCAGGATTGGAATTCCACTGACCAGGTCCACAACTTGAAACAACACTCTGTACAATTTGTTGTTTCTGGGGTTCCTGATCTTGACTTTACATAAGCCAAGTGGACTCAGCTTTGTTTTGTTATACATTATAAGCACTTTGTCTGAGTGCTCCAGCTTTGTGTCTGGGTTTAAGAGATGTACAGGAATGACATTGCAGCTTGCTCCACAGTCAATCTGAAACTTGACTAGTGTTTTGTCAATGAGCATTCCTGCAAAGAGCTGCTTCTCTTGTCTACAGCTGTCTCCCATTTGGTTCACTGTCTCTTTTTTCTCATTTGCCTCTGTTATTGTCATAATGTCTTCATATTCGTCACTGTCTTGCTCTGTTACAGCATGCACTGCTTTATATTTCTTGCCATTCTCTGTTTTTGACTTACATTTAATAGCAAAATGATTCTCTTTCCCACACTTTGAACACTTTTTTCCAAAAGCAGGGCATTTACTTTTGTTTCTCTCATGCGTTTTTCCACAAAACTTACAGCAGACCTCATCATCCCTGTTTTTCCTTGTGGTATGTTTAAGCGCATGCACCTCCTCCACCATCTGTCCTTGTAGAGTTTTGCAGTTTTCCTTTGACAGCTCCGTGGCTCTACATATTTTTACGCATTTGTCCGACGTCAGGTTCTCCTCCCTGAGCAGTCTCTCCCTCAGCGCAGAGTTGTTTGTGCCGCACACAATCCGGTCTTTTATCAGTGAGTCTTTGAGCTGACCAAAATTACAGCTGCTGGCCAGCACTCTCAAGTCCGTGACATACTTGTCAACAGTTTCCTCTATTCCTTGATCCCTCATAAAAAAAAAACTCGTATCTCTCCACAGTCTCGTTCAGTTTCGGATTACAGTGGTCATCAAAAAGTTTAATCAAAGAGCTCACTGTAACTCTTGCCGACGCGTCGTCATTTGACAAAGTGTTCAACAGCTCCCTGCCGCTCTCCCCGACGAGGTAGTGAAACAGCTTGGTTTTGTGGTTTCCTCAGCGTCTGGCATTGTGAGCTCTGTGTACAGTGTGAACTCCTCTTTCCAAGACTTCCATGTCTTCGCCAGATTACTCGAGTCCAAAGCAAGAATCGGCGGCGGTCTCAACCCCTCCATCTAAACGCTTGTCGTCTCTCGGTGCGTTACAAACTAGCGGCACTTTAAACTCTTTAAACTTCTTTTCACGCCGATAACTGTAGACGTCGGTACTTGTTTACTCACACGCTGCCACCATGTTTCATTCTGTCTCGTTGTCTTCAATAATCAACCAGAATGTACGGTAAAAGCACAAGACTTAATCACTTAATTTATTTGCAGCCGGTGAACCACATAACTCCACATAACTGCCCATAACTGACAGATTCCAAACGTAAACACACATCAGCTGGCTGTCAAAACTGTTACCGGGCAACAGCCGGCCTTCCATTTAAACCGTTGTCCGGGACGACAATATTTAATAACAATGCTATTGTTACAAAATCGTCTTTCACATCGCACCAAGAAGAAATGTCCGGACTCTCATTCATCATCTTCATCGACGCACGGTATTTAACTGCGCAGCGCGTCAACCAGGCTCTGGGTCAAGTCATCTCAGTGGCTAAGTATTAGACGTCGCTCCTACACTGGGAGTATTAATTCATTTCCCATTACCCTGTTGAATATCTACGGGCCTAAGTCTGACGATCCTTCCCTTTTTTCGTAAAGTTTTTGATTTACTCCCAGAAGACGGATCATCTAATACTGTGCTTGGAGGGGACTTTAATTGCTATTTGGATGTATCTTTAGACAGATCATCCACTAAACCTCCTCCAACCATTAATGCTGTTCAGACCCTGAATCATGTAATTCAAGAAATTTGGTAGACATCTGGAGAATACAATGCCCTGACGTTAGAGAATATTCCTTTTACTCAAATGTTCATCAGACCTAGACTAGAATTGATTTTTTTTTTTTTTTTATAGTTGATGCCGGTTTGATTTCAACCATCAGAAACGCATTGTATCATAATATATTAATTTCAGATCGTAGTCCTGTTATACTACAGCTGCAGTTATCTCTCTCTAGACCAAAATACAACTGTAAATTTAATCCTCTACTTCTGACAGAACCTGGGTTTAAAGAGTACATGATTAAAAAGCTAACTGATTTTCTTGAGATTAATGTTAATAAAGTTTCAGACTCTATGCTTTGGGAAGCACTTAAAGTTACTATGAGGGGATGTATTATTTCTTTTGAAACCTATAGAAAAAGGGAAAAAATTAAGAGATGTAAAGAAATAGAACAAGAAATTACTCAAATTGAACAAATACATAAAACCTCTTTACTACAGTCTGACTATAACAAGATTCTGAGATTAAAATCTGAGTATAACTCTTTAATGGGAAGTGAAATTCATAAACTTCTACTCAAAACCCACCAGAAACATTTTGACTTAAACGATAAACCTCATAAATTACTTTCAAGACAACTTAGAGGTGAACAGGCAAAATCAGCTATTCACAAAATACAGTCAAAAAATGGGCAAATACTTACAGACCAAAAAGATATTAATCAACGTTTTAGAGATTTTTATTCTGATCTTTATACTTCTACTTCCACAGCAACAAATAGGGATAGAGATTTCAATTTTTTGATTCTTTGAATTTGCCACAGTTAAATGATAGAAACCAGAAATTTCTGGAAAGGGATTTTTCTGTTGTTGAGCTAAATGAGGCAATCAAGGCATTCCCTATTGGTAAATGTCCCGGACCAGACAGGCCTGGAGCTGAGTTTTACCAAGCATTTAAGGACATTCTAACTTCTTACTTACTCAGGATGATAAATGACTCAGTAACTAAAAATAGACTTCCACAGTCTTTGTACAAAGCAAACATATGTCTGTTATCAAATTGCATTTTCATGTTAGCGTGAAATGTGAATGCACTAGACTGGATGGCCCTGTTTTGTCAGGCAGGGCTCTGTCTTCTCCTTTTTCCCCGTGTTTTCCCTGCGTTTTCCTCGCCCCCTTGTGGTCTTGTCTGTCTTCCCGTGTCTGTCTAGGTCCGTGCGGTGCGGCTGCACCTTCCAGCCAAGCTCCTCCTGCCCGCCTCCTCTCACACCTGCAAATCATCATCTCATCACCACCTAATCAGCAGCTGCATTTAACCCCAGCTCATTCCTCCAGTATTCATCAGATCGTCTGCTTACCTCAGTGGTACTCTGTCGTTCCTCTGCCAGTTGACTGATCCTCTGTGCTGGTCCGGTCCACACTGACCTGTATTCTGTCTTCCTTTTTTCCAGGAGCCTTTGCCCTGTGGATAAGCCCTCAGCCCAGCCCAGCCTCGGTCGTGAGAGGAGTTGGAGCTCAGTCAGATCAGTGTTTTTGCTCTCGCCTTTTGTTTGCCCGTTCTTGTGGACACCTTTGGTTAATAAACCTTCTGTTGTTTCTACCAGCCTGCCCTGTGTTCTCTCTGTAAGCTATTGCCATGAGTTCGCCTTCCTCCGGTCTCAGTGTGTTCGTACACACAACATGTTTTGCTTTGTGCATTTGAATATTGTCTACATTGGAGCAGGTTAAGTCTTTAAAAATGAAATGTACTTTTGCATTTCATTTTAATGTCATAGAAAGCCAATACGAGTATGTGTAAATTAAAGTATAAATTGGATTATTGTGTTGTCATTTTAAATTTCACTAAAATCACACATATATAAATGCAAAACTATAATCACATTGTGGAATTACATTTTCATTTCCAAGTCTACATTCTGAAAATATAAGGCCTCTGGCCCAGTGGCGGTTCTAGACCAATTTCACTGAGGGGGCCTGGCTGGGGCCAGGGGTTTTGATAGAGGGGCACATTAAACCCGCGGCAAAAAAGACAAAGATTCGAAATCTTATTTGACTTTTTATTTTCATAAAACTTGTTAAACCATTGCAGTCATAACGTTACAGTGATGATGAAAAACAGTATAATAGTCACAGTATTACTGAATTAAGTGCTGATAAGAGATTCATATAGTTGCAGATCTTGTGGGATAGTCTTAAGCTGCCCTACTATTACAGCAACTGTATTCTGTGGTTTTGGTGATTTCTGGCAAACCGATCAACAAATGAGTCAAGATTCAGTGCTTTTGCCCTCCTAGACTCGATGCTAAGTACACCCAGATTGCTTAATCTGTCGTCATTCATAGTGGATCTGAGGTAGGTTTTCACAAGCTTTAATGTGGAAAAACTCCGTTCACAAGCAGCAGTGCTTACTGGGATTGCGACAGCTATTTTACAGAGTCTGTAGAGCTCAAAAAAAAACTTCTTTGTATGGCTCAATGAGCTGTACGAGCTGTACTGTACTCATTTTTCACTACAGACAAAAAGCAATTAAGAGGAATTACACTTCAGCAACCCTACTGTTGCGGGCTTGCTTGGTTTTGTTGATAACGTACGTTAAGGATAGTAACTAACGTCAGCTAGAACCATACAATCACCTTAAGATGACATTAACACCTGGTGTTCTGGCAGGATGCTATTATAATTCATAAAGTTAGCAAACAACATTTCTTTACCAGAAGTCTTACCTTGACAGTGTAAGATCGTTCGTCGTTGTGGTAATCTTCGGACTGCTTCACATGTTCGCGCTCATTTTTTTTCAGTGGTGCAGCGCACTAAAGGGTCCGACTAGAATGTTAAGCCACGCACTTTAGTTCCACCTTTGACGTCGGCGACTCGGCGCTACTGTATAATCTACGTTCGGAGGGGGGGCCACAGGGGGGGTCCAGAATCAGTGCTACAGGGGCACTGGCCCCTGTTGGCCCCTCCCCAGAACCGCCACAGCTCTGGCCACGGCTGTGTTTAGCGGCGGAGGCATAAAAACCATGCCAAAAAAGAAGTTTGAAAATTGGCATCAGGTTAAGCTGTAAAATTGAGATTTTCCAGAAGATGGCAGTGTTTTACAGTGGATTGAGATTGCAGTCCTTTGAGACGCTCTTGTGCACAGATGTAGCAGACTGTTGATGTTTTCATTGATCACACTTGTCTTGTTTAGAAGTCAGAAATATGACTTGTTTACATACTTTTCTTCTGTAACAATAATTATTTTTGGCATCTGTTACTTTTAAATCCAGGTAGGACAGAGCTAGCGTGCTCTGTAGGTAAGTCACAAAATGTAGAAACCATGATGTGCACTGTCCAGATGCCTCAAACTGTTTACTGTCATTTACCAGGATATGGAATGAAAGCAGAAGTGTGGAATGATTTTATCTGAAGGCCTTCGTCATGATGTAATCCATCAGTTCCTGCAGACTGGATTGTTAACAGTATCAGCCAAAGTCATTATCAACGTGTACAGACATATAGTATTGTGAAAATGGAGAAATTATGGGGCAATGCAAATTTTTGCTGTTTAATTGAAAAAACAAAATTGAATTACAAATACATTATAAATTCAAAAAACAATGAAATCTGAATTTTACATCAATATATACTAACAGAATTCCAAATTGTGACAAGCAACAGCAATACTTATTATTAGCATAGATATTATATTACATGACTTTTAACATCTGTTAAAAGTGTAATGGATTCACTGCTTCGTTTCTGATGAACGCCACAGCACCAGTATCAGAAAAATTTCAATACTCCAACTTTACATCTTTGTTGACATGCAAATTCAGCTGATAAGTATTACATACCAGGCAGCCCATTGTACTGCCACTATGTTTTGTAGAAAATCATGGATTACATACTTATCAAATTTATGATTTTACTTATCATTTTATATATATTGTAAAATATCCATCTTTGGCAACTTGTGCATTTGTATTTGTTTCATTCCAGTGGCCTACAAATAGTGAAATTTATATACAGTGTTTGAAACCAATATTCTCTATGCCTGAAATGTTTATGTTGCTTTATGTAAAAGACCAAACTGTTGATCACCAGCCTGTGTGCAGACTTTGGAATGCAAAATGGTTCAAAATTCACCTGGTTTTATTGCTACCAGGCATTATATATGAACCGCCAGGCATTATATAAGAGCCACCAGGCATTTTAAAACGCTGTCAAGCATCAAATAAATGTTGTCAGGTGTTGTATTTAAACGAATCGAGCAAATTCCCTGAAAAACGACATTCCATAAGCATTGACCGGGAACAACATTCAGTCAGTATTCGTAGAATTCAATATAGGAAAAAGCTTTTCTTCATATATACAGTATCTTTCTCAAGGCTCATTTCCTGTATGGTGTGCAAATGCCAAGCAACAAATCATGAAATACAGAGCATGTCTATAAATTTCGACGGCACTACATATACATTTTTGGATAAACAAAACTAACACAATTAAATAGTCAAGTCAAACAAACACTGATACACATGTGCCATGTGAATAAAAAAAATTATTAAATCATAATTAATTCACAACCTGAAACCCTCTTTCTTATGAATTATATTAATCATTGCTATCTGAACACCAATAACTGAACTGCCTGAACACCACTAACATAAATAGCAGGCTACAGTTTTGCCTACTGATAAATCTAGACTGAACTTTCCATACCTAATTTATGTTTCAAAGTTAGTTTGTTAAAGCTACAGACACCAGAAACAGCACATTCTGAAAGGGACTGAAACAGAGGGAAATAGAGGGGGCTGAGAATCAATTCCTAAATGCTATTTCCAGCAAACAGCTTCAAAAACATGTTTTATGGAAATCATAGACCATGTAACTTATTGAAAAAGCTTCATAATATGATACCTTTAAGACTAGCTGCCACTGACTATTATCAGTTTATCACACCATACAATACCCCTGTACTAGTAATATTGGCTATAAGCTAATCACAGCCACTGTGAGTGACCAAAGTAAAAAAGTGCTTTCAGCCAGTATTTAGCCTGTGCTTGACATACAGTTGGGATCCCATTCATTATTATCTAACTCTCTCAATAATGTCCAACACACATTTGAAACCATTGCTCCCAACCAGTGTGAAATCGCAAACCTTATAGGTTCTATGTATGATATTTTCAGCCACTACACGCCACATTAGCACCACAATTTCAGACCAAAAGAAATGGCCACACTTCCCCCTCCCTTCCTGTTCTCAGCAAGGTGTTGTTAAACACAGAAAGTGGCCCCTAATAAACAAGGGAAAAAAGTTACCTTGTCACCTGACATTCACAAAAAGGTAAGTGCACTACGCAACCAAGAGCATAAACATCTTGGCTATTACTTTGTTAGTTGGAAATGCTGATTTTTATGGTAGAAAATTGAACCAAACATACTAACCCATTTAACATCAACATCAACCATTTAAAATGTTAGGAAAAAAGCAACATTAATCTATCAGCCTGACCTAAGAACAAACAACAGCAACAAAACACAATTACCAGCCAGCATCGACTAATGTTTACATTTAAACAATAATGTAACTTACATTATTTTGAGTTTTGGCTTCTTAAATTGTAGTGTCACTAAAGCTGCATGTGCTACCATGTGACATGACTTTGGGGTGCATTCACGTCGTTTCCACAACATAACCAGCAGCAACCTAGTCAAAATACATTAATCCATAAACTACCATTTGAACATTAATATGACTATGAATGTAACTTAGCCTTTCAGATGACAATGATAACTGCTGTAAGGAGCTATTATAGATAGCCTAGGAATTTATTCTCAGCTCAATGAAAATGGGAGAATTAAACAATTTTTCACACAAGATGTCCCAGGACACTTTGCTTTTTCATTTTTCATTTAATTTTCCATGTTTTTTCAATGACTGGAAAATTGGATTTTCAGTTGTTTTTTTTTCCAGGTTTTCCAAGATGTGTGGGAACCCTAATAAGGACAGAGCCACTGTGCTGCCCATTTTATGATCCATACAATTCCAACCATTTCGTGTTCCATACATTTCCGGCCTGGAGACTCACAGGCAGACAGCTGCTGGAAGGATACAACCTCAGAGGTGTTTTTGCTTTCAATATAAAAGCATATCTCTTAATGCTTTTGTGAAAAGCAATGTTGCCTAGCAAAATACCACATATTTAAGTAATGTACAGTCTGCTGTTTGCAGGTACTTGAGAGGAACAGGGTATAATGCTCTGAGGACCCCTGCCATGATTGGTATAGGCCTCTGCAGGGCATTCAGTTCTGCAGAAGAGTGTGCATTAATCATAAGTATTATTATTATTATTAGAATTGTCATGAAAAGCTTGCCAAATTGAGAGAGATTGGCTATCCTGTTTATATTGAGGTATGTGTATGCTTTTAGTATCTATGGTTGTATGATTTCATATCATTACTTGTCATGCATTTAATTTTCTTGATCAGCCAAAAACAGGCAAGTGAAGTTTTGAGAATGCAGTGGTGTATGGTGGACGATTCATGTATGTATTTATCACATTCGATGTTTCCTGTCCGGTTGGATGTATCTGTGTGCTGTGACATAAAAATTAAGTAGCATTCAGGTATGTATATGTCAAATTTGCTGTTTCTGTTTGATGTATCTGTGTACTCTGTGGTTGTGTGGAAGGTGGAAACAATTTTCCTTGCAGAAGGACAAATAAATCTACATCAAAAAAATCAAAATCTCAATGCCACTATTGTGGTTACACACTGTGATAGAAAATGTAATCCCTATATATCTGAATTGTTGTTGTTTTCCCTCTTGTACTCGAGCCCTGCAAGATTGAAAAACGTTTGGTTGAACGGTTATCTTTTCTTTTGAAAGTCAAACAGGAAGTACCGTATTCGTTCATCACGGATATGTTAGAAATCTCCACTCCAGAGAGTAGAGTGAGAGAGTTTCCAAGAGCATTCACTGGTGGAGTAACTCTGGCGACCGTGGCGGCCGCCTCTCACCCTCCCACGTCCCGCTTCCAGTAACCGACACAGCACTGCTGATGCACCCAGTCGCCATCGTCACACCTACGCCGAGAGCTCGTATTCTAACTCGAGCTTCCCTGTCAACATTACCTCACACCTGAAAACAACTCACACATTACGGACATCTTAATAAGCCACCGAATAGTACTTTTACCCTCCGTTTTTGAATGACGGGCGGACGGTTCGACTTTGACGATGGTGGCACGTACTGCGGAGGCTGGGAGGACGGCAAAGCCCACGGTCACGGTGTGTGCACCGGGCCCAAGGGCCAGGGCGAGTACTCCGGCTCGTGGTCTAGTGGTTTCGAGGTGGTCGGCGTCTACACCTGGCCCAGCGGGAACGTGTACCAGGGCTATTGGTCACAAGGGAAACGCCACGGACTCGGCGTAGAAACTAAGGGAAGGTGGATTTACCGGGGAGAGTGGACTCACGGATTCAAGGGCAGGTACGGAGTCCGGCAGAGCCTGAACACACCGGCCAGGTACGAGGGCACCTGGAGTAACGGACTGCAAGACGGATATGGCGTGGAGACGTATGGTGATGGAGGTGAGAGGGACATTAGGAACATAGATGCTGATGCAAGTAACTGTTTTTCCAGTGTTGGAATATATTAATGTATCTATTTTTCAAATCTACAGCAAAAACTTTGTTCACTGTGCTCAGTGACCACAGATCTGCCCATATCTACCCCATTAATTCATACACCCTTGCATAAGTGCAACATTTGGTTTGTGATTTACTGTACTTAATACTATTATTTAGTTTTATTAAGAAGCTGTGGATATATCTTTGAGCTAGTATGTTTGCTAAAAAGCATTATTAATTTGATTAATATGTGAAGCAAGTGTTTTTATCTTATAGTGGAATGTTTACATTTTTTTTTTGCCACTGCTTGTAATCATATTGGTTTCATTGTTTTGTTGGTGTTATTAGTAGGGATGCACAATTTTGGTATCTCAATTTACACTTAAGAGCAAGTACTTGTCAGTCAGATTAGTTTCAAAGTAAGAGGGTGGTGTGAACCATAAACTTGTGTAACAAAGTTTCTCTCCCCACCAATACAACTGACCTGTCTCATACATGCGTTTCCCCTTTCACACATGCAGTCTATGTTTGCCTGAAATGTTCACAAACATTTGGGAGCAGGGATCAATATTCAGGG
Source organism: Chaetodon auriga (assembly GCF_051107435.1). Taxonomy (NCBI): domain Eukaryota; kingdom Metazoa; phylum Chordata; class Actinopteri; order Chaetodontiformes; family Chaetodontidae; genus Chaetodon; species Chaetodon auriga. The sequence continues at coordinate 1,295,742 of NC_135085.1, read as the reverse complement.
AAATCTGTAGAGCTCTAAAGGCATATATATGTATGTATATATATATATATATATATACATACATATATATGCCTCTACAGGTGTGTGTGTGTGTGTGTGTGTGTGTATGTGCACATTGCGCAGCACAATTTTTTTCATGACGGTATTGAACTGGACACTGTTGCTATTTTAAAATACCCCGGGATACTAGCCTTGCCCCTCTCCTTCTCTTGAGTTTTATGGCAGTTGGCATCCATGAGTGTTGCATTTCCACCATCTGCTGGACTGTTCCTTTCCCCCTCTGTTGTGGCAGCACCTTAGATGAAGCCACGCTCACTATGATGAAAACCTCGCGTTCTCATGGAAACCACACTCATACAGGTCACTCCTCCTCCGGCATTGCTCATCACTGCCAGACTGTCTCAGTGCTAGGTGGAGAAGGCAGGGTCAGTGTCCACAGGATGTGCTGCCTCAGGACACTCTCTCCATGAGCACTTCTTTGCCTTGAGCCAGACCGAGCTCCAACCCTAGACTGGCATCTATCAACAGTGGTACTGGCTAGTCTGTCAGGCTGGTTTGGGACCCGCATTCACCATCTTACCAGTCTGCTCTCAAATCAATCCATGGTGTTCCACTGCTGAAACCAAGTGACATTAGTTGTGGCTATTGTTTTTCTGAGCTCATTGTGTGTGGAGGGGCTGCTCATCTGCAACCCGCCCTGTGACACTGAGTTTGTCCACTCTGCCTAGCCCAGAGGCACAGCTGCAATGGAGGTCGGCCGGGGAAAGTATAGCTCACAATGGTCTGAATCATTACCACTGCTGGCTGTTTGTTTTACGAAACAGCTACAAGAAAAACACAGACACAAGCAGAGAATACAGTCGCTATGCTTGATTCAAACTGTTTGTTAGCTCATTGTCCTTCAGAATTAATGTTTCTCATTACTCTCTAACACTGACAAACTGTAATGTAAAATTCATCAAATTCAATGCACCATGTTTCCCATTACGACTCTAAAGGAAAGAGTGACTTGCTTGAGTTTCCCTGGGAAGCTGTCAAGGCATTGATATCATGGCATGGTTTCATCTAAACTGGGTTGGAAAAATGATAAACACATTCTGATGTTACCATGTCATGAGTGAAAAGGCACAAGATGTAAATGTTCCTGAACGTAGCTGCTAGGGATGAGCGAGTACACCACTATCTGTATCTGTATCTGTATCTGTTCAACCATCTAAATTATCTGTATCCGTATCTGTACTCGGAGTGGGCGGGGCGTGGTAGTAAATTGGAAATCAGAAATGGGTGGGGCTTAAATCAGTACATTATTTTAAGTCTTGACTGAAATCAGTTTTTCAATGTCTGATGCCAATGCTGATATTTAGTGAATGGGGCAGCTGATGACCAGAATGCTATCGCATTTCTATGCATCTGATAAAATACAAGAATGTAATAATAATAACAAATGGTGCACAATTGCTGAACTTAAACATTTAACACTACGTCATCTCTGTTCTCTTAAACAGATTTGCAATCTCTGCAGTGCCTAATTAAATGTCCACAGCCAATCAAAAAAATTAACTTTAAAAAAAGCAAAAAACTTCTTTGACATGTCTGCAGACATTTTTTGTTGAATTGTCTTCACGAGTGCAGGCATTAGCCAGTGCTGATTATCTCAAAATACCAGATGCATGTGAATAGTGACAATTGTGTGTGAAGACTCTCAATCATCTAGAACATAGTTATCTAAAGAGGAATGAATCAAGGGCAGTTGGACTTGGTTGTAGAAACTTGAAATTCATCCAAGGGATTTATTAAGTTCTAACTGACTGGTGGGGAGTCCCAGGTATTTAACCTTTGTGGTTATTATGGTCATTGAGACCATTAGGGTTGTTTGTGTGCCTGGCTGTGCAGTGGCAGTTGTTAGAGTCGTTGGAGTCACCTGTGACCAGGTGTGAGCAGCAGTCATTGGAGTTGCCGCTTGAGGCCAACTGTGAATAGTTGTTACATCACAGTTGGCCTCATGTGACAACATTTGACAGTGTTGACAGTATTGCAGTTTTTTTTCTAAATGGTCTGAATCCCATATAATCAGACTGAGAAAAAGCAACAATGAATTATATTTTCCTAAGAGGTTCAGAAATTTAATCTGGCCACATTCAAGTCCAGAAACTGTTATTAACCAGGACTAACATGAACTGACACATTAAATGAACCACACTTATGCACTATAAATGGTTATATCATTACATTTATTGTAAATGACAATACAGCTGGTTTTATATAGACCTGAGGGACACCAACAGATGGTAATCCATATAAAGCCTCATAGTAGTAACAGTGATATGTGCTATTGTAATTCACACAAGATAATAGAAAGCACTCAATTGAAAGGTTTAATTGAAAGGGAAAAATAGTTTCTTTTTAAAACTCAGCTGAAATAAAAGCAGTGGTATTCCACATTTCATGGTCTTGTAATTTTTGGAACCACTCAGTTTCTTGAGGGTCAATCTGTTGTTAGTAGTATATTTATAGACAATGTAATACAGACTGTACTGTGTCCTCAGCATAGTATAGAAAACTAATTTATTGGTTAATATGTGGCACACTTCTGCATCAGTTTCTTTGTGGAGAATACATGTGTGCTGATATTGGTGTTGATGAATTATCCTGCAAGAAAATGTACAGAAGAGTGTAGTATCGATTGTAGTCTCCCAAGACAGCTATATCCTTCTATAACATGGGCACTACATGTATGATGATATATTTTACTCAGATTTACTGACCAAGAAGAGACTGAAAAATTATTGGCCTATCAGTTGCTAGATGAGCTATAGTTTGAGCTCATCATTCAGCTTTAGTGGTTCGCAACCTGGGTGTCATGACCCCCTTGAGGGGTCACAGGTTAAGTCTGAGGGCTTACAAGATTCCTAACAGTACATGACAACAGGAAAGCACATTTCCATTAGTTCATTTTTTCTGGTTTTCCTTTCAAATTTGCTATTTAAACCTTTTAAACAAATATTCGACCAAACGAAAGAAAGAAATATCTGCATTTGGTTGTGCTGGTCACAAATGGTAGACATATACAATGGAGACATTGAGATACTGAAATAGCTTGTAAAGGTGCTATAAGCTTAAAAAGTTAGTCAGCTAAATGAGAATCTATGTCCAAAATGCTATTGAAGCTCTCAATAATCATCACAGCCACTACTGTCTCCCTATTTTTTTTTTTTTTATTAGCAAGAGATAGAAAAAAAAGACCCCAGAAAAAAAACAAGGAACCCTTACAAATTAACACTACCAGATTCAGGAATAACCAAACAAAAGGACTGGGCTTTAGTGAATATGGACCTCCATCTGTATTGGCTTCTTGGGTAGAAGATTCATGGCAAGTAAATATGTCAGCAGCAACTCTTATTCTATTTATTATGGAAAAACTCCACTAATTTGATGAATCAAATCCAAAATATTGTAAAATTTTCACTATATGCATAGTGAATTTTCTGGATGGGCTCTGTTTTTAATTTGACATTAGTAAATAATTTGAGAAACTTCTAGAATATAGGCCACTGAGTCTTTTTTCTCATTTTATTTATTATTTTTTTTCCAGAGGTGAGTCCAGTGTTCTCAGTATACCACTGTGAAGATGGTTTATTCCACAGAGAAAGATAGCTGCTTGGAGTTATGCTTGGCCAACCAACAGACTTGCCAGTGTCTCAAGTTACCGCCATCTTTTAAAATAGCACATTCTTACATTCTCCGGCTGAAGCCATCAGAGCCAGAGCCTGAGCTCTCCTAACCAAGCCAAAAAACTGTCTTATCACCCAATGTTGCTTACTGGTAGTGGTTTTAGACTGACAAGTGTTTAATGTCAAAATAGTTTGTACATGTATTAGGATCTAGGTGTGTTGTCTCTACAAATCTCCACTCACACCCAATATACAATAGAAAAGATGTGTATTAAATATGCCCTCCTTTTATGAACCTTATCAACGGATCTGTCTCTTGTTACATTTATTTTCAAATTATTTCCATTTGTTAAGGCAAACGAAGTGTGTGACTCTAAACTAAAAACAATTAAACTAAAAACTACAATCCAGAAGGTTGCTGGCTACAGCTAGGGTCTGTGGGCAGACATCGCTTAATGTTTTCTGAAGCATCCCTGTAACAGCAACAGAACAAGGGCTGCTGTTACTTGTCAAAAATTAAGAGGGTAATCCTTTTCCATTTGGGGTTTTACCTGTTATTTTTATTTGGCAGTTGTTTCTTCATTTATCTCTTCTGTGCAGGCTCATTTGGGATTTTTCTTTTGGTTGATAATTTGAAAATAGTGCCTTATTTTCTCGTGTCATCTAGCTCAACTTGCTCACAGATATATATAGTAAATGACGCAATCAGGCTTGTAAGATGTGTCTCTGCCGCCACCATATTACAGGAGGTTCCGATCCATTCAGTTTGTAGAAAATGCCAGAGTTTTGTGCTGCTTTTGGATGTTCTAACAAAATAGATGCCAAAACCAAACAAGGAATAGCATTTCACAGGTTCAGAGTTGTTTTACAATATTTTTTTACATAAATTTGCACAAATTTGTGTACATAATGTGTTACTTAAAATGTAAATCAGCAAAATATGAATTTTTGACTGTAAATTTAAGTAAAAACAATTGTGAAGCCTCATAAATGTTAGTAATGCTTGTAACTGGACTGGAGTGTTTGTTGTAATTCTGTCTTTTTTACATTGTTTAAGTCTTCATTTATTTCCAAATCATAAACATAGTTATGTTAAACATGTGTATGTATTTGAAATTTTAAAGGTTTATCATCACACAGAAATTACTGTATTAGAGCCAAATCTGAGGTGGCTGTGGCTCAGGAGTTAGATTGATTGTCTCTTATCAGAAGGTTGGCAATATACATAGTTAAAAGCTAGTAATGAGCAGGTGGCCTATCCATTGTATGATTGTGTGTGAAAGGGCGAATGCAGACTTGTGCTCTAAAAAGTGACAAGCGCTGTATAAATACAGTCCATTTACCTTCCATATTGAATTTTTAACGGTTAAAAATCTGTAAACCATATCTTAACCAATATAATGTGTGTGTGTGTGTGTGTGTGTGTGTGTGTGTGTATATATGTGTATCTCTCTCTCTCTCTCTCTCTCTCTCTCTCTCTCTCTATATATATATATATATATATATATATATATATATATATATATATATATATATATATCTCACTCTGCAAAAGTCTTAGACAGGTGTGAAAAACTGCTGTAAACTAAGAATACTTTCAACAATATGAATAATAATTGTTTATTTTTATCGATTTACAAAATGTAAAGTGAGAGTCAGCATCCTCCGCTATGCGTCGGTCCAAAGAACGCCCCTTAGCTGTGATATAATGAGCGCATATCACAGCCTGTCGTGATGTATTGCTTAAATATACTTGTCTTCAATGACTCCTGTAGTCTATTAGTGATTCTGTAATTGTGACACTCATTTTTATTTACATATTTGTGTCTCTCTATTTCTGTATTCCCCTGTGCTTCTGCCTTAGGTACGTACCAGGGTCAGTGGACAGGTGGAATGCGTCATGGCTACGGCGTACGTCAAAGTGTTCCATACGGTATGGCCTCTGTTATCCGCTCACCTCTCCGAACCTCGCTGGCTTCCCTACGCAGTGAGCAGAGTAATGGTACAGTACTGCGTGACAGCCTGTCTGACAGTCCAGCTGGTACACGAGGTGGCTTTGTACTCAACTTCCACTCAGATGGAGAAGGTTCAGAGAAGAAGAAGGGTCTTTTTCGCCGGGGCTCCCTATTTGGTAGCCTTCAGCGACTGCGCAAATCAGACTCACGCTCATCCATTTCAAGTAAGCGCAGCTCAGCACATAGCGACACCACAATGAGCCGCATCAGTTCAAGTGATGCCAACTCCACAATCAGCTTTGGAGACGGAGACCCAGGCGATGACTACCTGCCTCTGGAGGACAATGTGGATGCCACCACCACTGAGTCCTACATGGGTGAGTGGAAGAATGACAAGCGCAGCGGCTTTGGTGTCTCCGAGCGCTCCAACGGCATGAAGTATGAAGGAGAGTGGTTGAACAATAAACGCCATGGCTACGGCTGCACCATCTTTCCTGATGGTGCCAAGGAAGAAGGGAAGTACAAGAACAACGTACTGGCCCGGGGCATCAGGAAGCAGCTGATCCCACTGAAGAACACCAAGACCAAACAAAAGGTGGATCGAGCCATCGAGGGAGCAGTGAGAGCAGCAGCCATTGCCAAAACCAAAGTAGAGATTGCCATCTCCAGGTAAAAAATCTGTGCAAGATTATCCAAGAAAGCCACCACTAAATCACTGTACATGCATGCATTTTTCTGTAAGTATTTTTTCCTGTTTTCTGCCTTTAAAATAACCAGATGCTGACAGAATGTGAGGGGCAAGAGTAATAGGGGATGATGTACAAAGGTCTCAAGCTGGACTTGAACTGCAAATGTTGATATTACATGGGTAGCATCTTAAACCCTTCCCTCATCAGGGTACCTGTTGGTCATCATCCCTATCAGTACCGATAATTACTGACTCAGAATGCATAACTGAAAAGAGCAGTCAGACAACTCACTAAAGCAAGTTGTGTGTTGTAACTAACTGCGTTAGTTATGTCCCCCTGCTTGAGATAGATAGATAGATAGATAGATAGATAGATAGATAGATAGATAGATAGATACTTTAGTCATCCCCAAGGAAAATTCACAAATTCCAGTATATTCCACAAATTTAAAGTAAAGGGCATGCAATGAATTATCCAAAAGCACAGCAAGCAAAGAATTAAAAGGTACATGTTAAACAGAGTGTTGTACAGATTCCATTCAGAACATTGAGGAAGATTTGTAGATTGAGATTTTTATTGCAGCTTCAGCAATATCTGCCTCCTAATGGTGTGGTCACACCAAGCATAAAGCAATTTTTTTGTGTGGTGCGAATCGTCAATGCATAGTCATGTATGCTGGACACATATTTGAGTGAGTTGAAAATATTCAACTTGAGAGAATATTTGCACGTATCCTACAGCTTTGTACTGTTGTTTGCCACTGCTCGCCAACACATAGGTGCTGACAACCGGGGGCTTTGCAGGAGTGAGCCAGGGGCAGAGCTAGAGGTTCTGGAGGAATAAACAACCAGTGACACCAGATTCTGCTCTGATCTTGTGCTGTCTACTGGCAGGAGGAGAGTTCAGACATTATTTTTTAACCTTTTTGGATTAAAAAGTGGATGTGAGTCTGACACAATGGATGCAGCAGTCTTTTACAGGAGCTGCTGCTGAAGTCCCCAACCGTCTCATGCAGGGGGTGGTAGAGGTTGTCCATGATTGATGTCAACTTGGCTAACATCCTCCTCTCACTCACCTCCTCGATGTTGTCCAGAGGGCAGTCCAGGACAGAGCCAGCTCTCCTGACCAGTTTGTTTCGTCTTTTTCTGGCCCACTCAGAGCTTCCACAACCTCAGCAGATCTCTGCATAGAAAACTGCAGATGCCACCATAGAGTCGTAAAAAGTTTTTAACAGTGTCCTACATACTCCAAAGGACCTCAGTCTTCTTAGCAGGACTTTGGCCCTTCCAGTACAGGACATCTGTGTTGTTTACTTGTTCATAATCTCAATGTCCAAACCCTGGATGTTCACCAGTATAATCCGTGGCACACTCCTGCGGAAGTCTGTCACCATCTCTTTTTCTTGCTGGCATTAATGTCCAGGTGGTTCACTCAACACCAGTTGACAAAGTTGGTGATGACCTCCTTGTATTCCAGTTCGTTCCACTGGAGGTAGAATCAAATTGACTGAAAAACAGATTCAGTTCATTTGCCCATTCCTGGTCTCCAAATTCATGGCTTCTCCCCGGGCACTGCTGTGGCCTAGATGGTTTTCAGGCCTCTCCAAACCTCTCTGGCATTGTCCCCCTGAAGGCACCCTCCTCAGCTAATTTTTGTCCCCTGATCTAAAGATCCTCTTTTAATCCTTCATTATGGCTTTCAGTTCTGGGGAAACCCAGTGATTGTTATTTGGGAAACACAATACATTCCTGGTAGGCAGTGTTGATGTAGTCCACGATGCAGATTGTTATACTGTCAATGTCCTCCCTGTATGGACTACACGACACATCCCAGTCAGTGGTTTCAAAGCAGTTCATCAGTGCCATACTGGACTCCCCTATCTTGACATTTAATTTGACTTAAAAATGTTACATGTTTTAGAAATGTCAGTAATTTTCCTACAACAGATATACACTGCTCAAAATAAAATAAAATAAAATAAAATAAAATAAAATAAAATAAAATAAAATAAAATAAAATAAAATAAAAATAAGGGAACACTAAGTCATCACAGTATAACACCAAGTCATTTAAACTTCAGGGATGTCAATATGTCCCTTTAGGAAGAACAAGGGATTGTGACTCAATTACAGTTGCTTTGGTGCAAATGAAAGTGAGGTGCAATGAAGAGGTAAAAACAATACAACCCCCAAAGGGCCGCATCAACCCAGCACTAGGACCAGTATCTGCTCCTTTGTGGGAGGAGGAACAGGAGGAGCACTGCCACTCAATATCTCTCTGTACCTTTAGCTAAATCATCTAACGTGAGCTAACTAAGTTACCCAACTACCACAGCTCACACCAACTGTACGTAATACGAGTTAGTAATCACACACAGCATACTCATTTGGAGATAACAGCGATGAACCTGACCTGTTGGATTACATAATGATATCCCACTTTGTCTTTCACCTGCTGGTTGTGCCCAGGCTGCTACCCTTCTTGTTCTCTCCTGCTGTCTGGATGCATTTTCTCGGTTGACTTGTTTCAGCTTTCTTCAAGCACAGACTTCAGCTTCATCAGCTTGTGAGAGAATATGGCCACCTGTTGCTCTAGCTACTAATTGCAAATTTATGGATGTTTTTCTACAACTCCGGAGTGTGTAAAATATTAACAGAAACAGAATGTGATGATTTGCAAAACATTGAAACCCCATATTTAATTAGAAATAGTGCAAACATAATATATCAAATGTTGAAACTGAGAAATTGCATTGTTTTTTGAAAATTATATCTACATTTAGAATTTGATGCCAGCAACACCTTTCAAAAAAGTTGGGACTTTGGTCATGTTTACCTCTCTGTTGCATCACCTCTTCTTTTAACAACACTCTGTAAGAGTTTGGGAAGTGACCAATTGCTGTCATTTTAAAAGAGGAATGTTTTCCCATTCTTGCTGGATGTACAATATCAGCTGTTCTACAGTTCGGGGTCTCCTTTGTTGTATTTTACAGTCTTTTTTTTGCTACTGTCAAACTGTTTGTGTTGCTGGCATCAACTTTGAAATTCATCTTCAAAAAACAGTGAAATTTCTCAGTTTCAACATTTGATATGTTGTCTTTGTGGTATTTTCAGTTTAATATGGGGTTTCAATGTTTTGCAAAACACCACATTCTGTTTCTAGTTATGTTTTACACAGCATCCCAGCTTTTTTGTAAACGGGTTTATACAAGTAGATAACATAGGATAGAGATAAGATATGACTTTATTAATCCACTGCTCGAGAAACTAGGATCTCACAAACATGAAGCAATAGTAGTAGGAAGGCAATAAAAAATACAAAATAGAAAAATTGGCCAATTTTGACAGCCCTAGTGTATACCAGATGTCAGATGTCTGAAAAGAATCCAATGAGGCTGATATTAATCTCCCAGTATCGTGCCACACATCACAATATACGAGTGTTGATTTGAAATGTACTGTGATTCGATATTACAATTTTTTGCAATTTTTGCTTGCCTTTTTAACACTAGACCATGTGAAAATGTTGAATCATACACTTCAGGAGACTGTACATCATCATATTTCCAAAAACAATGCACATCACATCAGCCAGTCTTTTTTTCAGCAGCATCATTGCTATACTGCTTATAAAAGTGGTAATTGAAATACTTTTTGATGTTAGCTGCTACATTTAGCTGTTCTTATCATCAAGCTTGTGTATAAGAATATAATGAATAAAAGTAGATGTTAAGTCAGAATCAACCTTGAAAAACTTCCGGGGTGAGGGACCACTGGCAAGTTGCTGCCGCGCCTCCTCCGCTGTTTTCGCTATTTCGCTATATTTTCGTTCATGTCAATTTCTTTAAATATTGTATCGTATGAATGCCGGACTCAAAACCCATTGTTTAGATTCGGCTTGTTCGATCTAACACTGCGACTCGGAGAAAGCAGTTAAATAGTCTCTACAACCAGCACACTCCACTCCACTGCTCTGCTTCAGCTGCACTCTGGCTTCTTCATAATCACCTGGATCATCTACTGCTGGATTACATCACTGCCGATCTCTCATCATGTGGATTTTTAATCTGTTCCTTTGGATTGTGCTGTGTTTGACTCTCAGGAGCGCAACTCTGCCGCTCCATTACTCGGTAGCGGAGATGTTACATCTCCGTACCTTCTCAAGGACCCCTCCACTTCAGCTTGCACCCCACCACTACATTCTCAAACGACCAAGATATATCCACTGAGGCTCTGGATGGAACTTTCAGTACATTCAACACAACAGTAACACAAACATCCGCTCCTTCTGGTCCACCGAGCCCCGCCCCCCTTCCCGCACTGCCCGTCCTGTCAATCACAGTGTACTTTCCCCCGTGCTCAAAGCAACCACATATACACCACTCACCTGTCTGAAACCCTTTCTGTTGAATATCAGATCCCTCAGTAATAAGGCTCTGTTGATCGCCGACTTTATTGTTGACCATAACCTTGACATTCTATGCCTCACTGAGACTTGACAGCAACCAAACGACTTCTCCCAGCTTAATGAGGCTGCCCCACCAGGTTTTTCTTTAATTAGTAAACTCTGTGCTACTGGGAGGGGGGACGGCCTCGCTCTCCTTCACCATGATAACATCAAAGTCACTGCTGTCACTGTCCCCCATCACTCCTCTCTTGAATGTTAAGCAGTAAAAATCACAGGCCGCAAACCCACTATCATTGTTACCATCTACAGACCACCAAAACCCTCTGCTGTTTTCCTCAATGAATTCTTACCACTACTAACATCTGTATGTGCAATGTCCCTCACTGTTATCCTCCTTGGCGATTTCAACATCCACATTGACAACCCTTCCAGTATCTTTGCTAACGACTTCACATCACTCCTGGACTGTCTCGGTATCACACAACATGTCAACCTCCCAGCCCATAACAAACACATACTGGACTTAATCTGCTGCACTGACATCACTCCTACTAGCCTTGATGTCACTGATTTCCCCATTTTTGACTACAAAGCTGTACTTTTTGACATTCACACCCAACTACACAAAGCCAAAGAACAACAGACCATCTCCTTCAGAAACATCAAACATAAAAACACCACAGATCTCTCCACCCCGATTAGCTCCTACCCCAGCATCCTCCCCTGCTTACCGGGTGACTCATTATTATAATAACTGTCTCTCCTCTTCCCTCACCACCCTGGCTCCCCTGAAAACCCACTCAGTCCCATTTACTCACACTGCTCCCTGGTTCACCCCTGACCTCCGCCACCTCAAAGCCACTGGCCGTCAACTGGAACAACTGTACAAAAAGACCGGACTCACTGTACACAGCCAAATGTACATGGACCACCTTCATCACTACAAGAATGCCCTCACCATTGCCAGATCTTCATACTACTCCAACCTCATCAACACTGGTACAGGTAATAACAGAGTCCTCTTTTCAACAGTCAGCCAACTACTTCAGCCTCTTAAAACCCTCCCTCCAGACATTTCCACCGATCAGTGCACTGCCTTCTTGGACTTCTTCAGCTCTAAAATCAACACCATTCACCAACAACTGGCCTCATCTTGCACCTCCTCAAACGATCCACCCTGGATGATCACCACTGGCCAACCTCTCATCAGCTCCCAAAACAGCACTGAAACAGCCCTGGTCAAAATCACCAACAACCTCCTCCGTGCAGCTGACTCTGGACTACTTACCATCCTCATCTTCCTCGACCTCAGCACAGCATTTGACACCATCTCCCACGCACTGTTCCTGCCAGGGGCGGACTGGGACAAAAAATCGGCCCTGGCACGTTGGACCAGACCGGCCCACCACATTCGATAAGGCACACCTTTTCAGTCTTTTTGGTCTCTTGAATGTGTATACCAGCTGTGCAGCTCTTTAAAACCACGTACCTTAAGCCATGCAATGAGTTAGCGGGAATCAGTGAGAGTGGACACATTAAATACTTCCAAAAAGTGTAACCCATCCTATTGGGTGTACCTATGTGTTTCAGGGAGAAAGAAAAGAGAAAGAGAAGGAATAGAGATGAGAAATGATGGATCAGATGCTAACTCTTCCAAGACTAGTGCTCAATAAATTGTGAATTTACCCATTCCAAAAGGATGAATGTAGTTGAACTCCTGAATGCACTTTGAACTCTGTGTATGTATGTTTGAGAGAGAAAGAGAGAGAGAGATTTAATTATTGGTCAATCTTCAAGATAAAAATAGCAGTGTAGAAACTGAAAACTTAAGAGGGATGATGACACATGAATGGGGGAGAGGGCTGCATACACAATGTCATGGGCTGTCTTTCCAATCAGTTTAAACACTCCCAAAAAACTCCAGGACATAGATGATTCATTTCCATAAAGTTTACTGGGAATCTTGTAAAACTGTAATCACAATACAACAAAAAAAAAAAAGTGCATTATTAAGCAGCATTATTAAACAAATAAACATGCCACAACAATTTCTAGGCAATTAGCAGGGCCTAGCTAGCCTAGCCACGTAGCTAACATGAAGAAAACACAGCTAACCTATAGTCAACGATAAGCGGCAATGAATGATGAGCTAGCATGGCTTAGCAACACATTAGCATCCAACTGTGTTTATATTCACAGAAACATGAAATAACTCGACAGCCTCATGGTATTGGATGAATAATACTCACAGACGTTGCCTTAGCAAAGAAAGAAAATGAAGAATAACATCTTAACAGCGGAGCTGACAACTGCTAATAATGAATGTCACCACAGAGAATTTCCTTCCTGCTTCCCAGGATGCACTGGTTCTATGTTGCTATGGTTACAATAATAAACAAATCACACTGAACCATGTTTCTGGTAAAAAACTTATTTCTAGAGACATAACACACAATGTCTTATAAATACCTTATACCTTAGGTATTACAAACTAACTAGAATACAAACTAACCTGGCCATAGAACATTAGCCAAAAATATGTTATTGCCGCCACCACCACCACCACTGTAATCGGCCACGGGAGCTGATAAAGGCCCTGCCGTGGCAAACATATCAGAAATTTTTGGGCATTTGGCAGCGTTGGCTTGAAGAGCCAGCTTCTTCTTGTCTCGCAGTTTCTCTGCACCTCCTTTTCGTTTTCTGTCCATTTTCGAAGATCCTAACAGATTACGTTACCGATGCAGAAGAGGGGAAGTGTTTCATGATATGATTGGCCAAGATGAGCCCCGTCACATGTCAGTGAAGAAAATAACCTATGGGCCGTAGACCAGCGTGTGTCAAGGGCCGGTCGGTGGTTATGAACAAACGCTGACTTTTTTTTTTGCCAAATGCATTACGCTGGCAGGACCAAAGCAAAAGGGGCTGGTGTTTAACGATTTGATTGGGCCAGCCCAGTGTCAATCGGGCCACTGATCAACTGTCTGGTATTATGGGCCAGTCAGACCAATATTTAAATAAAAAAAAGTGGCCGTGTCGTCCCAAATAGCACGTCGGTCCACCAGGAAAATCTGGATGAAAAAAGCTGGATGAGAAGGAACTTCCTGAAGCTCAACAGCAATAAAATCAAGGCCCTGCTCATCGGCTCCAAATCCACCCTCACCAAATCACAACACACCCCAGCTCCATCCATCACTGTCGACGGATTCCCTGTACCCTTCTCCCCCCAGAGCCTCGGCGTCATTCTGGATAGCACCCTCTCATTTGCACCTTATATTCAGAACATCACCCAGACTGCATTCTTCCACCTCCACAACATCTCCAGACTCCGCCCATCACTGTCCCGATCTAGCACCGAAATCCTGGTTTACTCATTTGTCACATCCTGCATTGACTACTACAACACCCTTGTTACTGGACTCTCCACCAAACTCATCAACAGACTGCAACTCATTCAGAACTCGGCCGCCTGGATCTGGACTGCTAACCATCCCCATGTCATGCCTCGGTACCATGGGTGCTCGAGCCTTCAGCTGATCAGCACCCAGACTCTGGAACTCCCTCCCCTCACACATAAGACTCCATCACATCATTCAAATCCCAACTCAAAACTCACCTATTCAAACTGGCATATTCCTTCTAACTGGACACTGTGCACTTTATTTGTTTTTATGTTGCTGTTTTGTTTTAATGATGTTTGTGATCTTTCATGCTTTTATTTTGTGTAAGGTGACCGTGGGTGACTTGAAAGGTGCCTCCAAATAAAATGTATTATTATTATTATTCTTCATTCATTCATCTTCTATACCACGTATCCCATTCGGGGTTGCGGGGGGGCTGGAGCCTATCCCAGCTGTCAACGGGCGAGAGGCGGGGTACACCCTGAACGGGTCGCCAGTCGATTGCAGGGCAACATACAGAGACAGACAACCATTCACACTCACACTCACACCTAAGGACATAGTAGTAGTGGTATTATTATCAGAATGAGAAGAGCCCCTGAAAACTGCACACAGCACAATGTGAGACTTTAAACTGACATCCTTCACATATGAAACTGAACTTGAAAACTGTCCTGTCAAAACCCTGGACTAACAACAGCATGACCTCGAGTGTGATATTGCTTTTATGCAAAAGTTCTACAAGTGCATTTTATTAGTTAACAGTAATAAGTGCGAAGAGATTATGATTTGTTTGTTTATTTAATCATTTATTTGGCTCCGTCAACACAAATAGTTTCACAACTGGAAGGGAGACAAGGTTGTTGCCGGGCAGCACATAAACATTTCCTACACACAAGCTTGCTACTCTGTGTCTGCATATTACCACTACTTTGTATCATTTACATTTATCTGAATGTTTCCATTTAATGTGCTACCACGCAAATAAGAGTCTGTTGACAAGTGATTTGGTGTCATGATGTGTGTTGTGTTAGCCGCTCGATCAGACAGCACATTGCTCCATCGTTTCCGGCTCTCCATAGATGGTCTCCTGTAACTTTTTAGTGAGCTTTCAGACCTGTGAAACAAGTTTTTGTTTAAATATGTATTTTATGTTCTGCAACACATTATCTATGAATCAAAATTGACATTGTGGTTTGTGTCTGTTTATATATAGCATCTCACCTATGCCCACTCACTGCCATGATCCCTCGTCTCGAGTCCCACATCAGACAGTTTCTGTATGGCAGTGGCTCTCAGGCTGTGGCTGGTGTAAGACGTGTTGTTGTCCGGATCGATCCATAAAAGTGCCTCAACACTGTGTTCTGCTCGGTCTTCTTACCTAACTGAAAGTTGACCTGGATATTTTTTAGATTCAGCCAAGTTTGAAGGCAGTTCAGAGCCCAGGTTGTCTGCCTTACAGTGTTAGCTTCATTTTTGCTCTTTTCTAATTTGTCGAGGTGGGCTGATGTCATATCAGCACACAGAGAAATGCAAGCACAGTAACAGTGTCAGTGGATGTAATAATAGTAGTAGCAGTTGCAGTGGATGTCAGGCAGGGCCATGGCCGGACACGTAGCTGTAATCCACAATCCAGATTCAGCCACTATCCTTGGGAACCTGCAAGACTACAAAGCACAGAGACTATGGGGAAGAAGCAAAGTTAGTAACATGCCATGGTAGGACATGAACAGGACAGCGTGCAGATGTAGAGGAAGAGAGGAACAGAGAAGCTTGGTGTATCTTTGGAGGTCCCCCAACAGTCTAATGCTATAGCAGCAAGAAATTAAGCCTACTCTTAAACATGGAGACAGTGTCTGCCTCCTGGACAAAGACTGGAAGATGATTCCACAGGAGAGGAGCTTGATAGCTAAATGCTCTGGTTCCTATTCTGCTTATGGAGATTTAAGGAACCATAAGTTAGCCTGCATTCTGGGAATGCATTGTCCTAGTGGGGTGATAAGGTACTATAAGCTCTTTAAGATAAGATGGTGCCTGACCATTTATGGCTTTGTAAGTAAGGAGGAGGATTTTAAATTCTATTCTAAATTTTACTGGGAGTGCAGAGTGGCTAATATCAGAAAAATATATCCCTCTCTAATATCTCTCTTCCTCATTTTTGTCAGAGCATGTGCTGCAGTGTTCTGGAGCAACTGGAGAATATTCAGCAACAAATTTGGGCAGCCTGTTAGTAAGGAATTGCAATAATCCAACCTGAAAGTTATGAATGCATGGACAAGTATTTCTGCATCATTTTGAGACAGGATGTGCCTGATTTTTGCAATGTTACATAGGTGAAAAAAGGCAGTCCTTGAAATTTGTTTTACATGGGAGTGAGAGGGCATGTCCTGATCAAAGATAACTCCCAGATTCTTTACAGTGGTGCTGGAGACCAGTGCAATGCCATCCATTTCTGCTAGGTCATCAGAAACTGAGTTTCTAATGTGTTTAGGGCCTAGTACTATATCTTCAGTTTTGTCCGAGTTTAGCGTCAGAAAATTTCAGGTCATCCAGGTCTTAATATCCTGAAGACACGCTTGTAGTCTAGTTAACGAATTGGTGTCTTCTGGCTTCAATATAGCTGGGTATCATCTGCATAGCAATGAAAGTTTATTGAGTGCTTCCTGATAACGTTCCCTAAAGGAAGCATATATAAGGTAAATAGAATTGGTCCAAGCACACAACCCTGCGGAACTCCATAGCTGACTTTAGTGAGCACAGAGGAGTCATCATTAACGTGTACAAACTGAGAGTGATCTGATCTGAAAAGTAGGATTTAAACCAGCTTAGCACAGTTCCCTTTATGCCAATGAAGTGTTCCCGTCTCTGCAATAGGATACCATGTTCAATGGTGTCAAATGCAGCACTAAGATCTACTAAGACTAGTACAGAGACAAGTCCTTTATCTGATGCAATCAGAAGGTCATTTGTAACTTTAACCAGTGCTGTCTCTGTGCTATGATGCACTCTAAATCCTGACTGGAAATCCTCAAATAAACTATTGTTGTGTAGAAAGTCGCACAGCTGATTAGCAACTGCTTTCTCAAAAATTTTTGAGACAGGAAGGTTGGATACTGGTCTATAGTTGGCTAAAATCCCTGGAACAAGTAGGCTTTTTAAGTGGACGTGTTATTACAGCTACTTAAAAGGACTGTGGTATGTAGCCTGTTGATAAAGACAGATTGATCATGTCTAAGAAGGAAGAGCCAATTAAAGGTAAAACTTCTGTTAGTTGGGATGGGGTCTAGAATACAGGTTGATGATTTTGATGACGAAATTATTGAAATTAATAACATTTTTTTACACACACACACACACACACACACACACATATATATATATATATATACACACACACACACACACACACACACACACACAGCCAGGGAAATAAGTATTGAATGCATCAACATTTTTGTCTATATATTTCAAATGGGCTATTGAAATAAATTCTTCACCAGATGTCAGTAACAACCCATGTAATCCAAATAGAAAGAAATCAAAACAAATAAGTCCTTAAATTATGTGAAATAAAGTGGAATGACACAGGCAAGAAGTATTGAACACGTGAAGAAGAGGAGGTGCAAAAGGCATGGAAAGCCAAGAAACCAGCTGAAATCTGTCCGTATTTAGAATATGCATGCAGTATATATATACAGTATATTGTGTATGTCTCTGTGTGTGTGTTCCCCATAAAGTAGAAATAATTTTGTTTATCCTCAATCCTCTGTTTATTCCTATTTAAATGCATCAGTAATCACTTTTGACAAGGTGCAATGATTACATTTTGTGTCCCACTTACCCAGGTCAATTGAATTCATGCATAACATTTGTTTAGTGTTATAGAAGACATTTGCTGTGTTGTCCGTTTCCTGCCTACAGGATGTATGCAATGGGTCTACGTTTTCATGCCAGCAAACCACCTTCATGGTTTGCGGAGAAGACACCATAGAATCAATGTTTCCTGCTAAACTGTAAATGTAAGTGTCCACGCCTAACTGTTCGAACATAGAGTTGCTCGACTTCATTAGGAAGCACAAAAGATTACAGCTTGGGCACTGGTGAAATGTTATCTTTATGGATGAGAGCCGCTATATCCTTAACCATGCAGATGGAAGAGTTTGGCATTTGCGTGGCGAAAACCTTCGCAATGACTGCATCCAGGAAACCACTCAAGCTGGTGGCAGCTCAGTGATGGTATGGACTGGTATTCATTATAGGGATGCACGATATTTATCGGACCGATAAAATATCGGCCGATTAGGGGAGAAATTACGTCATTTTTAATTGATCCGATAGGTACATTTAGGCCATGACGCGCTGGTTACGTGATCTATCACGCCTTACTGACAGGACCCAAGCCTGGCCCAGTCTCTGCCAGACTAATAATCAACATGGCCTCACCAGTGTGGTCGTTTTTCTCAGTTGCAGAAGATAACAACAGCATTGCTGTTTGCAAAACCTGTTCAGCGAGGATTACGAGAGGGGGAAAGAAGACTTCAAGTTTTAACACGACAAAACTTATTGCTGACCTGAAAAGTCGTCATCGTGGCGAAGCGGTTTTGAAAGAATACGAAGCAGCCACGGTAGCAGCTAGCGGTGCTAAGGCTAAAACAACAATACAGAGTGTGGATGTCCCCATTCAGCAGGCGTTTGAGAACTGTAAAAACTTTTCCAAAAACAGTGAAAAGGCTAAAGCCATTAACGGCAAAGTGATGGAATTCATAGAGCTGGACGACCAGCTTTTTTCTGTCATCGAGAACCCGGGTTTTCGCAAGTTAATAGCACATTTGAAGCCACGTTACACCCTCCCAAGCCATCGCTTCTTCTCGGATGTGTCCCTCCCTGCCCTCTATGATATCATTGCCACACACATCCACAACTTGATCGACAAGAACGGACTTTACCACAGACATATGGACATCTGATGTCAGTCCGGTCAGCGTGTTAAGCTTAACGGCTCAGTGGTTGGATCAAGATTTTAATATGCAAAAAGCAATGCTGCACGCACAGGAGTGCCCTGGGTCGCATACAGCAACAATGATATGCCAAGCTTTTGAAACAATGCTCTCACAGTGGAGTATAACAAAAGATCAAGTGCATGTTGTGCTCACGGATAATGCACGAAACATGACAAAGGCTATGGAGGAGTGTGGGCTTGCAAGCTTGGGCTGTATGGCACACACTTTACAGCTCACTGTAAACGAGGCTGTGCTGAGCCAAAGAAGCGTCACGGACTGTGCTTCCATCAGCAGGAAGGTAGTAGGGCACTTCAAACATTCCCAACTCACCACCTCCCGTCTTCAAAGCTTAGAGAAACAACTAGGCATGAAAGAGGCAAGGCTTCAACAAGATGTGCTCATGAGATGGAACAGCACGTTCTACACGATGAGAAGTTTGTTGGGGCAGAGGCGAGCCCTTGCAGCATATGCAGTAGATTTTGAGTTACCTGCTTTTCTGAGCCCATACCAGTGAACTTTAATTGAAAACATGCTCACTATTCTTGACCCATGTGAACGGCTGACAAAAGACATTAGCTCAGCTACAGCCACAGCAGCTGATGTCATCCCCTCCATTGAAGCCTTAAAGCGTCTGTTAAAGAAGACTGTTGCAACAGATCATGAAGTTAAAACTTCAGAGAGCACCCTACTGCAAGCCATAGAGCAGCGTTTCAGTCACATCTACACAGAGTCCCTGTTTTTTCTTGCTACAATCTTGGACCCTAGATATAAGGACTGCTATTTTGACCAAGCAACAAGAAGGGAAGCAACAGAAGTGTTGCAGGCCAAGGTGAGATGTGCAACATCAGCAGAAAATGTTGAAGAGCCAAAGGAGAAGAAAACCAAGGCAGATGACAACAACAATGTTTCCCTGCTGACAATGTATGAAGAAATCCTTCAAGAAAACAACACGAAGGAGCTGATCCACAGCCAAACAGATCAGCAGGTAAATAATTTATTGTTTAAATAAAGCTTTGGCTATTTCTGATAAAATAGACCAAAACATAGTAATGTTAAATATATAATTTTGTCTTGTTCTCTGTTACTGTTCTACTACTTTAGATTCAAACCTATCTCTCAGAGCCCACGATTCCTCGATCCAAGAGCCCCATGGACTACTGGAGAAGCAACAAAACCCGGTTCCTGGACCTTGCCTCACTTGCACGGAAATACCTGTCCTCCCCTTGCACCAGCATAGACAGTGAACGTTTGTTTTCTGCTGCTGCAAATGTTATTGATGAAAAAAGAAACTGACTTGGATGTGAGAAGGCAGAGATGCTTCTTTTTGTTAAGAAAAATCTCCCACCGATGCCCTCACCTAGCAAATAGAAAAGATAATGCAGACATTAGACAGAGTGACAAGTGAAAAGATAGTTTGGGGGGAGGTTCAGAAATTTTGAGTAGAAATTGGAAATCCTTTTAAGTTTTTTATTTTGAACTTTAAGATTTCAGAGAAATCTCTTCTATGCCCAATGCAGTCAAAGCATTAATAATTCTGTAAATCTTTGGTTGATGATTGACTTATTTTTGAGGATGCACTTTGTTTTATTTATTTGATTAGATTTTTTGTAGTTGAGGTTGACAAATGTCAATGCATATAATTTTACTTACCTTTCCCTTACCTACCTTTTACCTACCTCATCCTCATGCACTTCAGATTGAATAGATGTATTTCTTATGCATAAATACTTGAATATGAATCTTGTTTAGGCAGATAAACCAGTCATAGTTCTGTTAAACAATTTTCAAGGGATGCACTTTTTTGTTTTGTGTAATGATTTGACATGTTAGTGCATTTGATTTATTCATTTCATATGGTAAATGTTTGGCCTATGAGTTTCTTTGCTGCTGTTACTGTTATTTACAGCAGATGACCACAAATATTTGTGTGATATGACATGAAAATAAATTGACATTTGAAAGAGCCAAAATTGTTTGCTGTTATAGATAGGCCAGAGCTGCTAAAATATCAGTTTTTCATCACTGCATCCTAGATTTGTTATTCTCCTGGATGCACAAACTGCAGATTATATGAAGATTATATTAAATATAAAAATATGAACTTATCGGTTATCGGTATCGGCCATGAAAAGCAGGAAATTATTGGTTATCGATATCGGTTGAGATTTTTCATATCGTGCATCACTAATTCATTATAGAGGAAAGACACCATTGGTGGTGCTGAATGGAAACGTCAACATTGTTGTGTAAAGGGACGTTCTGGAGAACCATTGCCTCCCACATGCAAGACCGGTCTATGGGAGCAACTTTCATCTGCAAGACAACAACACTAGAGCACATAGGACAGCTGCAGTTAGAGAATATCTTGATGCAGAAGGGGTGCAGCAGATGCCATGGCTCACTTATTCCCCTGATATGAACCTTATTGAGCATGCCTGGAATGCCTTAGGCTTAGCCATCAATGAGAGGGACAATATTCCTCAACCTTTACAGGAGTTAGCCAAGGCTCTGACCGAAGAGTGGGACGCCCTACCCACTGACAACATCACCAAGCTTGTGGACAGTATGCCACGACATCTTAATGCACTGATCCGTGTCGGCGTGGCCATACTCAATATTAGTGATTGTGTGACATTTGAAAGAGTAATATTGGACATTCATATGCATGAAATCTCCTCAAATATGTGTTTTCTGTTAAACTGACCACACCTGTAGAATTTAACCAAAACCTTAATCCTATTGTTTGAATACCCCCAATTTTGTTTAAGCCTGACTACAGTTAGTAAAGGTTAATTGTGATTTCATTTTCATTGTGATATGTTTGGAAGAGATTGATTAATAGTAATAATAAGTTTTGAGAAGATACACTTTACCTGTCAAGAATAAATCACATTGTCACAATCATTTCATGGAAAGAGATAAAAAAATATTTTATTCCAACTTCATGAGCAACAGTGTATATACAGTGGGGGAAATAATTATTTGATCCCCTGCTGATTTTTAAGTTTACCCCCTCACAAAGAAATGGACGGTCTATAATTTTTATGGTGGGTTTATTTTAACAGAAAGAGACAGTATATCAACAAAAAATCCAGAAAAACACATTATAAATTAATCTGCATTTGATCAAGTGAAATAAGTATTTGATCCTCAAGCAAAACATGACTTAGTACTTGGTGGAGAAACCCTTGTTTCTTGTAGTTGGTCACAGGTTTGCGCACATCTCAGGAGGGATTTTTGTCAACTCCTCTTTACAGATCCTCTCCAATTTCTTGGCTGTTGCTTGGCAACTAGAAGTTTCAGCTCCCTCCATTAAAGGATTAAAGTCTGGAGACTGACTAGGCCACTCCATGACCTTAATGTTCTTCTGCTTTAGCCACTCCTTTGCTGCCCTGGTCGTATGTTTTGGGTCATTGTCATGCTGGAAGACCCATCCATGACCCATCTTCAGTGTTCTTGCTGAGGGAAGGAGGTTCTCCTCCAAGATTTTATGGTACATGGCCCTGTTCATTGGCCCCTCAATGCAGTGAAGTCTTCCTGTATCCTTAGCAGAGAAACAGCCCCAAAGCATGATGAAACCCCTTCCATGCTTAACAGTGGGGATGGTGTTCTTGGGGTCATAGTCAGCATTTCTTTGCCTCCAAACACGGCAAGTCGAGTTTTTGCCAGAAAGCTCAATTTTGGTCTCATCTGACCACAGCATACACCTTCACTTTCCACACATTTTGTAGTTAGAGTCCTTTTCCAAAATGGATTAAATTCCTTTTCTGTCTGTAGAAATTTTTGCTAATTTATTGAAAATAAAAAAACTGAAATATTGCATGTACATAAGTATTCACACCTTTTGCCATGACACTCAAAAGTGAGCTCAGATGCATCCTGTTTCCTCTGATCATCCTTGAGATGTTTCAACAACTTTATTGGAGTCCACCTGTAGTAAATTCAATAGATTGGACATTATTTGGACAGGCACACACCTGTGTATATAAGGTTCCACTGTTGACAGTGCATGTCAGAGCAGAAACCAAGCCATGAAGTCAAAGGAATTGTCTGTAGACCTCCAAGACAGGATTCTATTGAGGCACAGATCTGGGGAAGGGTACAAAAGATTTCCGCAGCATTGAAGGTCCGGAAGAGCAAAGTGGTCTTTATCAATCGTCAATGGAAGAAGTTTGGAACCACCAGGACTCTTCCTAGAGCTGGCTGCCTGGCCAAACTGAGCAATCTGGGGAGAAGGGCCTTGGTCAGGAAGGTGACCAAGAACCTGATGGTCACTCTGACAGAGCTGCAGTGTTCCTCTGTGGAGATGGGAGAACCTACCAGAAGGACAACCATCTCTGCAGCACTCCTAATCAGGTCTTTATGGTAGAGTGGCCAGACGGAAGCCTCTCCACCTAAAGGACTCTCAGACCAATGAGAAACAAGACTCTCTGGTCTGGTGAAACCAAGATTGAACTCTTTGGCCTGAATGCCAAACATCATATCTGGAGGAAACCAGGCACCTCTCATCACCTGGCTAATGCCATCCCTACGGTGAAGCATGGTGGTGGCAGCATCATGCTGTGAGGATGTTTTTCAGTGGCAGGAAGTGGGAGCCTAGTCAGATTGATTGATGGAAAGATGAACAGAGCAAAGTACAGAGAGCTCCTTGTTGAAAACCTGCTCGTGAGTGCTCAGGATCTCAGACTAGGGCAAAGGTTTACCTTCCAACAGGACCTAAGCACACAGCCAAGACAAAGAAGGTGTGGCTTCGCAACAAATCTGTAATGAGCGGCCCAGCCAGAGCCCAGACTTGAACCCGATCGAACATCTCTGGAAAGACCTGAAAATAACTGTGCAGTGACGCTCCCCATCTAACCTGACGGAGCTTGATGGGATCTGCAGAGAAGAATGGGAGAAAAACCCAAAAACAGGTGTGCCAAGCTTGTAGCGTCATACCCAAGACGACTTGAGGCTTTAATGGCTGCCAAAGTCAGCACACATTTTGTATTAAGCATGTGGTGTAAAACAGATTGTTAACATAATATCAGAGTTGCGATGCTAATTCATGTATATGTCTAACTCTAAAACATAACATAAACATTGCCCATAGAGAACATATGGCCCTGGCTAAAAAAAAAAAATCTTATTAGGTTGCTGGAGTTAATGGTAATTCCCATCACATGATGATAGAGTCATTGAGATAATAAACTGTGCTGCATGTATGTATATATGTGTGTATATATATATATACACACACACACACACACACACACACACACACTCACACACACACATATACACTTCTCAAAAAAGGGAACACTTAAATCACACATCGGATCATGATGAATGTATTATTCAAGTTGAAAATCTTTACCGATGTACATTGTATAATTTGTTGAGAATAAAATGATGTAACAACATTCAATGGAAACCAAAATCATCAACCCACTGAGGGCAGGATTCAAAATCACACTGAAATTCAAAGTAGCATTCTGTGGTGGTACTTGGCAGCGTCCGATGCACCGATACATAACTTTCCATACGTGCTTAATTTGATTTAGGTCAGGGGAACGTGAAGGCCAGTCAATGACATCAGAGCCTTCAGCATCCAGGAACTGCCTACACACTCTGGCCACATGAGGCCGGGCATTGTCCTGCAGCAGGAGGAACCCAGGGCCCACTGCACCAGCATAGGGTCTGACAATCGCTATCCCAGGACCCAACGGCAATCAGGACATGGAGGTCTGTGCGACCCTCCGAGGATATGCCTCCCCAGACCATCACTGACCTATCGCCAAAATGAAAATGGTCATGCTGGATGATGTTACAGGTAGCATTACGTTCACCACAGCGTCTCCAGACTCTTTGATGCCTGTCACATGTGCTCAGTGTGAACCTTGTGTAATGGCTGGACTTCTGGTATCTCCTCCATGCTCTTGAGACAGTGCTGGGAGACACAGCAAACCTTCTTGTGACCACACATATGGATTTGCCATCCTGGAGAAGCTGGACTACCTATGCAACCTGCCTGGGCTGCAGGTGCCATCTCATGCTACCAGTAGTGACAAAGACACTAACTAACTAACTTGGGGGTTGTATTGCTTTTACCTCTCCATTGCGCCCGTTGTCGCTTTCACTTACACCAAAGCAGGTGTAATTGAGTCACAAGCACTTGCGCTTCCTAAATGGACAGATTGATAGTTTAACTGACTTTGTTTTATATTTTGATGATTAAGTGTTCCCTTAAGTGTTCATTCAAGTGTCATTTCAGTGTCGAGTACGGTTATTCTAAACTTGTTATTGGTATCACAGTCAACATTTTGGCTTTGCGGCAACATTAGTGCATGTGCTGAAACCATTTCTTGTTCCTGCTGAGCTGCAGCAATCTCATTTTCCTGTTGAGCTGCAGCAATCTCCAATTGCTGCTGAGCTGCAGCAGTTCTTCTGCGATCTCTGGTTCCTGAGCTGTAATGATCCCTGGCTGTTTAGCTTGAGCTACAACAGTGACGAATTCCTGTGCTTAAGCGTTCCTCAGTTCCATATTATTCAGCAGTCTCCTTGGGCTGTGTTTCAGCAGCCTCCTGTTTTCCTGGCTTCACTGGTTCACCAGCTAGTCTCCCAGCTGCCAGTCTCCTATCGTGCAGCTCTGTCACCAGCCTCCAGTCCTGCAACCTTGTCACTGGCCTCTAGCTTAGATCTCCAGCTGCTGGTCTCCAGTCCAGCACCCCATCCTCAGTGACAGCCTCCAGGCTAGTTCCACCTATGTTGCTGGCTTCCAGTGTGACCTCCCGAGGGGTTTGGTTTTGCCTCTATCCTCCTGCCTGGGTCCTGGAGGGTCTTGGCCTTCACCTCCGGCTTTCTGCCCAGCCTCCAGAGGGGTCCTGCCTTTACCTCCAGTCTCTCCAGTCTGTGCAGCCTCCTGGCTGGCCACCTGAGCAGTCTCAGCTATTTACCCAGTCTCTGTGTCGCCTTCTGGGGTGGCCCCGCCAGTTTGCTTTGCCTTTTGGTCATTCTCTGGAGCGGCCCCGCTCGTGATTTCTGATACTTTGCATGGTTTTGGGTAGTGCTGGGCAGTATGACCAAAAATGTATATCACCATAACATAACACCAGAGCACTACAGTTTACCCTCACCACACCCCGCACCATTCTTGTTGAAAATGGTCCAGTCTGAAACAGCATCGCGTGGCGCAGTGTTCAGAACGTTGTGTAATCACATACACCGGTGTGGCGGTATATTAAGAATTCATATCATAACAAAAATATACACTGGTATTCGGTGTGACCTGGTATACTGCCCAGCCCTAGTTTTGGGTCCTCGTTTGAGCTGCAAAAACATAACATACTGTACTCCCAAATGGATTGGCTTGATGGAGAGGCCAAGATAGTTAACGTCAGTCAATCACATCATCAAAGAATTATTATTTCGAACCCAGCAGCTAATATTAGCCCGCAACAAAGTGAGCAAATGTTTGTAAAACAGACATAATAAATAGGGACTACTGTGTCTACTTGTCACATTTGGATTAAAATAAGACAATTACAAACCACTTTATTAATTTATGAGGCAAAAGTACTTAACATTTTAAACTTGTAATTACATTCAGTCATTAAGCACAATTATAATTTTCACCTGGGGCAAAAAAGAGCATCTCAAAAATTATTTCACTTAACAAATACTCACCTCTACATAAGTCTTTTCACACAAGGGGGATGCCCACGCAGGAGAAACCAAGAAGGTGGATGAAAACCCTGGAACTTCTGTTTTGAAACCACATACCAAGGCAGTGAATTGAGCATACACACAGTAGTCTCAAAATTCTCAGATTTGCCATCCTGTCAATAGTAATGCTGTAGTGAGCCTAACTTTTCACAAAAAACTCAGTACAGTTGGTTAGAGCAAATAATTTGAAATAGTTGATATAGCCAAGTAATATTTTTTGTGCAACTTACCCAACAATCACATTAAGGCCAGCAATTTCATGTGTTTGCTTTTATAGTGGATCGACTTGGGAACACTGCGTGTTGGTTAACACTGTTCAATTTATTTGTTGTTCAAATTATTGCATTCTGGTTTTATTTGCATGTCCCAACTTTATTGGAATTGGGATTGTGCAGATGGGTCCACAAATACTATAATATCATTAGACCAAAAGCCTGTGTTATCTTTATACAAAATTAAAATATTTGTTTACGGTGTGCCATGCACATTTGCAAATCACCCTGTATTTTTGTGGATATGACTTCAAACAACACAAATAAAAAAAATACAGTGGACACTGTGTTTCCTCGCCACTGTCACCAAGTGCTTGCTCATGGGGGAATTGTTGGGTCTCTGTAGATAGAAGAGCTCGGCCTGTACCACCTTTATATGGAACATGTCCTGAGACAACTTCTGTTGTGATTTGGTGCTATACAAATGAAACTGAATTGAATTGAATGGAAATCAAACTGTGGACGGTGAAATATGTGTGGATCATGGTACATATTTGTGGATTACCTTCTGTGAGAACTATTTAAGTCTGATAAAAACCTCCAAAAACTTGTTAGTAGATTATCTGCCAGTAGACAGGTATTTATCTGCAATTGGACATTACGTTAAAATCCTGAATAGCACATGGCCATAGTGCCCCCTCAACCCATTTCTTACTCTACTCCCTTCTCACCCAGATACAGGACATTGAGACAGAAAAAGGCTTATTTCAGCTGAGGTTTTGTCCCCCCGCTACAGTGGTTCTGATTTCCATAGCTTGACAAATGCAATAATACAGTATGTATTCTATGATGCATTTATGTTGCATGTAAATTTATCTATGTTCTGAAAGTGAACATAATGCAGTCTGTGGAAACAATTTTTCCATTTGGAAACAATAAATTCTATTCTACTGTCATCTAGCAACTAAAATTTGTCACAGGATGATTTAGGATCAGTCTGGTTGAACCTAGATGGTGACAGTGATTGATCACTCATATGTTTGCTTTGTGGTAATCAGAGTAATATGTCTCCTCTTGAAATCTGAAATGAAATTTCATTGTTCCATCTCTACAAAAGTCATGACACTGTGAAAATGTCTGCTATTGGGTCAGAAAGGCCGGGATCCCTTGATACATCAAGCACTAGGCATACCTCCACGTTGTTTTTGGCAGTTCCATCTAATTCCATCACGAAAAAAAGCTCTGCTTTGCTGTTAGGGGAGAGAGGACTGTGTCAACTTAAACTGTCAGGGTGTGCAAGTTGTGCACGTGATGTAAGATGGAGCACAGCAGAATGTATACATCAGTGGCTTCAGACAGTCCTCATGATTCTGCAGGCATGATGGCCTACAAATGGGTACAAAGAAACTTGTCTCACCCCTTGAATGTATGCATGGAAACTTTACTTTATGAGTTTGTATAAGTAGTTTATTTGAATGTGTTACTGCCACAGTCACACAGGTATGAGGACTGGGGGCACACATGTCTATCCCTGTGTGTATGTTTAAATACATATAAGCATGAGCACACACATAGACAGTCAACCCCAGAACAATAACAACTGGAGAGGAAATCAGAGATGCAGTCTTTGAAAGTTGCAGTGTAGACAGCCGATGAATACCTTCTGCTCAGAAATGTGTGGGAGGGTTTTGGCTTGCATTGCTTTTCTCATCATCTGGGAGAAAGATGTCAAGGTAGTGAAGGAGAGAGTGGGAACAAATTGAGAAAACAGGGAGAAAGAGGGACAGAGAGTTCAAGAGAGTAGGTGAGTAGACTGGGGAGAGAGAAGCAAGTTGGCACATTACCAGATTGCCAGTTTGTGTTTTTGTGCACATGGGTTTTCATGACAGTGTGTGTGCACACGTGCAAGACTGTCTTACCTACGACTGTGTCTGTGTGTGTGTGTGTGTGTGTGTGTGTGTGTGGGGGTGTGTGTTTGTGTGTGTACTTGTGTGCATGGCTATGTATTAACCATGTTGTGGGGACATAAAGCTATTTACACAGTCACATTGTGGGGACTTCCTTTCCTATGGGGACAAAACGCAAGTCCCCATAATGTAAATCATAAAATTTTAGGGTGAAGACTTGGGTTAGGTTAAGGTTAGGGTAGGGTAAGGCTAGGTTTAGGTTAAGGATAGAGTAAATGTAATGGTTGTGGCAAATAGTAGTTATGGTGATAGTTAGGGTCTCAAGGAAATGAATGTAGTATATATTTTTTTATATAATTTGTGCTTGTCTGTATGTTTAAACTGCTACTGCAACAGACTAATTTCCGAAATTGCGATCAATAAAGAAACAGTCTAAGTAAGTCTATGTAATGTCCCCAAAAGTGATGGAAACACGACTGTGTGTGTGTCTGTGTGTGGGGGTGGGGGGGCAGGGTACCTGTGTGTGTGCGTCAGAATAGTGCTTGTCTAAATAAGGCCAGGTAGGAGGACTTTTGAACAGCTGACAGGAATACTGTCTGAGGCCCCAGCTACACACACACAGTCACTTGTGTGCTATATCTGGTTTGAACGGTTTGAACTCTGTTGGTGGCAAGGCTGGCCTTTGGACTGGTGCTTCCCAAGTTTTGTTTCTCTTGTGGTACTACCAATGCTAAAAGCGCCATGGCTAATAATAATACATAACATTAACACATTGAGTGAGTGTAATCAGCTGTGGATATGTTGTTTGTAACCACCTGAACACTTAAGTGGAGCACATATGTTTTCAGTTTGTGTGTAGGAACTACAACAGGGTTCAGTGTGAACACAGAGTGTTCAGTCTCCAGCCCGTATGTGGCCTCTGAGACACCTTGATCCGGCCGGTGAGGCAGTTCACAAATAGAAAAATAAACAACTCAGAAATAAAAAATCCCTAAATATCAATTACTTTTTTGTGCAATAAAAGAAAATAAGCTGAAATAGTATGCAAACCGAGTGGTTGCTGAATACAACATGCATGTAGTGGTTACGTGTCATTGCTGTCATGCTTCAGCAATGATGTCAAAAAACAAAAATAGGTGTGGAATGTCATGCTTTCCAAGAAAAATGGACATTATTATGTATGTAAAGTGAATCAAAAGTTTATTTCAACCAAACCAGAGCTGGTTTTGGTGTCTGTCATGTTTAAATTAAGTTAGTTTGATAATGATAAAATTAATGTGTCTATGAATGGAGTCTGGTGGCTTTGGTGAAAGCAACAACTGTCTCTAGTTAAACAAAACTGATCTTACTCTTAAACTAACAGGTTTAATCTCTATAGGGACCTTTCCGTGATGCTTTGAGACACTTAGAATATCAATCTGAGCCTGCCAGTGGCCTAAAAACTTTTAGTGGACATACATTGATGGTGCACAAACGTCCAGTGGGAATGGTTCTAACCTATGAGGGTTTTTTGTTTGAAGGAATAATCACATTACATTTTTGGCCAATTTTGACATATACAAATGCAAATACAAATGTTTCAAATTGTAAAAACCCTTTAGAATTCTCTATGCTGAGGGTCCCATATTGTAATAATTGGGTATCACTTGTGATTTTTGTTTTCTTGAAACTCTGAGTTGTAAAATAAAAGCTCTGATAACATGAAGTAACATACTACTGCCATTCCTAGCTCCACAACAAGAAGCATTCCAGCTTTACAATCCAATGAGAATTTTCTTTGCATAACCATGTGCCCTCACTGCTCACTTCTTCCCATGTGAGAGGACGCGCTCTGTCGCTGAAAACTTTCCACGAACAGTGCATTATTCCTGGTGGCAGTGCACCAAACACATCACTCCATAGCCTTCCATAGGAGAAAAATGTTGAAGACAATTGATTTTGTTTTTTGAGACTTGCTTTGACCTATTCCAAGTTGTTCTATTAAAGTGTGTGCATACATAATCAGGTGCTATATGACGCTAGAGTATCCACATCAATATTGAAGAAAGCATCCATTGCAACAATCCAGGACCCTTCCCCAAGCATTGAAACAGTGAGTAAAAACATTTTAGTAACTTTTTGCTAACGTTTAGCTTGCTGTGGTGCCACGAGCTAGTCCTGTGTACATGGCTTGCTAGCTATGTGCTTGTTATAACATTTGTTCGTCTGCAACTGAGTTAGCTAGTGCTGCTACTCTAATGTAACTCTTTAGCAAACACTTTGATAGTGTCACCTTCTGTATTAGTTGGTTTGTGATGTTGTTGGTCTCAGGCCAAGAGGACTAATTAGGTTTTGTATGAGTGCATCACAAGCAGCGTTCCAATTTAACTGGTGGTTTAATTAATCATTATTAAATCAATTAGTCATACCACCAGTTAAACTGGCACATCTTGTAGGGATATTTGAGGAGGGATGTTTATAAATATCCCTACAAGTGTGTGATGTTCCTGAATAACACCAGTTAATTGAGCTCAGCTCAAGCCTTTTTAATATCTACGCCAATAAAGAGACCTTGTCTGCACCTTGAGGAAGAGGAGGAAGGCTGGATGCTCGCTATTACCCTGCACACACGGCCAAAGCTTTAACAGAGATGACAGACGTTATTCAAATATCCCTACAAACGTGTGTGTATATGTTTCAGTTCCCAGTTTATCTGCTGAAAATAATGCAGTCTAAATTTCATGTTTGAAGCTTTTCTGTAATGTTATTCAGCATCTATTTGATAGGCTTATTAATGGGGAAAATAGCTCTGTTTTCATCAGTTTCCATGACTGTTGGCCATCTTACACAAGTAGCTGTGTTACACAAAACTTTGTCTATTTAACATCCTATAAAAATGTGAGTTTTGCTTGTAGTTTTTTAGTACATGTAGGAAATACGATAGATGAGTAAATATGAGAACAAGACTTTTATTATGGTGCTGACCAATGACCATATAAATTATGCAATATTATAAAGTACTATGAGACAGCTAATCAGCAGCTTTGATGAGCATTTTAAAACATAAATGTGGCAATAATTGTCTAACAAAAACTTGTGAACTCGTGAAATGAGAGAGTTAAGAAAGTCAAAATGGACATAGTGCAATCCTCAAAATAGCTTTGGGTGTTGAGCAGTTTTTTGGTTACATAAGCAAGTTATTTTGTAAGATTAGTAATCCACCTTCAGTTATGTTGACATGGTGCAGGATAAAGTCTATTCCATGCAGATTTGTGCCCCATTATGGTTAAGTGTCAATGGTCAGACATGACAAATGTATACATAGAGGATAGCACATGGGATTCCTACAGTATACTCACTATACCATTACTTTGATAAATTTAGTAAGTTTAGCTTGTGTGTTTGTACTAGAAATAATAACTGGACTAATGTTTCACATGTATTCGTTTCACATAATACTTTTCATCCCTCACCCCCGAGCAATTACATGTTATGTACATTGCCATCTAATGTTATGTGCTGACATGTTAGCTCTGTATCTATTCACAACAAATGCATTCTACTTCACCAGGCTTTGTAGAGCACTTCTCACAAATGTACCTGTAAAGACAAACGTGTTTAGAGTTTAGGCATAAATACTAAGCTAACATTATGTGACTGAGCCATACAAATAGATAGCAGTAACAGTCTTAAGCTACGGAAAATGACAGGGAAACATGTAATCCTGATTGACAATGTTGTTCATTTCTCCATGATTTCGGGTCATATTCACCCTCAAAAATGTACCGTTGTATAGTTTTTGGTATAGAGGTCATTATTGACTGTGATGGTAGAAGAGTATCTAAACTCGGTCACATTGATTTCCCTGGTTCCAAAAAGAAAACACTGTCAGAGCTGATGCAGAAGTCGGTAGGCATGTCCTGCTCAAGCTTGTGGGAGCTGAGCAATCAGGGTAGACTGGGCTTTTCAGGAGGGGGTCCTTAAAGAGACAGGCAGTAAAACAGTGTTCAATCAGAAGGCGAGTAGAGATGCTTCAGCAATGGCTAGTATGAGAAAAAAAAATGTTTTTTGAACATTAAAGTATGTCTAAATTTTCTAGAAAATGAGAATAATATGCAATGTTTCAAGCTTTTGTTCATCATGGAACTATTATCACTCTGCATCACTTGGCATCTGCTCTGATACAGTTTGTTCATACTTCTTCGCTGCGCTTTTAACTTTTCTGGAAATACAGCCTATTTTTTGTTCATTTCATGATTTCATGAACAGATTCCACTGCTGCTTGACTATGGCTACCAAACACTCGTACCGGCCTTTCCTGGTTTGTTCACAGTCGCCAATTCTTACATTTGTTCCACAAGTGGAATTTGATAGTAGCTAGTACTAGCTTGCTTTTAGCCAGCTGGTGCTCCAAGTCAGAGACTTTTGCTGGATTGTATTTCCCCAACACTCCAGAAATTTCTTACTTCTGTCAGTCGTGGACTTCCACTTGAGAGACTGATCACAAATATCACCCCTTGCTCTTGAGCTTCTGCTGCTGCCCCAGGCCTGCCTCGCCTTTAGTGACCGGGCTAGCTGTGAGTTTGACCATGGACGTGTGTGATAACTGTCAGCCTGTCTACTCACAGATAACTGAAGATAGCCGGCACCTGCAGGAGGATCTGTGGAAGAAGGATGAGCTCTTCATGCACCTCTTCACAATTGCAGCATTCAAGTTTCAAGCCATGTAGCCCACAATCGATTGGAGATCCCAAAACCTCTGTGCCATTGTCTGTACCGCAACAAGCCTCTGAGACACACCACTGCTGCAGAGAGTTGCTCAGTTCCTCGACCTCACTTTTCCATTGACGTACACCCTGGGACATCCACCGAAACAGTTGCTGAGGACAGTCATACCAACTATCTCCCTGTACTTGTTGCTGGGTCATCCATGGTCTGTCATGTGTAGATGAACAGGTGCCTTACAGCTGCTATGGCAGTACCTGTCTCACAACTGCTGTGTGGCATTTAGGAAGCCCTGACCGTAAGATGCAACATTCAGAGAAAAAAAAATGGATAATTAAGGGTTGTCTTCTTGTCTTTTTTGGATTATGGTGATGTTATCTATAGAAAAGTCTCTGTCTCCACTTTCATTCCTTAGATTTATTGTATCACTCCTGATATATAAGATTCATTATTCGTTACAGTTATTCTACACATCATTGCATCTTGTATGCAAAGTTTGGCTAGACATCTCTAACAGTTAGACGTGACAGGCTTGGTTGCTATTTATTTCTAAGGTCCCTCATACATCACTTCCTTATTAAACTGTTCCTATAGTCATTATTTGACTTGCTCAAATGAATGGCTAATTATCAAAGTCCTACAGGCAACACTGAATTTGGTAAAACTGCTTTTAGTTTTTGTGCTGCACACACTTAGTACATTGTACAACACACCTGGATATTAAGCACAATTGTACCAATGGGTCAATTTATAACCATGATGAAAGACTACCTAACTCTTGAATGTAACCATTTTAACTGTGTTCTCTTGTTTTCTCTGTAATTATTTAATATTTTTTTGAGTATTTATTCTGCTTTGACTGTACTTAAGATATAATTGGAAATAAAGCCCTCATTGATTCTTCTTGAATTAAATAAAGGTTGATGAATGAATGAATTATACAGCAGAGGAGTGTGTGGACATAAATCAGTGTGGCACCGAAAACTGATGTACTTTACTGACTGCGCATGTTGAAAATCAAGGAGAAAAAAAGGAAGTAGTGGAACTATTAAAGACACAGAACACTCAAAATCATGAATTAAGTTCTATTTTAAACAAAATTTTTCCGTCCTTATCATTTTCAGATGATGGTTCTTAAGCCTGCTCTATATGATCACAGAGAAAACATCTCCAAGTAGGGAACACTGCTGCATGTGGGTGTCTCCTTTGACGTGTGACTGACAATCATCAGTCTAATTAATGTTGAAATGAGGTAACTTTCATTTTCAGAGTTTTCAGAGAAGTGTTGAACAGTGCAGGACTATTACAGGTGAAACATGTATTTGTGTGTGTGTGTGTGTGTGTGTGTGTGTGTGTGTGTCTATATATAGACCCGAGCTTGAAGGAGGCACAATACCGCCCCAGGTGGGGCAAGAAGGGGATTTTATATGTAACACTACCAAATTAAGAGTATGTAGCAAACTGAGGGCTTCACTTTTAGTGAGTATGTTAGTTACTTACTTGATGGATGTTAAACTCACTGAGTCTATGTATAATATTGTGTATTTTGGCAGGACATCCCATGCCCGGGTCAAAGCAGAGGCTGCCGACCAGGCCGCACAGTCAGCCAGTCAGGATTCAGATATTGCCAGAGCTGTGGCCAGAGAGCTCTCCCCAACCTTCCATCAGCCAGGTACTGTAACAGCAGCAACAGTACAATAACACACAGTAGATAGCAGTAGATAGTAGATAAATATTTGCCTTTATTTTGCCACTGACTAAGAACTGTAACTCTGTATTCATTAGTAGGATATAAAAATGACTGCCCTGTGTTTTTCCTGTTTCTGAAAAAGGTACAGTACTAGCAAACAATCTGAAATGCAGGTGGTCACTTGATTTAATGTTAGTATGTAAAACACGGCTTTTATTTCCACTGCCCGATAAGGTGACTACATTTAAATGACCATACAACTGCAGCTGAAAAGATTACTTGCTGAACTTGAGTGATCATCTCATCTCATCTCATCTCTTCTTTCACCGCTTATCTGGGGTCGGGTCACGGGGGCAACAGCTTCAGCAGGGGACCCCAAACTTCCCTTTCCCGGGCCACATTAACCAGCCCTGAGTGGGGGATTCCAAGGCATTCCCAGGCGAGTGTGGAGATATAATCTCTCCACCTAGTCCTGGGTCTTCCCCGTGGTCTCCTCCCAGCTGGACGTGCCTGGAACACCTCCCTGGGGAGGTGCCCAGGGGGCATCCTTACCAGATGCCCGAACCACCTCAACTGGCTCCTTTCAACGCAAAGGAGCAGCGGCTCTACTCTGAGTCCCTCACGGATGACTGAGCTTCTCACCCTATCTCTAAGGGAGATGCCAGCCACCCTCCTGAGGAAACCAATTTCGGCTGCTTGTACCCGCGATCTAGTTCTTTCGGTCATGATCCAGCCCTCATGATCATAGGTGAGAGTCGGAACGAAGATTGACCCGTAGATTGAGAGCTTTGCGTTCTGGCTCAGCTCTCTTTTCATCACAACGGTGTGGTAGAGCGAACGCAATACCGCTCTGGCTGCTCCGATTCTCCGACCAATCTCACGCTCCATTGTCCCCTCACTCGAGAACAAGACCCTGAGGTACTTGAACTCCTTCACTTGGGGTAAGGATTCATTCCCTACCCGGAGTAAGCAATCCATCGGTTTCCTGCTGAGAACCATGGCCTCAGATTTAGAGGTGCTGATCCTCATCCCAGCTGCTTCACACTTGGCTGCAAACTGATTCAGTGAGTGCCGGAGGTCACAGACCGATGATGCCAACAGGACCACATCATCTGCAAAAAGCAGCGAAGAGACCCTCAGCACACCGAACTGCAGACCCTCCTCCCCCCGACTACGCCTTGATATCTTGTCCATGAATATCACAAACAGGATTGGTAACAAAGCGCAGCCCTGACGGAGGCCAACCCCCACCGGAAACAAGTCCGACTTACTGCCGAGTACCCGAACACAGATCTTGCTTTGGGCATATAAAGATTGGATGGCCCTTAGAAGTGACCCCCTCACCCCATACGCCCCCAGGACCTCCCACAATATCTCCCGGGGGACCCGGTCATATGCCTTCTCCAAGTCCACAAAACACATGAAGACCGGATGGGCATACTACCAGGCCCCCTCCAGGATCCTTGCGAGAGTGAAGAGCTGGCCCGTTGTTCCACGGCCATGATGGAACCCGCATTGTTCTTCTTCAATCTGAGGTTCGACTATTGGCCGAACCCTCCTTTCCAACACCCTGGAGTAGACTTTACCAAGAAGGCTGAGTAGTGTGATACCCCTGTAGTTGGCACACACTCTCTGGTCCCCTTTTTTAAACAACAGGACCACCACCCAAATTTGCCACTCCTTAGGCACTGTCCCAGACTTCCATGTAATGTTGAAGAGATGTGTCATCCAAGACAGCCCCTCAACACCCAGAGCCTTCAGCATTTCTGGACAGATCTCATCAATCCCCAGGGCTTTGCCACTGCGGAGTTGTTTAACTACCTCAGTGACTTCCACCAGGGTAACTGATGCTGATCCCCCATCAGCTTCTACCTCTGCCTCTACCATAGAGGGCGAATCGGTCTGATGCAGGAGTTCCTCAAAGTGCTCCTCCCACCGCCCGACTACCTCCTCCGTTGAGGTCAACAGTGTCCCATCCTTACTGTATACAGCTTGGATGGTTCCCCGTTTCCCCCTCCTGAGACTCCATGGCTACTCCAAACTCCTCCCATACCCGCTGTTTTGCCTCCCCTATGGCGGAAGCTGCTGCCCGTTGGGCCTGTCGGTACCTTGAAACTGCCTCTGGAGTCCTCCGAGCTAACATATCCCAGAAGGACTCCTTCTTCAGTCGGACGGCTTCCCTGACCACCGGTGTCCACCACGGTGTTAGAGGGTTACCGCCCCTTGAGGCACCAAAGGCCTTTAGACCACAGCTCTCCGCTGCAGCTTCAGCAATGGAAGCTTTGAACATCACCCACTCAGGTTCAATGCCCCCGACCTCCACAAGGATGCCAGAAAAGCTCTGCCAGAGGTATGAGTTGAAGATCTCTCAGACAGGGGCCTCCTCCAGATGTTCCCAGTTCACCCGCACCACATGCTTGGGTTTACCAGGTCTGTCTAAAGTTTTCCCCCACCCTCAGACCCAACTCACCACCAGATGGTGATCAAGTAAAAGAAATCAATTAATCTTAATAAATGCATTTCAGGTATCAGTCATGCATTCATTCATATAAATAAAATTTCGATTTTTGTTTAGTGTATTATAGGTATGTAACATGACAATACAATGGAATCTAATATTACTTGTCAAATGTTTATCCATAAATGATTTTGTCAACATTTGAATAACTCATAATGACAGGGGAACAATTGTTTTCAAACTGTTGCAGTGTTTTATAACGGTGAGGGGCAGTGAATGTGCTTGTGAACATGAAGACGGCAGTGAATTTGATTGTGCAACTTAAGGACTTAATTCTTTTTTTCAGAAACAAAATATGGGCTGGGTCCAGCCATGTTCTCCTCATTATTTTCAGGCAAACTGCAAAAATGCCTCAGCATAGATGAAGTGTTGTTGTTGTACCCCAGTTCTTTAGCACACAACAAAAACTTCACCTTGGATTAAAAGAAAAGACAGTGAAAAATATAGCACATTGCATACAAACATAAAACACATGTAATAATGTTACTGAATGTGTACTTATTTTATTGGGAGAGATCAGATCAAAATGTTCCCCCACAGGGGAAAACTGTCTTTTACACAGGCTCCACACAAACCAACAAATCGCTTCACACCAACATTAACCCACGAAGTGCGAGCAGATCCATTGCAGTATGTATATGTTCACAAATCACGCCGATAGTCGAACCAATTCCTGAACCAGCGAGGCTTTGAACGTCATCAGTGACGTCACTTGCCTTAAAAAAATACACAGTACGAACCATCACCCATCACTAGTGCAGTCCATAAGCCAGAGAACAAAGGGAATCCAAGACAGAACCTTCCAATTCAACTTTGACCTACTGTACTTGTAAATGACCCAAATAACATGTTTCTGAAGTGTTTTGATTAATTTAATTTTAAAAGGTCGGTGCTTTTATTTTGAAAATTCTGAAAAACCGAAAGTCAAAAAGAGACTAAAAAGGGGGGGGGGGGGGGACTATACAAAGTACACATGAAAAACAAAATTAAAAGCAATATTTCTGTCTAATATAGCACCTGGCTAAAGAGAGCGCAAGGTCTATGTTTTATTTCACATTGTGTGCATTTTGAGTCACTTTATTATACGTCGTTTAGTAGTTTTGCTAGTTTAGTAGTTAAGCTAGTATATCGCCATATTAGCCCTGTTGTTAACATGACAGCTTTATAAAGGGTTTTGTTCATGTGAAACGCTTCTGTTTAAGAAATATATAATTTCCAGTGACAGAAATGGATCTGATATAAAAGAGGAATTAGGAAGAAGCAGTAAGTTATGTATAGCATAGCATTCTTACATTTTAAGTTAACATTTGCTAAAATGTGAATAAATATGCTGAGTTAAAATTGTATAGGACATTAAGGCACTCTAATGTAGAGACTGTCAGTAGTGATTTAGGTTAAAAGAGTTAAAAAGGGATTTTAAGAAGACATTGTTATGTGTAATTAAATATATTCTGTAATATAATATTTTGTTATATTTTGCTTTCTCACTAGCTCTTACGGTATGTTCAAGTTGTGTTCATGGCATTCAAGGACAAGTTGTGGAACGGTCAAATGATTATTAAAGCACCTCTGAACCATCAGTCAGAGAGCCAGACCATTATTCAACTGGAGATGCTACAGTACTTACTGAATTTGTGTGTGTGCACTCAATTTTCCTGTGCAATGTGGGATTGTTTTTGACATTTCATGTGTGTCCACTTTCAGTCTGACCTCCAAATACAGTGGTTTAGATATCTGAGTAAGCTGCTGCTTTGTTTGCAAGCTGTTTAATTGTGTGACGAAAAAGGTTGATTGTCTGAATTACTTTGATGACTACAATTATCATAACTGACAGACGTGATGGACAGAACTATGTATATAATACCCATGTTGTAATAAGCCAGTATTATTCTGTAATGCAGGGCTATTTACCTGTAAAATGTAAACTGTTTTAGTTAATTTACTTATTCATTTTTTGTTAACCTTTACTCTATTTCAGGCCCTGACTACATACGACAGAAGCATCATGAGCCAATAGAGGTGAAAGAGGTTTCTGTGGAGGGGAAAAAGGAGAAATCTCCATCAGGGAGCCCTCATTTCTACCGGAAAGGCACAACACCCACCCAGTCTCCATCACAGAGCCCAGTTCCCAGCCCCACTCCTTCACCCACTACTGTTAAAAAGATCTTTTTCATCAGTAAAACTCCCATCCCCGCCGCGCTTGCTGGGAAAGAGAATAGAACTCCAACAGCTGAGTCTTTGACAGCAGGTAAGGAACTTGGGTTAAAGTTAGGCTGATCAGCACGTCTTTCTTATCCATCATCAGCAAATAACATTTGCCTGTTAATGGTTTTTGAAACAGCATCAACAGACAAATTATGTGAACATATTGATAGTTGGTATCTAGGGCGTGAACTTGTTCTGCACAGCAACCATTTGTTTAATAGCTTTTGTATAATCAGAGCCCAAAGTTGAATGGTGGTTTTGAAGTTCGACTGATTAAATGTTTGGCAGCAGCAATAATTCTAGCACCAAAATGCGGACCAGCAGCAGTAATTTTAACAGCAGCAATAATTGTAAAGATAATTCTTGAATATAAAAGTGTGAAATAGTCAGTTATCAGTTTGCTCACTGTCACTCTCTCTTAGTGTATATATTATTTAGTTTAACATTTGGCTGCTGTTTATTTTTTTCCTTTTGCTCTGGTTTGCATTATAGTGAAACACAAAAAGTGTTAAGATGGAGCAGAGTGGGGCAGTGTTAACAGCTAGTGTTCCAATGGATGGATTTCAGTAGATGCCGGTTAACTGTGCTTTATGTTGCTAATGTGATCAGTTACTATCAAAGGGATCCAGGTACAATACGTGGACTCCATGTATGTAGCACTTCTATGCAAAGTGCTTTACAATTTATATTTCTCATTCATCAGTTTACACATGCACACATCAATGGCAGCAAATTACCATGCAACATGCTGGCCTAAGGGAGCAATTGGGGATTCAGCCTTTTGCCTGACATGCAAACAAGAGGAGGACCTGTTTTGGTCTCCAGCTAATTTCACCAAAAGACCGCAGCACATCGTAGATCAAGCAGCCCAGTCTACATCCCGATGTGTTTCTGCTGGGCTGGAGGTTAGTAAGAGTCCCATAGCCAAGACATGCGTGGCTGCCTCCTCTACTCCATGTCTTGTTGTTGGCTCATCCATGGTCCGACGTGTCCATCCCAAGGGCTGAAACCTTCTGCTCTCCGGTGCTCAGGTATCCCCCATAAATTCACAGATTCCAAATATTTGTCACAATCGTCCTACTGCATCTACAAATTAAACTGGGTCTAATGGACTCAAACTGCAGCAGTTGCAGACACTGTCCTGGATGCTAGAAAACAATGTATTGACGCTGATTCGCTGCCATGTCCTCAGTTTGGCAATCTCAATTTAGCTGCATTCGTAAACTAATAAATCTGTCTTGGAATTTCTGATCAACCACAAACTCATGTAATCTCTGTTTGTGAGCCTCTTAGAGGCCCACCATAGATAACCTTATCTCTGTTTTACCTACATCTGAAGACAGTTTATCTCCTATCTCTCTTACATACTTGAATCTGTGTCTCCTGCTTTTCCTAGCTCTAATACCATTGTTACTCCCTGCAATTCTGCTCCTTCTCAGACCAAGTCTTTTTCATCCTGTCAAAATAATCCATACATGTATATATGCTGTCTCTTTCTGAAACATGCCTTAAGAATAGCATGAGCAATTATGAGGTGGCCGCAAATGTGTAGAATCTATTTATGAGAGAGTTGATGAGTATGGAAAATGGTATGGCCATTTAAGTTAAATCTTTCTCTTCTGTTTCTATTCTACATGCCCAAATATTTTGAATTCCTTGCCATGAAGTTAAATCATGGGTCTAACAATTTGTTTGTTGTAAATAGGATTTGTGTACTTTGGGACCTCCTTCGGATGATGCTTGGTGTGTTGACTATAGGGCAGAATTGCTCTCCCGGTATTCTATCTCAGAAATGATAGTTTAGGGGAAATTTAGCATTGGTTGACTAATGTGTCTTGATTATTTAAGGAAGGCTTCCTCCAGCCTCAATTTATCTCAGTTGATCAATAAACCCACCAGGCCTAATCTAGAGAACTCTCTAAGATGTATTCTTATCAGTTAATTTGTTTTAATAGGAGTGACAAAATCATTGCTAAAGGATGTTTTTGTTTTAGTGTTGTATCAGGAATACACACATGAAGAGAACTTCCACACTAAAGAGGAATTTAAGAAATTTTAATAAACAAGCTTTTCTAAATGACATCTAGAATTGTGACATCTGAAATTGGAGTGAAAACTAGAGCTAGTCGATGGCTTTCCCCTGGACTATCAACATTATTGTTATCAAGAGATAAAGCTTGGTCCTTCATGAAACACACTAACGAAGTCATCCCTCTGGACTTCATTTTGACAGATTAGAATAAATGCACATCCCTTGTGAGAAAATATCAATCTGATTATTATTTGAATAAGGTCTCTAGCTCTTATTCAAACCCTGCAAAATTTTGAAAGGTGGTCAAATCTAACAAAAGCAGTTCTACTGCCTCCTCAGTATATGAATAATTTGAGATCCGTTCTTATTCTTATTTTAAGGATGAAAATAATAATGGAACCCTTCTGTCATTAACCAGCATCATGCATCTGTTCCAAGAGAGCCAAAACATGCCTCTCTGTTACTTTTGATCTTCTGTCTTGGTGTTGTTTTTGATGTTCTCCAATACTTGGATACCAAAAAATCTACATATGAAGACAATTTGGATCCTTTTTTTTCTTCATCTTGCAACATTTTTAACCTTTCCATTTCTGCTAGTGTTGTTCCCAG
Organism: Chaetodon auriga; assembly: GCF_051107435.1. NCBI lineage: Eukaryota > Metazoa > Chordata > Actinopteri > Chaetodontiformes > Chaetodontidae > Chaetodon > Chaetodon auriga. The sequence continues at coordinate 1,253,041 of NC_135085.1, read as the reverse complement.
TTTGGAAAACTGCTTATCTTTCAATCTTATCCCATTGCACAAGGGTCAAATGGGAGTGATCAAAATAACCATAGACCAATATCCAAATTGTCCTGCTTAGCTATAATTCATTAACTGTCAACTTAAGGGATCTCTCACAGCAAATTCTGTTCTTATCCTGCATCAATCTGGGCTAAGGTCTATGCATAGCATTGTTTCTTCTCCCACTTTGGTTGTGAATGACATTGTCCATGCCTTGGACAAGAAAAAGCATTGTGCTGCCATTTTTGTAAAACTCTCCAAGGCATTCAAGACTGTGGGTGGATCAATCCTTGCTTTTACATATTTTGAATAATGTTGGCTTTAGTTCAAGAGCTTGTCTATATGTCCAGTATTACTGATGGACAGCAGTCAGTGAACTATCCGTTCAGTTTTTACCAGTAACTAAGAGTGTTCCTTAACAGCCATGGGCATTTAGGTCTGGAAATATTTCAACAGTGACACAATTTTCAGAATTTTGGCCCTGTACGCTACCACAATTGATTGTGAAATAAAATAATCGAGATGAAATTGAAGTGCAGACTTTCAGCTTTAATTTGAGGGCATTTACATTAAAATTGAACAAAGGGTTTAGGAATTACAAACACTTTCATACATAGTCCCCTCATTTTAAGGCATCAAAAGTAATTGTAAAAATGAATATAATCATAAATAAAATGTTCATTCTTAATACTTTGTTGAGAATCCTTTGCAGGCAATGACTGCCTAAAGTCTGGAACCCCTGCACATCACCACCAAACGCTCAACAAACGCTCAGTTTCCTCCTTTGTGATGCTTTGCCAGGCCTTGACTACCGGCCTGTCTTCTGACCTGTCTGACCTGCTTGCAGGTCTTTCTGCCTTAAGTTTTGTCTTGAGCAAGTGGAATACAGTTTCGATCGGACTGAGATCAGGTGAGTGAATCGGCTATTGTAGAATATTCCACTTCTTTAGTTTGAAAAACTCCTAGGTTGCTTTCTCAGTATGTTTTGTGTCATTGAGTTGTTTTGTCCATCTGTACTGTGAAGTGCCATCCATCAACTTTGCTGAATTTGGGTGAATGTGACCAGACCAAAAGTTCCTATAGACTTCAGAGTTCATGCGGCTGCTTCCATCTTCTGTCATATCATCAATAAACACTTGTGACCCAGTGCCATTGTAAGCCATGCCCGCCCATGCCATTACACTGCCTCCACTATGTTTTACAGATGATGTGGTGTGCTTCACAACATGAGCTGTTCAAAGCCTTCCCCATATTTTTCTCTTCCCATCATTCTGGTATAGGTTGATCTTAGTTTGATCTGTCCAAAGAATGCTGTTCCAGAACTGGACTTTTTTAGATGTGTTTTTGCAAACTCGAATGGCCTTTCTATTCCTGAGGCTTATGAATGGTTTGCACCTTGTAATGAACTCTCTGTAATTGCTCTCGTGAAGTCTTCTCTTTATGGTAGACTTGGATAATGATATGGCAACATCCTGGAGAGACTTCTGCACTTCACTAGATGTGAAGGGATTCTTCTTTACCATGGAAAGGATCCTGCGATCATCAACCACTGTTGTTTTCCATGGATGTCCGGGTCTTTTATTATTGCTGAGCTCACCAGAGCGTTTCTTTTTTTTTTCAGAATGTACCAAACTGTTGATTTGGCCACTTCTAGTCTTCTAGTCTTTTCTCTTTTTTTGCGCAGCTTAAGGGTGGCCTGTTTCACTTGCATTGAGGGCTCCTTTGACCGCATGTTGCTGAATAGCAGCAACAACTTCCAAATGAAAATGCCACAATCAATTTCAGACCTTTTACCTGCTTAATTGATGATGAAATAAGAAGGGAATAGCCCACACCTGCTCATGAAACAGCTTTTGACCCAGTTGTACAATTACTTTTGGTCCCTTAAAATGAGGGGACTAAGTATGAAAATGTTTGCAATTCCTAAACCCTTCCTCCAATTTCTATGTAAATACCCTCAAATTAAAGCTGAAAGTCTGCACTTCAATTTCATCTCGATTATTTTATTTCACAATCAATTGTGGTAGCGTACAGGGCCAAAATTCTGAAAATTGTGTCACTGTCGAATAGGGTTGGGCGGTAATCCGGTAATAAGGTATCCCGCGGTATTTAAAAATAGCAACAGTATCAGTTTCATTACCGTCATTAAAAAACATGCTGCGCATATAGGTCTATAGGTGCCTAACATAATTGTAGCATCGTCATAATAAAAATGAAGTCCACTCCGTTCAATGTATCTGGTTGAATTTTTACTCGAGAAAAAGGTGACTGTGCAAAAGTACATGCTGAAAAAATGAACCTGAGCAGTTTTACAGATGTTTTAACACAGGTATGCCCAGGCGCTCATTTAGGCGCATCTGAGCAGAGTACCGTTATCTCGTTCAAGCATACGGAGAAACTCCTCTGTTGAAAACACTTTTTCAGCCTTTTTTCTGCTTGCTATTGTTCTTAGCTCTCATAAAAGGACGAAATGTAAATAGAACAGTAAAATAACACTTCGGGCTGCTCAGCAGAGTCCTCTGTGAGCGCTCTGCTCATTCATGAGACGGAGCGGTGAAACTAACTGCGTGGTTATGCTGGTCAATAACAACCAGGACCTTCGTGATTGGTGTCGAACTAACACAGAGTCATAGGAGGAGACATTAGCAGTGTTTTTTCGAGTTGGAATATAACTTTTGACCACGAAACAGCAAAGGTAAGATATACTTTATGATTTAGCAAAGTTTTTTCTGCTACTCTTTGGCTGCTAGCTCGCCGAGTTTTCATCGCACAGTGGTGTGAGCATTGACTGTCTGAACTGCACGCATGTCATGCTGCCCTGCAAAGTGGTTTCTAATTAGTCACAGTTATACCTTATACCCCGGGAAAATGTGGGGATGGTTTGACGGTATCAAAATTTGGATACTGCCCAACTCTATTTGGTATTCAGTTTCTGAACAGTGAAGGCACAAGCCAACAGTTTGGTAAGGCCACCTGAGGCTTACGTCATAATTTTTAATTAGTCACGGTAATACCGTATACCACAGTAAAATGTGGAGGAAGTTTGATGGTATCAAAATTTGGATGCTGCCCAAGCCTATTGTCGAAATATTTCCAGACCTAACTGTAAATGTCCATGGCTGTTAAGGAACACTCTTAGTTACTGGTAAAAACTGAACGGATAGTTCACTGACTGCTGTCCATCAGTAATACTGGACATATAAACAAGCTCTTGAACTAAAGCCAACATTATTCAAAATATGTAAAAGCAAGGATTGATCCACCCACAGTCTTGAATGCCTTGGAGAGGTTTACAAAAATGGCAGCACAATGATGATGTTCTCTAGAGCTAGAAATAATAGTGCCAAAGACTTTCATATTTCCACTGTAGAAATATCCAACATTGAGAGAGTTACAGAATATAAATATCTTTGTCTATGGATAGATGGTAAACTCACATTTAAATATCATATAGACAAATTATGACATTTGTTTTGTATACAGAAATAAATCTGTAGTGTAACTGCAGTTACAGTGCCCCAACTACCTGAAAGTCTTTACAAAGCATCCTAAAAAATTAATGCTTTAGTACTCCTGGATGAATTTATTCCATGATGAAGAACCATTCAGCTTCTGTTTGTTCCTGTTTCATTTGATTGTTTTTTTGTATCTTGTATTGCTTATTAATTGTATTTCTATATTTGTTTTAATGACGTCATTTTAAACTGTTACCCCACATCATTATAAATGAGTGCCCCACAATGGTTGGATGAGTTTGAGTTTAAAAGAAGGTTTGATGAACCACCAACACCCCCCAGCCAATATATGTATTCTCTCATTAACTATGTCCCTTCTCCTTTCTTGTACTTTGCAGGCATAACACAGGCAGCATCAAAACTTTCTCTCAGACAGGAAGTGGGGCAACAGGAAGCTCCTCCGGCAGTCAAACCAGCTGTTACGACAGTCAGCAGTTACCCCAGTAATGGGCAGATTCACTCCCAGTACCATGGTTACTATGTCAAGGCAGATGTCAAGATTCCGCCACCTGAAGAACCAATTGGTGTGGAGGACGATCTTCACCCATCAAGCCTTGCGTGCTTGCCACCACCTGCCAAACAGATTCAGACACCAGCACTAAAATTGTTACCAGCCAGCACTAAAATTGTTGCTAGCTCTTCAACAGTTCCACCAAAAGAGGGCACCAAAGCACCAGAGCCTCCCAAATCAAAAAGACAGGAATCAACCAAACCAAAGAGCCTTGCAGAAACCAAGAAAGCTAGTGTGGAGATAGCCCCTGAAATTGTAGAGGAGGAATTGGTGAGTTAGATCAAGTTACCATGCATTTTCATTTTGATTCTGACACCATTATGCATTGACATAATATCAACCACTCTGTATGTGTAACGTTCCAGGATCACTCAGAGGAATGTGTGAGTCTACCATTTTATGTTATTGTCTTTATTGCTAAAAAAAAAATAGTAATTGCTTTTATGTATTCATGAATTGTTCCCCACCCCTGACCTACAGTATGGGTTCTTTGTGGATACTAGTGTATCTATACCAGCCATTGAGTAACTTTGTCCTGATAGCTGGTTGGTGATTAAGATGCAAGGTTCAGTTATAATCATTCTACAACACAGGGTTGTACAGTGCAAGTTGTAGTCCTGCTACACTACTCAAAAACAGAAATTATGGAAATGGACTGAATAAATAATAAGCCATACAGATAAATTACTATCTATAATGGAGTGTGGAGGATCAATTGAGGAATCTCACAACCTGAAGAAAGACACTGGTGTGCAGTCCGGTTGTCCAGCAGTGAGCACTTCCGTATTGCCTGTCAGACAACAGCTGGGTGAGCAGGCTGCGACTGTAATGTATATTGTCTTTTAGTATCCTTTGGATTATATCACTGTATTTCACAAATATAAGGGGTACTCCTCTCAAACCTTAATTTCACCTCTCTTTGGTCTGCTGACAATGTAAGGAAACATATCTCAAGAAAGAAAAAAAGCTTTAGAAAAGGAAAGTATTTATTGGCTCCAAATAGGAATGAAAAAGAGGTATAGGCCTACAAAACAGATGTGTTTAGGAGAGTTTCCTGCCCAATAATGTAGGTTAATTAGTAAATGTAAATTGATTAATTCTCAGAATTAAACAAGGGTTAGGTATTGGCGTCACATCAGCATTTAGTAGAAACAACAAAATATAAATAAGTGCAATAGTCCATGTAACACAGGGCATGTCTGTCAAGTACATTTACAAACAACACCCAACAGACACACATAGCAGTGGGAATCAGAAGGGGCTTTCTGTAACAACAAAGCCAGCTCAGCTTGCTACTACAGTATGAAGTTCCACAACTAGCAAAGTAGTATCCAACCTGTTACTCGGGCAATTTAATAGGCCCAAAATGATGCTTAATGTTCAGACAGTTTTTCTTGACTGTATATCCGTATTGAAAACTCCCAACATTGCTTGCAGACCTTTAATAGATGTCAGCCACATGAGCCATGGAACATGCTAATGCCAAGTTCAACAAGATAACCTGCAAAATACACAGTAAAGTAGCATAAAAATGGTATAACTGACAGGTTCCAAGTTTGGAGTTATCAATCCATCCTAGAGCTTCAAGTTTTGAAGTGAGTCCTGCTTTGTACTGGCCCTCATTGAGAAAGCAGTACAAAGTAAAATGGTTTGCACACACGTAAGAGTTTACCAGTTGTTGTGAGGACATTTCCATCACTTCCTCATTTGGTCGGATGAGACTTTTGTGCCCCACATGATGGGGGCCCTACTGATTTTGTAGCCTGTTGAGTTGAGTTGGTTTCCAGTTTTGCCAGTCTGGTACAAGCTTGAACTGGTTTGATTTTTGATTTTGATTTTATTTGTCATCATGAGACATTCTGGCAAATAAAAAAGTAGCCTACAGTAGCAACTAGTACCAACAGTGCTAGATACAACTTGTATTGCATTGGTAATAAGCAATGACAACATGATTAACATAATATCATGTCTTTGCCTACCTTTTACCTAATTTATGTGCACTTGTTTAATTTCAGTTCATTATGAGAAACTTTACCTGGTTTTGCATTCATGGTCACACTAGTTTCTCCCCTCCTGCTATGCTGTCTGTGTTTCACTGAGGGCCATGCTTATCCCCCTCACACACACACACACACACACAATTCTCTGGGCGAATAATGGACGATCGCATCACTTGCACTGGTGTTCGGTCCAGCTGGTCTGGCTGGGTGTTTGGAAACTGTTGTGGGCTGTGATCGTCTCAAGATCTGCTGCTCTTAATACAATCCCTGTGCTTCCCTTTCTGACGATGATCAGTGTATTTCTATTATAAGTAGTACATGCTTCTGTAATAAGGGCAGAAGAATGACAAAACAAAAATGTCGCAAAGTTTTACACATCTGCATGTGCTGCTGTCATCTTGATAATGGGCTGGTATAGTCAATTTATAAATGCTTGTCTGTTGCAAACAGCTACCCATGGGGATCATACATACAGTACACTAAATTTGTGCGCCTTACTGTATATTCTAATATAGCAGGAACACATAACACAGCATTGTTTTTTCTTGTGTTTTCACAGGGCCCTAACTCTGTCTTGGTGGCTCTAGTGATGCTGTTGAACGTAGGTCTAGCAATCATTTTTGTCCATTTCCTCACCTGACCAAATCTGAATTCAGGTAAGAATTTATTTGAACTACTTAGTTCCAGAAAGTATCTGCTCGTCATAAATGAAACTGTGTATTGTTCAGTTTAAAAATAACACATAATTATGTGGATAATTTAAACACATCGAAATCAATTGCACGTTTGAAACATTATTAAAATATTATTATACTTTGGTATAATTACCTCTGCCAAGGGGGTTATGTTTTTGGCTCAGTTTGTTTGGTGATTTGTTTGTTTTTCAGCAGAATTATGGAAAACCTACTGGCCCAATTTTCATGAAGCTTGATTGAAGGGTGTAGCATGGGCCAGGGAAGTACCCATTAAATTTTGGAGCAGATCCACACCACAAAACAGGCACACACAATTATTTTTCACTTTCACAATGTGAAATATGGCAAATTTGGCCTTGACGGAATAACAGCTATACATTTAAAATCCAGTAGATGGTTGCAAGTTAACTAGTGACAAAACAGAGCCAATTGTAGAAATGCAATGAGTCCATACCACAATCCACAATCATGGTTATGAGTAATCCTCTGGTTGCCAACACATGTACTTGCTAAAACTGGTTGAATTGTAACATTGCCACAGCTGTAACAGAGCTTTTCTTAAACTAAGGTGTGGCCATGGAAATGGAATTTCTGGTTTTCACAAATGTACATGAAATGTTTCCATTGTAGAAGGACATGCTAAAAGCACAGCTGAGATGATGAGACTTCAGCTAAGCGCAACCATATTCGTACATAATTCTAATAGTTTGGAAATAAATCTAGACATATATAGTGTTTGTGCTTGCTGATTTGCATATCAAAAGAGTTGACTATTAGCCTTGGCTATGGCTGGGTATTGTTCAGAAATTTTAGGTACTGGCACTGATAATTAGACTTTGATACCGATTCCTGAAAAGCATTTTTCGAGACCAATTTTACAAAATCCATTTTATCAAAAAGAAATTACGTTACACATTACAGTACAATTACTTACTTACAACGGAGGAAGCATTTTTCTCTTTCATCTTTACTCAAGCTGGATAACTGGATCAAAATGAAGAAAATGATGGAATATCTGGACAGATTATATGAAACTACAAATAAGTGTCAAAAGGAACTTTAATAACAAACAGGACAGCAATATGCCATTGTAGGCTGTGCTAAAGAGCAGCTAGCCTGGGTCTGAGAATCTTCAGATAAGATAAAGTGGCTTTGTAACAAGAGTGGCAGCTAGTTACAGCAGCTCCAACTGCTTTTCCTTGTTTTCGTGTGTTTTGTAATTTTGTGTGTTTCTTTCATCACTAGTCTCAGTCAATGGTGTGCACTTATGGATGTACAACTGGTGAGACTAGTAATATGTTTTTTACTCTTTTCTGGACTATGTCAAAGCACATTGGGAGATCCATTCAGCCACAGCTCCATTGTTTACACACGGGAATGCGCTGTGCAACACGAAGGTACTCCCAGTGGAAGGACTGGAGATCCTGATGGAAATAAGGTAAAGGAACAGGGGATTCAGTGCTGGAGCAAAGTGCCATGAGAAGAATAGATGTTCACACCATCCATACTGTTTCTTATTGTGAGGAACCTGAGATCTCTCTCTAGTAAGATGGACGAGCTAACGGCACTAACCACACTGCAGATGGAGTACCAGGAGTGTAGCATCATTTGCTACACATAGATGTGGCTGAATGAACCGAGTCTGGATGCACATGTTCATTTGGATGGCTTTCAATTTCTGAGAGTGGACAGGAGAGCAACAGCGAGTAGTAAGATGAAAGGTTTGAGCATAGGAATGTTTGTGAACAACAAATCGTGTAGAGCGTTTGACCCTTCCCTTCACTGGGTTGCTCTGATCACAACCTAGTTGACCTGCATCCTGCCTACATACCTGTGGTGAATAAACAACCACCAACCACAAGACATGTGAACAGGTGGTCTGAAGAGACCAGTATGGCATTGAGGGACTGCTTTGACACCATGGACTGGGAAGTGTTATGCAGTCCATACGGGGAAGACATTGACAGTTTAACAACCTGCACCATGGACTACATAAACATTTGTGTAGAAAACACTGTGCCTACCAGGAATTTACGATGATTGCTCAACAACAAAACCCAGGTGTCTCTGGAACTAAAAGCCTCAATGAAAAGGAAGGGGGTTGTAGATCTAGGCATAAGAATGAGCTGAGGAGGGTGAAGAGGGAGCTAAGGAGAGGCAAAGGCAAAGGAAGCTGGAGGAGGACCTTCACAGGAAAAACACAAGAGAGGTTTGCAAAGGCCTGAAAACTATCTCTGGCCACACCAAAGACAGTGGGAGGGGCCCAGAATCTGGAGACTGGGAATGGTCAAATGAACTGAATCTGTTTTTCAATAGATTTGATTCTACCCCCATTCCCTCCCCTACCTACCAGAGCCCGGACCAGATGACATTACTTCTCCACACCCCCTCCTTCCCCATTGAGCATCCCTGATACCAGCAACACCCTCCTATCCCCAATTTTGATAAACTCTGTGAACTGAACCACCTGCATATAAATACCAGCAAGACAAAGGAGATGGTTATAGACTTCCCCAGTAAGGTGCCACAGACTACACAGGTGAACATCCATGGTTTGGACATCAAAATCGTGGGCAAGTACAAATAACTGGGTTTTCACCTGAACCGACTGGACTAACAACACAGATGTCCTGTACAAGAAAAGTGCAAAGTCATCTCCATCTGCTGAGAAGACTGAGGTCTTTTGGAGTGTGCACGACACTGTTAACAACATTTTATGACACTGTGATGGCATCTCCAATGTTCTACGCAGTGGTCTGCTGGGGCTGTGGGAGCTCTGAGAGGGACAGAAAAAGACTGTCAAGTCTGTCATGGACTGCCCTCTAGACAGCATCGAGGAGGTGGGTGAGAGGACGATGTTAGCCAAGCTGACATCAATCAACCCCTCATCAATCAAGGAGGCCTCTCAGCATATAACTGAGAGCATATATATATATGTGTGTGTGTGTGTGTGTGTGTGTGTATATATATATATATATGTGTGTATATACATATACACACACACACACACACACACACACGTGTGTTTTGTTTTTGGTGTTTTTTCTGTACAATAACCCAAGTACACTGTATGGAAATATTTATTTTATGCTCTGTATATAATGTACATATCCTTCTTAGTTGATTTTTATTTTGTATCTTTTTATCTGTAGTTGATTTTTTTGTATCTTTTTATGTATTGTTGATTTTAGTTTGTATCTTTTTATCTGTAGTTGATTTTTTGTATCTTTTTATATATTGTTGATTTTAGTTTGTATCTTTTTTTATTGCCTATTTTGTTCACTTGTTCTGCTCTTAACCTCTCCTTTTTATGCTGCTTTTGTAACAATTGAATTTCCCCAGTATGGGATAAAGTCTTGTCTTAATATGGATTAGCCGCTGATGGATACAGAGGAACTTTGGGCTAAAATGTCTTCACCAGAGAACCCACCCTTGCTTCTACCTCTCATGAAACTGCATGGGCTATACAGAATAAAACAAATCCAAGCAGAGTATAAGTTTCTAATGAATCTATGATTTCATTAGCATTGCTATCCAGCTCCTTTCAATATGCAATGGTTTGGTGCAAGGTATGTCAAGTGTCTGAAGTACATCCCTGTCCTCATCATAGTTTGTGCTGTTGATCAAATTTTGATCAAAGAGCAAAGACGGGACTATCTGACTCCCCTGAGCTCAAAAAAGTAGAATATTGTGAAAAAGTTCGATATTTTTTGTCAATCATTTCAGAAAGTGAAACTTATATATAGTGGAGGCCCTAAGACACATTTTACTTCAAGTTATGATGCAAAGGTCCCCTTTGGTATGGAAGTACCTTAGGGTCATAGGAAACATTTTATCCAAAGAGACAAGTTAGATCACCCTTCAGTTTTTTTTAACAGCCATTTTTAAAAATGGCCGCCGACAAAAAACCACTATTACACCATACCCCATATCTTTGCTTCTGTTAGAGCTATAATCATAATATTGGTGTCAAAGTGTACATTTTTGGGGTCCAGGAATTCAATTAAATAGGTTGCAATGCAAAAAAAACAATGCTTCATTGTTTACCATAACAGCGGGGGGTAAAATATGCAAATTTCAATACAAAATGTATGTTTTAACAGGGTAACTTACCCCCCCACCCCTCCCCCTAAACTTAGATTTACTTTTTCTTTGGTATTGTAAGTACCTGAGGACCATAGGAAATAAATTATCCTGGTGTAGAATTAATGTTTGTGGCTGCAACTGGCTACAACAACTGCAGCTCAAAGGTGACAGCAGTCAAACAGATACAAATACAGGCAGAGACATAGAGTACATAGCATGTACATAAGAGGCTGTACCTCTTTAAAAAATTGATTGATTTTTTTAATTACTTTTTTATAAAGGGACCGTTTCATCTTGTTGACACTTATTTTGTTAATTAAATGTGCATATATTACCCCCATTGTGAGGGTAATGAGAAGATAATAGTTTTTATAGTCTGGAAACCCATTTAATTGAATTCCTGGACCCCAAAAATGTGCACTTTGACACCATTATTATTATCATAGCTCTAACAGAAGCAAGGATATGAGGTCTGGTGTAATAGAGATTTATTGTCGGTGGCCATTTTTAAAAATGTCTATAAAAAAACTGAAGGGTGATCTAACTTGTCTCTTTGGATAATTTATTTCCTATGGTCCTCAGGTACTTACAATACCAAAGAAAAAGTAAATCTAAGTTTAGGGGGAGGGGTGGGAGGGTAAGTTACCCTGTTAAAACGTACATTTTTTATTGAAATTTGCATATTTTACCCCCCGCTGTTATGGTAAACAATGAAGCATTGTTTTTTTTGCATTGCAACCTATTTAACCGAATTCCTGGACCCCAAAAATGTACACTTTGACACCAATATTATGATTATAGCTCTAACAGAAGCAAAGATATGGGGTATGGTGTAATAGTGGTTTATTGTCGGCGGCCATTTTTAAAATGGCTATTAAAAGAACTGAAGGGTGATCTAACTTGTCTCTTTGGATAAAATGTTTCCTATGACCCTAAAGTACTTCCATACCAAAGGGGACCTTTGCATCGTAACTTGAAGTTAACAGCTTATTTTTTGGGCTTAGGGCCTCCACTAACAGATTCATTACACATAGAGTGAAATATTGCAAGCCTTTATTTCTTGTAATTTTGATGTTTATAGCTCACAGCTAATGAAAACCCAAAATTCAGTGTCTCAGAAAATTTGAATATTGTGAAAAAGTTTAATATTGGAAACTCATGATGTCACACTTAAATCCACTAATTAACTCAAAACACTTCCAAAGGTTTCCTGAGCCTTTAAATGGTTTCTCAGTCTGGTTCAGTAGGCTACACAATCATGGGAAGACTGCTGAGTACAGATGTCCAGAAGACAGTCATTGACAGCCTCCACAAGAAGGGTAAGCCACAAAAGTTCATTGCTAAAGAAGCTGGTTGTTCAGTGCTGTATCCAAGCATATTAATAGAAAGTTGAGTGGAAGGAAAAAGTGTGGTTGGAAAAGGTGCACAAGCAACAGGGATAACCGCAGCCTTAAGAGGATTGTCAAGCAAAACCCATTCAAGAATTTGGGGGAGCTTCACAACGAGTGGACTGAGGCTGGAGTCAGTGCATCAAGAGCCACCATGCACAGACAAGTCCAGGACATGGGCTTCAAATGTTGCATTCCTCATGTCAAGCCACTCCTGAACCAGAGACACTGTCTTACATTGGCCAAGGAGAAAAGGAACTGGACTGTTGCTCAGTGGTCCAAAGTTTTCTTTTCAGATGAAAGTAAATTTTGCATTTTCATTTGGAAATCAAGGTCCAAGAGTCAAGAGTAGAGAGGCACAGAATCCAAGTTGCTGAAGTTTCCACAAGCAGTGATGTTTTGGGGTGCCATGTCATCTGCTGGTGTTGGTCCACTGTGTTTTCTGAAGTAAAAAAGTCAATGCAGCCATCTACCAGGAAATTTTAGAGCACTTCATGCTTCCTTCTGCTGACAAGCTTTATGGAGATGCTGATTTCATTTTCCAGCAGGACTTGGCACCTACCCACACTGCCAAAAGTACCAAAAGCTGGTTCAATGACCATGGTTTTATTGTGCTTGATTGACCAGCGAACTCGCCTGACCTGAACCCCATAGAGAATCTACGAGGTCTTGTCAGTAGGAAGATGAGAGACACCAGACCCGACACTGCAGACAAGCTGAAGGCCGCTGTCAAAGCAACCTGGGTTTCCATTACACCTCAACAGTGCCACAGGCTGATCACCTCCATGCCACGCCACATTGATGCAGTAATTCATGCAAAAGGAGTCCCAACCAAGCATTGAGTTCTTAGAAATGAGCATACTTTTCAGAAGGCTGACATTTCCGTTTTTTTCCTTTTTTATTGGTCTTATGTAATATTCAAATTTTCTGAGACAATGAATTTTGGATTTTCATTAGCTGTAAGCCATAATCATCAAAATTAAAAAAAAAATAATCATAATTTAACTTTATGAAATGACTGACAAAAATATTGAACTTTTTCATGATATTCAAATTTTTTGAGCGACACCTGTATATGGGAATAATCAAACATTGCTTCTACAACCCTGATTCTAAAATAAATTGAGATGCTATGTAAAACATAAACACAATGTAATAATTTACAATCATTTTTGACATATATTCAAATTAAAACAGTACAAAGACAGTATATTTAATGCTTTACCTCATCAAATTCATTGGTATTTGTACACGTTTCAAATGAGTTACGAAAACAAAACAAAAGACTGGGAAAGCTGTGGAATACTTGGTATGAAAGGGGCATCTCAAAAGGCTCACTCATTCAAAAGCAAGAATAGGGCAAGGTGCTCATGGGCTCAGGAACACTTTGTAAGTCAGCAAATAGTTGCATTCTGTAAATCAGCAAATAGTTGCATTCTGTTTTTATTTATGTTTTACACAACTTTTTTTGGAATCAGGGTTATAAATAACTTAATAAAATAACTTTCTGACAGTGATTATGAAATAATTTAACCTTGTCACGTATATATTTACACTGAGTTAATAATAAAAGAAAAGTTTATTTAATATAACTTGTACAAGTAAACTTTCTTATGAGACCTTTGTTGAAGCAAGAGACTAGCCTGATTTGTTGGCATTATTTAAATTTTTACTTTAAATATTGATAAATGTTTCACTGATGATACAGTATCTTAATAGCAATCAAAAAATGGCAAAATAGAAAAAACAGGAAATCCGTGAATGAAAACACTATTTCGTGTCAACAGAAAATTAATACAGGAGCACATCAGAATGAGAGAGAAGCTCCTAAAATATTCTAACATATCCTATAACAGTGAAATATACAGCTGAAGCTTAACTTGCTGTATTAGAAACAAACAGAGAAGCGAAGCAGCTTCCCTCTGATCTGTCGAAAGAGGATTATTGAAACAACTCTCCTTTCAGTTCTGGAATATCAACATGCTTGTGATGACCCAAGGCCACCCACTTCAGTGACATAATGACAACTGTTTTTTAGTTATCTACAAAGCCCTTGTTGGTAAACTGGTATGTTTATATCTAATTCCTGCTGCTCTGGCACACATTGAGTTGGCTCCAGTGATCTGTTGATGCTCTTGAAGACCTGAAATAGAGCAGATTTTGGAACAACTGCCTTTGCTGTGAGTGCAGTGTTCTCATGGAAACGCAATACAATGTTACCTAAAGATCAGAACACTTTTAGTGCCATGAGTTAGTTGAAAACTTCATCTCTGGCTAAGGTTCCAGTGTTTCCAGCTGATTTGTTTTAAAACAAGAACCCCATAAAAGGGTCTCAAATATGCACTTGATGGCTATGCATGATACTGTGCTAAAAGTGTGAGAATAAAGCTAACAAGTCATCATCTCATCTCTCAGTTGATGATACATAAGACATGGAAATTGATAAACAGCAGTGCTCTTGCATTGCGGTGTAAAGCTAGTTATTCTGTTGTGAGTATGATAAGGAAAAGTGTAAGCTCTCACCATTAGGGTTGGGCATCGAGTATTGAGTATCGATTGGAACCAGGACTAACTTTCCAATTCTCCCGGAATCGTTCAAATTTTTAAATTTCGATTCCTAGTTTCGATACCCAGTCCGCCGACCGGAAGAAGAAACCGCTGAACACCAACGAAGGAGAATCTGCCGGAAGCGTTTGTGTTACCGCGCAACTATGGACCGTGTGCGGCGGCGGTCTAAAGTGCGGCTTCACTTCAATAAAAATAAGACAAGTCGGCTCAGTGCAACACTGATACAAAAAATATTATATCATGCACAGGAGGGTGCACGACCAACATGGTCAAACACCTCTGGGTTCATGGTGCACAAATAACAGAGTGCCTCATCTTCGACGCGCTGCGCCAGCCTTCCTCTGCTGCCTCTTCCTCTGGCTCTGGCTCCGACCCTCAGCCTAGCACCGCACTCCAGTCCAGCAAGTAAAACAGTCTCAACAACATCAACATTGAGGCAGCTAACAAGTTATACTCTTGTGAAAAGTGTACACCTGTGAAAAGAAAATTTCTAATATTTATATTCAAGTTCATAGATTTGATATTTATATACTAGTAGACAGGGTTGAGCCAGATACTCGTTTCAGACGAGTATCCGTTACTCTAGCTCACGTTGCTCTCTTCAATATTCCTTAGGTTTTCTTCAGCTGGCCTCTATTTCGGTTTGTATGATATTTAAAGTTACTCGGTGAACTTGTTTTGTAACGTACGCGGTGCAATTGACAAGACAGAGCTGAAAACGGCTCGTGTTGCGTCGGTCACTGCCTCCACTCCGGTCGGGTTTTTTTTTTTCTTTGCTGACATATTATTCCCCTTTTTGCCATCACTGGATGTTTGCATGAATCACCAAGTTCACACAGATCATTAAAAAATAAACAGTCTTACAGACCACTTACACACATACACACATATAGCTGAACACACAAAGTAGCCAATATTAATATTTTTATTGTATATCAATTTCAGACTTAAAATAATGTACAGATTTAATCCCCACCCATTTCCGTTAGGCCCCGCCCACTCCGAGTACAGATACGGATACAGATAATTTAGATGGTTGACAGATACAGATCAGGGGTGGCTGGCCGATAGAGGGCGCTAGGGCGCCGCCCCCTCTGTCTCACACCATGTAGAATCACACAGCCCTTCCTTTAATAAAACGTTTTTTAAAATGACTTTTACAGGTATATTCTATGTTTTAAAAAGGCAAAATGAATAATATAGTCTGAAGTGAGTTACTAAAATGTAAAATCTGCACTAAATAGTCAGATTAGAAATGTCCTACATTGTCTACAGTTACTAATAGCTGACATATATCCGGCCCAGGGCGCACACATCTTTCCCCATTGACTCCCGTTATAACTTTGACATGCGCAGTTCGTTCCTCTTCAATACAAGAGATACGAGACAGCGGGGTGCAGCCTGACTGCGCCCCGTCGCTATACACACCACCAGCCATGGGGTGGCAGCAGAGAGCGAGCGGTTTGTTCACCTGCGAGCCTGTAATTAAAACCGCCAAGCGAGTAACGTTGAGCGCAGAATGTTGGAGTAATTAGCAAACAAGATCATTAGCTAGTCACAGAGAGAGCTGAAAAAGGAGAAAATGAAGAGACAAAATCACTGAAAACAACACCGTTCGAGAGGAGAACACTGCAGGAGAAACTGAGAGTGAAGGAGCTCGGACCTGACCGGCCAGACGTCTTAATTAGACAGCAGTCCTAAGACAGAGGGAGGAGATATACACGCTCTTTTTCACGGAGCTGGTATGAGAAGACATCTTGGCAAACTGGATGCAGTGAGGCTGGTGTTTTATTTTGTTTCCCTTGCCTGCTTTTCCAAATCAAGGGAACTGATCAAGCGTGATCAAGCACTTTTGGCTTAAAGCCTAATGGTTTCAGTTATTTTCTTTATACAAAGTGACAATTTTTTGTTGCTTTGATAGTCTTAAATATGAGGATTTGCTGTGTTTTCATTGTCATTTAAGGTTGTTAATATAAATTTTAGCTAACAGAAGCACTTTGGGCTTTAAGCCTGATGGTTTGATTGTTTTTTTACACAAAATGTCGAGTGTTGTTGGTTTCATGTGTATGTATTTGCTGTTTTTTTTTCTTTTTTTATTTGAGTATGTAAATATAAATATGTTGTTCCAAACAATTAGCTGGACAGAAGAAGCACTTGGTACTCTTGGAAACTGTGAAAATGAATTGTTTCTCTTTTTATTGTTGAAGTAAAAAATATATTTATACATTCTTGGTCTGTTTAATGATGGAAAAGGAGATTTTAAGGGTTTCTGTGTACCAATTATATCTTATCTGGAGCAAAACATATCAAACACTGGGAAGATAAATTCAAATTCACTAACTGGTAACATTCACCTGCATTTAACTGTCTATTTGTAAACATAATATACATTAATTCTTGTGGTCTGGCGTTGCCAACTCCGCTTTTTGGTTTGGTAAATTAAGTGCGCCCCCCCAAGACAAAAATTCACCAGCCGCCACTGATACAGATACAGATACAGATAGTGGTGTACTTGCTCATCCCTACTAGTTGAAAACAGCCCTGTGAGAAATTCATAGTAAAGTTCATAAAAAGTAAGAAGTTCATACAATTAAAATTCATGGAGAAGTTCAGACTATTTTGTCAAGAAAGGCCTCTGGTTAGCTAGCTCATTTAAAACATGTAAACTTTTTTGACCCTGCCTCTTAAAAGAATCGGAATCGAGAATCGTTAGGAACCGGAATCGAAACGAGGAATCGGAATCGGAACCGGAATCGTTCAAATTCAAACGATGCCCAATCCTACTCACCATTATTTCACTGTTTGATTAATGTCTTTGGAAAGCATAAAAATATCTCAGGAAATGGTGGCAGGGGTTGCTAGATTATAAACTTCTCTAAATTGAAAAAAGAGCAGGACAAAGCTTTCAACATCACCATAAACTCTCGTAGCCTTCAGGAGCAGCATCATACAGTGGAAAAATACTACACAGTGGGTGTGAATGCCGTGAACGTGGCTTTCTAACTTTGAAGTAATGGTAGTTACTACTGTAGATCAGTGGTTCCCAACCTTTTCTCCTTGAAGCCCCCCTTGCCTGTGTCCAAGACAAGCCAGCCCCCCCCCAGCCCCAACTCATACCTGCCTACACACACTAAATGAATAAAGAGATTAATTACAAACTTTTATTTGCATAAATAAAAGGTCAGAGGTAATAAATAACTGAATGAATTTAAATGTGGACCAAACATAATTTAATTTGGATTATACAGAGTTTTGATTATCCAATTGGGAGTGTTATTGGGATTTTATGAATTTAATCTGCACAAATATAATTTTGGTAACCTCACAGCCTCAGTACAGACAAAATTGTGCACACCCCCTGTGACCTCTGGTGCCCCCCAGTGGGGGGCGCAGACCCTTAGTTGGGCACCACTGCTCTAGATCATAAGCTAGTTGCCAGACATGCAAATATTTGCAGTTCAACCTTCAAGCAGATTCACACTAATTCATTTGTTTCATCTATTCCTTATGCTTTTGCTTTATTGTTTTTAGCTTTGGAAGGGATAGAAAAGACACCATCTTGCAAACTTTTTAAATGCAGGGTATTGCTCCTGTTATAGCCACATGCTTATCACTTTGGCATATGGAGAAATCCAAAGCCATCATTGGACAATTGCTGTCTTGGGGATGAATTTAGCAATCAGATAAGTGATTCTATTACAAAGTAAATTTTAAATATAGGTCTGCCTTTAACACAAGCCTGTTTCAAAGAAAGGCCCAATTCTGCATTTGATGTAAATAAAGGCCCTGGCCACTGTGAGACTTTACAGCAATAATAAAAAACTGTTAATAGTTTTACATCACGTCTTTTTAGTCGCACTTTCATCATTTGTTTTTAAGGTGTTACACAGCCCATCTATCACCTATGAAACTGCCAAATAGTTATTTATTTTAAAATCTAGCTTTGTATCTAAAGATTTATGTTTCCATTTTCAAATTAGGTTACTTTAATATATGCATCGTTGTAATATGGCACCAAACACAGTCCCTGAATGTCATTTGGCATCATGTCATTCTATCCCTAATCACCAACTTTCTTACCCTGCAGTGGACTCATCCAAACAACACACCCAAGTGGCCAACTCTCCATCAGACAAAGGGGCCGTTTTAAAAGTGGCGCCAGTCAAAAGTGCAAAGACAGGCAAAACGGAGGACTGGAAATTGACGTATGAAGGAGGAGGAGGAGGAGAAGAAGTGGAGGAAAAAACACACGG
Source organism: Chaetodon auriga (assembly GCF_051107435.1). Lineage (NCBI taxonomy): Eukaryota > Metazoa > Chordata > Actinopteri > Chaetodontiformes > Chaetodontidae > Chaetodon > Chaetodon auriga. Next base: position 1,234,004 of record NC_135085.1, on the reverse strand, counting down.
AGGCGGAGAAAGATGAAACCTCCACCATAACCCCCCACCCCCCGAGTCCAACTTGATTCGACTGGCGATGATTTGTGACACCACTCAGAGTGCAGTGACAGCTGAAGCAAGCAGACGTTGGTTGGAATAGGGCCCCTGAGCCTGTCTATCAGGGCTCGAAATAACAGGAGGCCTGGAGAGTAGAGTGAATGTGAGCGAGCGTGAGGCCTGGCATCTATACTGCCTGTAAATGCCTGTTATGTGTGTGCTTGTCTGTTTGAAGCTCCATTTCCATCAAACTGTTCAGCAAATTTGAAAGTTTTGAAATGCTGCAATAAAAAATTTGTGCGTCTTCTAGTTGAGACTGAGAATTTGTTTCCCAAACGATCCACCAGAAGAACAAAGTGTCGAATAATGATAAAATTAAACTATTGCTGTTCAGGTCAATATGCCATGCTTTCATGAAATTTAAATATCATCAGATAGGCTATTTACAATATTTAGAGCACATTGTGCACTTTAATTGAACTATGTCACCGGGTCAGTCACACCAAGCCTTTATTTTATCAATCAATGCCTTTCCTGCTGCCATAGAATATCAAGTTGACTAAGAAACAATATTCTGGAGTAGTTGTGAAGGACATTACGTTAAATTTTTACTTCTGTTCCACTTCTTTCTTACATAAATCCACTCAAACCTATTTGGATGGAAACTAAGCTTGTACATATCTTAGTGTGTTTTACATATGTCTGTTTCTGCTGTGTGCATGCGTGTGTGTATATTTATGTGTGTGTGTGTGTGTGTGTGTGTTAGGTTGGGGGGTGGGTGGTGGACTGAAAATGTTCGGAGATGCACTTTGAGCTGATGGAAGCCAACAGGTGCCTTACCATTTTACAGAGTGACGTGGTGGTGGGTCAGAGGGACCCAGGCAAAAATGTGAAGCACTCGGCTAATTTTCCCTGTGCCATGTCCGGGGAGAGTTGCTCTATTTATATCACTCTAACTATCGATCTGTTTATATCTGTTTCTGCGGGTCTCAGCGCCCGCTGTTTTATATTGCTGACCACCTGTTATAGCAGGCTAGGTTTGAAAACAGTGAGTGCAGCAGTTAGCCCAACAGTGGGGCTGCTTTCACAGGAAAATCCTCCTGATTTTTTTGTGTTTTTACAATACAATAAATCCAATACAATATCTCCAGTAGTCATCCAGAAGTCATAGAACCAAAGTTACATACTTAACTCTGTTTGGATCTGTCATATGAAGAGAAATCAAGTGAGTGATTGCAGGTTTGCAGTTATGCATGAGCAAAGCACAAGCGATTTTGCCATTGGCATAGACAGCTGTATTGATTAAGGGCGTATTCACACCTTCCTTGTTTGGTTCAAACCAAACCCAAAAAATTGCTGGTGCAGACCTTTTGGGCTAGTGTGAATACAAACCATCAAACTCTGGTGCGGACCAAACAGCCAGACTGAGACCCAGCCAGAGAGGTGGTCTCGGTTCGATTCCAAACGAACCCTGGTGCGGTTCCCTTGATATGTGAAAGTGACCGCGCTCGGTCTGACCCTGTTCTAAAAATTATATGCCTTTTTGGACGCAACAGGCTGCCGTTGCTGCGGGCATTATGGGAACTATTGTTTTGATTAGCGCGGTAACTCCAAAGATTAGCTGCACGTTATCAGACCATTGGTTTAAAATGAATCGTGGCTCAACATGGAGCGAAGAGGAGACAAAATGTCTTTTGGAGTTTAAGGCAACATAAAAAGTATGCCGGAAAACACACATAAAAATGCCAATGCATTTAATAATTTCAGTACCTGATGCTCCAAAAGTTCAGCAAATGTTTGTGACTGTATGAAACAAATCAAAGCACGAGTGCAACACACTTAATCTCTATAATCTCCATAGTTTGTTTTCACCAGCCCCCCCCCCCCCCTTTTTTTTTACTGCATTACCCTGCATTACCCCACCCCTGAGCGTTTTGTCCAATGATTGACCGATCTTTGCAAACATGTGGGTTTGTTGACAAATTCTAGGGCTCTTGCAAAAATTGCAATGTGAAAAGGAATCGCACCAAACCAAAAAAGAAACATTGTGTTTTGGTCCAAACCAAAGACAGCGGACCAAAGGACTTTCCTGATCTGAATACGCCCTAAGACTGAGATGGATGACTACAAAGCAGAGCTTACATAAATTCATTTTCAAGATTTGCTCAAGCTAAAAAAATTGCTTGTTAAAGATCGATATGAGGTCTCCTTTTCGACACCCAAGCTGACAACATTACCTAAAATACCATGACCATCTACTGCACTGAATATTCAGAGGTACTGTCTTAAAGAGGAACAGATGCTTCCACTGATGTCTGTGAAATATACTAGTATACAAAACACATAATCCATGTATAACATGGTACCTGCTGATATTCTTTTTCACTTTAAATTATATTTTGCATAGCAGACTATATTTTTAAATATGCAACACAGCAAGGTACACCTATGTAACTGCACTAACACTTTCAGTCCAAGAAAGTTGCTATTTTTGTTTTTTCTCTCCTCTGCTTAGAACTGATTTTGGGTATACCTTTGCTGAAGGGCTGCAGTTAACTTCAGCATTTAGTTTTAGGTCTACTACTTTGTATGACTTTCTGGCCATTTTGGAGAAGGTGGAGCTTGTTATTTATTTATTTTTATCATACCATTTTAGTTTGCATATTTCTGTATTTTGCTATCAGTAAATTACTCCTCTGTTAACAAAATACTATTTGATGTTGAGTTGATGATAATGATTTCCCTTATGTTGTCAGCCATCACACAGTTTCAACAGAATTTGAGACTTTGTCTCATGTAGTATTCAAAAAAAATCTGCCAAGATCTGTTATTTTACAGACTATCCCAAGAATCCTACATAATAAAATGTGACAAACTAACTTTTTTTTTTTTGCTTTGATATTTTGCCTTTATAGTATATATGCCACAAAAAAGGAGCTATGATGCAAAATATATCTCATTTATTTATTTATGTTTTGATATGTTAACATGCATTTTTCAGCTTTAACCAATAAAATAATGTGTTTGCTGATTAAGCTGAATAATGATAAACATTGATTTTGTCTGAATAGAGACATTTTAATAGTTAATCAACATGATGGCATGATACCTGTTCTGTGTAACAATGTCCTGATGATTAATTATCATTAACCACAAGCCAAAATGCTGACGCACTTAATTTTATGGTTTTGGTTTTGTAATTTACAAATAATTTCCATATATATATATATGTGTGTGTGTGTGTGTGTGTGTGTGTGTGTGTGTGTGTGTGCGCGTGTGTGTGTGTGTGTGCGTGTGTGTGTGTGTGTGTGTATATATATATATATTTATATATACACACACACACACATGCACACACACAACTGAATTTTTCAAAAGATGAGACTTTGAAATCAGCAGTTTTACAAATATCAATGATTTCTGTTCTGAAGAACATTTTTGCTGCTGCTGTGTGAATGGTGGTTTCAAAATAAAGTATTTGGCATTTGAAATGAACCACCTCTAACACGCGATGTCGAATATATTTATATATTTATATGTTTGGATGAAAGGCTTCGACAGGAATTTTTGAACTCCTCATTAAGTTTATGTTAACAGAAGAAGAAGCGTTGTCTTAAATGTTTCCACTCAGAATTTAGCATAATTTATTTTTGTTATGATTGTGGTGCCTAGTTTAACATGCAGATTTTCACTAGTTTTGTTTTGCAAGTTTGTAAAATATAAGTAAGGGAGTGTTTTGAGTAACTGTTAACAGTTTGGAATGGGTTAGAAGTTAAAGTAAAAGTCAGTGTGTGAAAGTTTTTAGTTTTCTTAGATTTGTATGAAAGTCATAACAAGGCTGCAGTATGGTGCTTACAGTGCATTTTTAGATTATAACTTGCTGAAAAGCTCCTTTTCCATTCATTTATAGAATCCCACTGAACACCAGAAATACAACTGGCATGCATCTTCTTCATTCCATCACTGGGAATTTAGTGCTGTCCACTATCCACAGAGAAATAGCTTCTTCTTTCTTCTTGGATAATAACACAGTCAACTGATACAGCATGAACAACATTTTCAGCAGAAAAATTCATCACTACCTATAAACTATGTTTCTATAAAATCAGGATATAGGAACAACATAGTTGCTGACAGAAAACCTGCTGCAAACTGCTCATTCAGGCTTGTTATAATAATGTAAATAGCTCAGAGTATATAGCATAACCAAATATATAATCTTGAAACTGCAAGTCCACCGTATCACCAAAGATTAGCCAGAGATATAAGAGGTGGGGTTTTGAAGGTTAGAACAAATATCAATGAAGTCAGTATACCGTTAGGAGGCACTCGGTGTCTTTAAATGTGACTACATTTGGATAACTAAATCCTCTACCAAGTCCATTCTAATGGTTTATTTTAGATACGGCTGTTCTGTAAGAGTAACTTGACAATTTATAGAACTGTAGTAATGTATATATATATGGAGAGAGAGAGATTAAGAAAATCTCTTAATCTTAATCTCTTTTTATATGTGTGTGTGTGTGTGTGTGTGTGTGTGTGTGTGTTTTCTTTTCCCATCTTGAGGATATCAGAATTCCCTGCTAGCATCTTTTAATTAAAGCTTAACTTAGAGTTACTTCAAAGTGGAATCCAGTGGGGAAATAGCATAGAGGTAATACTAATTACACGTGTAGAAGGAGAGTTTGTTAGCAAACTTTGGGTTGATTATGTGTCATAATCTATTTTTACTTGAATTTCTTGCCACTATGGAATATGGGGAGGGCTGTAAGCAATGATGTAGCGTTGAATGCCTGTAATCAGCACAGTTGTGTGGCTGTTAGGGAACATCCTGAATATTGTACATACAGTAGGGGGAAGTGACGCTTCTAATAGTTGAAATGACAGCTTCAAATGCACTGTGGCAACTGTATGTGATGCCAAACATGAATGGTGCTGTGTTATCGTAACTGGAAGACGATGATTTGGGCCCACAGGTATTGTATTACTGTAGGTCTAATGAGTCAAAGTTGTGGTGTTAAAGCACAGAGTTCACATGCAGAGGTGTGAAAGTCTGATCTGAAAACTGCATTTCACCCACTCTGCAGCAAATTAATAGAATTTCTCATCATATAGCATCTAACTAGCATTTAAGGCTCGGTCAGAGCAGCATTTTGTGGCAAAATTAAATGGTTTCAGTAGATTTTCTGTGATCAGTTGATTCACTTGCAAGTACGAGGTAAGTTCAACAATGATGAACTTTGACATGCAAATTTGTACCACTGACCGACAGCATGCAGTCTTGACAGTGCTGACCTTACAGCTTTAGTTACCAGTTATTTTACAAACAAATATAAAGAGCATATAAATCTAACTACAGTTTATAAACCTGAAACCATCAGTTCATTAGTCAGTTGACAGGAAATTAATTGTAAACTGTTTTACTACATTGATACATATTTCAAACATTTCATTGTTCCAGCTTCACAGATAGGAGGATTTGCTGTTTTTCCTTTTCATTATTTAAATGATTTTAATGTTTCTATTCTGACTGGATGGGAAGCTTGGATGGACCAGATGGTCCATGGCCAGCAGTTGACACCATTGTTACAAGAGTGGCATTAGTACTTTTACTTAAATAAACAATCTGAATACTTCCTCTACCCCTGTATATGTATGTATACTATTTATATATACACACACAACCCCCAATTTCAAAGAAGTTTGGATGCTGCGTAAAATGTAACTAAAAACAGAATGCAATGATTTGCAAATCCTTTCTGATTTACATTCAATTGAATACAGTGCAAGTAAGACAAGATATTAAATTGTAAATATATGCTTATACTAAATTTGGTACAAGCAACACAAGTCAAACAAGTTGGTATAGGGGAAACAAAAGACTTTGAAAGTTGTGGAATGCTCAGAGAAGACCTGTTTGGAACATTCCACAGGTACATGGGTGGTAACAGGTGATATGATATCATGATTGAAAAGGGGCATCATCGAATGGCTCAGTTGTCCACAAACAAAGATGAGGCGAGGTTTGTCGCTTTGTGAAACATGCGTATGTAAGGGTTATTAATACATATGCTCAGGAACACCTTGTAAATACCATTGTAGGTAATCACAGCTTGCTTGCAAGTGATTGCCTTCTGTTTTGACGTTTTATAACGTCACAACTTTTTTGGAATTGGGGTTGTATTTTTGAACTTGAAAATGCAGCATAAATTTTCAAATTTGGGAGACAGGCCTGGACTGCAGACAGGCCATTCAAGTACCTGCACTCTTTCACTATGAAGCCATGCTGTTGTAACATGCAGAATGTGGCTTAGTATTGTTAAGCTGGAATAAGCATGGAAGTAATCAGAAAAAGACATGTCTTTCAGAATTAATGGTGCCTTCACAGATGTGCAAATTACCCATGTTATATAGCCACTAACACATCCCCATACCATCACATATGGTTCATAAAACTAGCCCTATAAGTATTTCCTAGTATTTCATATTTCTTAATCACCAAGTCTCTAAAACCACATATTTCAAGGGCAGCAGTAGTCAAGGAGTCAAGGGCTCAAAACTAAGTATGTTTTATTCAGTGTTATTGTACACAGAACATCCCTGGATAACATAATAACAGGCCACAGCATATTGCAAACCCAAGTTTTCAAACCATAAATTGTAAATTATAGCAACATATGCCCATTTAACTCATGGTTGTCACTATGAACAATATAATCATTATCATCCCAGTAACTTTTCTGAGATGTAAAATCATGTCCCATAGTACTAACTGATATGTAGTACTTGTGTACTATGTGTCTGATTGGTTTTCAAGTTAACATGCAGTATTTCATCTTCTCATTGTGGCAACATACAGACACCAAACAGACTCTTGTGCTCTGTTAAATGCAGTGCTATTTTCAACCAGAACACTCATTTATTAGGAAGAAATGTTTGTGCCTGCCCTAGGCCTTCAGTGGTGTATTTGATCATAAGTAACCTGCAATGAGGAAGGCCTATGGTGTTCCTCATAATAAAACCTTTGCTGGAGTGTGGGTGTTGTCAGTTTCAAGCAGAGAAAATACTATCATAATGGTTTACTCAGGTCTGATCAACGAGCGCAAACAAGCTCTCACAGAAAGAGGTTACCTCAGTTGGAAAGAGGAAGAAAGGATTTGAACAGCACTTGTCTTTTTGGTTTCTTTGATAAAATTTTGTTTTTCAGGAGAATGAGGAAGGGAAGATAAGGGTGTCTTGGGCTAATTAGGAATGTTTTTTGTGCTAAGTTATAATTGGTAATAAATGTGAAATTGAACCCTGCTCATTTATGTCATGAGAGCTTGTTTCATGAAATAGGTGTTGACAGTGATTTATGTGATAACTTAAGAGTCAAGCCCATTACGGATGTGTATGGAGCTCCAATATTTTAAGTGTTAAAATGCTATTTGAACTGTATAGTTTCTGCTAATTCTACCTTATGCATCATCATATTTTTGCCCCAACAGAACCTATTATGACTGATATCTGAAATAATAATGTAATTTTTTCCCCTCTGTATAGGATTTCTACATCACTGTATGCTGTGTATGTTTTTAAAGCATTTTGAGAGACTTTTTTTTCCCTAAAACTTCATGACTGACTTTTGAATATTTGGCTTGATTGCTAAATGAAACTGTCATCTTTGCTGGTGATAAAATGCACATTGTCAGTTATTTTTCATTAAAATGTTCAGGTAAATTAAAGAGTGGGTTTACATTTTACATAATGTGTTTGTGTATTGTTTGCCTTTGCTTTCCAGGTTCAAGACTCACTTCACAAGGAATGTATGATCGCTATCGCTATGCCAATCACTACAGTAAAATGTAGTATAGCCATTATTGCACTGGAAACTGTATGCAATGATTAGTTTTATATTCTTATCCAGTGCAATAAGATAATAGTTGGTAAGAGAAGAGGGACATTCCCTGTTGCTGTTGATCCACCCCACAGCATGCAGTGTTCCATTCCGTAAGAGATAATCTAACTCTAAAGTGTGAAAGTTGGCTCAGCTCTTATATGACTGAAATAGTCCCGATGACTGAGAGCTGCTGGCCAGCCTGGAGACATTGAAGGTTTAAGAGAGGTGGGGCTTTGACACAGAAAATTAACATGACATTAAGACAAAACAAGATGCAACAACAACAAACAAGATAAAATAAGATATAATTAAGGTAAGGTAGGGTATAATTAAGGTAATTCTTCTACACAGCCATCATTGAGTCCATCCTCACCTCCTCCATCACTGTCTGGTACGCTGCTGCCACTGCCAAGGACAAGGGCAGACTGCAGCGTGTCATTAGGTCTGTAGAGAAGGTGATTGGCTGCAATCTCCCATCTCTTCAGGACCTGTACGCCTCCAGGACCCTGAGGCGTGCAGAAAAGATTGTGGCTGATCCCTCTCACGCCGGACACAAACTCTTTGAGTCACTCCCCTCTGGCAGGAGGCTGCGGTCCATCAGGACCAAAACCTCACGCCACAAGAACAGTTTTTTCCCGTCTGCTGTCAGCCTTATCAACAAGGCCCGGAACCCCCCCTTACACTCTTCACATTTCACCTCGGACTCATTTTGTCACACTGATATAAATACAACTCTATGCGTTACATTAACGCTCAACTTGGACTTCTTTCTGAAAAAACAGACTGTGTTTCCGGAAAATAACAAACAACAAAAAATGGACTTGTGTATATATATTTAAATTGTTATATTTTGTGCTCTTATTTTAGTAGATGTGTCATACACCAATTTCACCACAACAAATTCCTCGTATGCGTAAAATTGTACTTGGCAATAAAGCTTTTTCTGATTCTGATTCTTCTGATTCTGGTGTTACAGACAGCAAGTAGGAATAAACAGGAGACATAGACTATAAAATAGTCAAATAGACTATAAAAAGGGATGCAAAATAAATTAATTGACATTTATATTTACATTATTCTGATGTGAATTGTGTAAGGTAGTATCATAATATTTATGCAGAGTTTGCTCTGGAATTAGCTAAATGGCAGAAGTCCCCACCTCATAATGGGGCTACAAAGTTTATGTAATAAACAAGAGCTTTTGGTTTCTCATATGAACCTAATTAAATGATGATGAAGTCTCGATAACCAAATTTTAGACATTTGTAGGAGAACAAGAGGCCTTAATCTAACCTTTCCATCCTGCATTCCTTCAGGAGACCTGGAGAGGAAAGACATTTCAACTACAAAGGGTTATCTATCACTGTTTTCATGGAGATGCTAATCTTTTCAAGAAACACATAGCATCCACAAGTTGTAAATCAGACATTCCTGTAGCAAAACTGTTTTGTGTGTCTGTGTGCTTTCTTTTCTACCACATCAGGATAATGCAAACGATATGCTTGATTCAATTTTGGATGTTCCCACAGCACTAAACTCACAATTTGTATGGCATCAATGCTTTTCCTGTGCTACTAGCTTGTAAAATAACAAAAATATGAATTTAATTCTCATAATCCTTTTTGTCCAGGTTTCTACTATGGAACCATACTGCCATTTAGAGACTACAAACTTTCCTTGTTCCTTTGTTCTATTAGTTAGCTATACCATTAGCTATCATATGCGCTTGTATTAGTATTGAAGAATGTTGCCATTAATCAACAAAATGTGTCTGATGGTGTCAAAATACATGTTGTAAACAATGTGTGATTGAAAATTGATCATTTAAACCAGACCTGGGCATTTTACAGCCCGTGGGCCACGTCCGGCCCTTAGGGCATCCCTGTCCAGCTCCCGTGAGGTCAATCATAAATTACAACATAAATGAAAAAGTATTTATGCTGTGCACGCAATACAACTGTGTTGCTTTTATTTTAAAAATTGACGCAAGGAGGCACATGTGTGGGTGAACAGCTACAAGTGATGCTGGCCAGCTAGCCCTCAAAATGTCAGTTTACGCCAAAAAAGAAGAGTTGATACCAAATGCCATGTTTTCAACAAGACATGGACTGCTAAATATTTATGTACAGAAGTCAAAGGTAAAGCCGTGAGCTTAGTTTGTGGTCCACAGGTCGCTGTGTTCGAGGATTACAGTTTGAATCACCACTACGTGACCAAACACGAGGGGAAATACAACAAGTTGTCTAATCCAGAGCGTGCAAGGGAGTCGAATGCTTTGCTAGTTAAGCTGCAAAATCAACAGGACTTTTTACTAAACTTTGCACATCCAGAGATGCAGCTGTCGACAAGTTATGTCATGTCCCACAAAATGGCTAGAAAAAAATGAACCATTTTTTGAAGAGAATGCAGACATTCTCAGACATTCAGCCAGATTTCAATGCACTTGTTCAAGCCCAAGACAGACTGGATTTTTCCACTGAACAAGTTGACAAGTTGACCAACTGCTGATCTTTAACATACTGCAAAACACCTTTTCAGTATTTGTGAAGATGAACATGTTAAAAATAAAATGAAACACTGATGTAATGATTGTTTTTGTTTTTACTGTTCATTACTTCTATAGGAATAATATCCCATTTGACCTACACCATAATTTCATATAAATATTTACAGAATATCCTTTTTCTTCTGATTACCAGTAGCAGCTAATCGAAATATATAATTTACTGCTTTTTACAATGGAAGAAATTAATATTGAGCAGAGTTAAGTTCAAGTTGTTGTTGGTTCGGCCCTTCAACACAGCTCAGGTTTCTCATGCGGCCCCTTGTAAAAATTAATTGCCGACCCCTGATTTAAACTCTGAGATTGACCATAGTGAGAAGCAGATGAGTCCATCACACGCAATCGTTAGTTAATGTTGTTTTTATTTTAGGGCAAAATAACAGTGTTGACCTGTAAATCATTCTAAAGCGAACAAAGGCCCGTTTGTCACAGACACGCCCCAGAGCGCCAGAAGGTATATTCCCCGCAACCTGCAGCAAACAGTTATTTTTACCTTCACTCCTTCACTGCACTTTAGTTGTGTCACGTCTTCACGTTGTTTTCCGCTTCTCTTCAGGAAAACTTTTTTCTCTAGTTCTTTTTCCAGTCTTCAATTTTTGCTCGCCACATTAAACTGCATAACTTTTTCAAAGTTAAAGCTGCTGTAGGTAACTTGTATAAAAGTAATATTTTTTGTCACAGTTGCTAAAACTGTCCCTACGCCCAGACAGCAGTGCATGAAATATCTAATACGTGAAAAAAAAAAAGCTCCATTGGTCCCACCTACTGCTCCTCCTGCGATTTGCAAGAATCCACCGCGCCTGACACAAAACAACCAATCAGAGCCAGAGGAGCATCTGAGGGAGTGTCTGACATCTGTCAATCACTACTCACATAAGCTGAGAATCGCCCCCTCCCTCCGCTCATGCTGCTGACTGCCGCTCAGTCAAACAGCTCTGTGAGTGGCGTCAGGAGGCTATAAAGCTATGGCGGAGCAATAGCCACCCGCAAAGGAGAAACTGCTCATACTGCTGCTGCCAACAACAGCATATACCACTAAGACAACAAAAAAGAAGATTACCGGACAAAAAAGCAAAAAAGAAAGTACTCAACCAAGCCCAAGATAAAACAAGGGTAAATATCAGAGTAGCTTTTCAGAGCTACGTGACCGGAAAGGGTTTAAAACCGATTCCGAGTTGGCCATGTTTCTACTTGACAGGTAATTACCCCTGCTTGATTTCTATTTGTTTTGATTTTCAGGGGAAAATAACCATAAAGCTAATACAGTAATTGTTACAGTAACATTTTGCCGTATGTTAGCAATTCTGATGTAGTGGCTGGGCAGGGTTGGCTTTTTTTTGATGCTAAGGCTAACATAACTGGTTGTCTTGTTTAGTTAGAAAACGGCAGAAAATACCTTTATAAAGTGACTGTGCAGTCTTGGTTTGGTGTTTGTCCTCATAATATGTATGTGTAGCGTCATCCATGCTCTCACAGCTAATGTTGTCCTATGTGGTTTACTGCTTATTAGGAAATATTCACAAAAGTTTCTGTGGTATACGTGTGTGCCTGCATAAATAAATAATAAATATCATGCCGGTAGGTCGCAGTATGACCCTATGTAAACCATGCATTGTGAATATACTGTGCACTTGTATCTGACTCACAAGAAGTAAACACCGCTCCTCTGAATTAGCTTTCCTGCTAGCTTTCACGAGGTTGGCTGTGCTTGGGATTTCGCCACCTCTGGCATTTTTGCAAAGCCCAGGTGAGCCTACGGTGCCTTTTGAAGCATGGATTCGCATGTTTGATAACTACGTGGTTGCTCAGGCCGACGAAGTGGAGGATAAGAGGAAGCATGCTCTGCTAATACACACGGTTACACACAAGAATGCTTTTCGTGGCAGGAAGCAAAGGCAGCAAAAACACTCCTCTGGTCCCAGACCACCTCCTAAGACTGCTCTCTCGAACAGCTCAAAAGCAGCTGGCAAGACATGCTACAGATAAGGCTCTTCCACACACATTGCAAGTTACCCCAACTGCCCAGCTAAATCAGTCACATTCACACAGTGTAATAAGCTTGAACATTTTGCCAGAGTGTGCAGGAGCAGGACTGCTTCATGCAATGTGGGAGAAGTTTCCAGTGACAGCGTCACAGTGCTATTAGTTGATGAAGATGATGCAATTACACGGAGCAGTAAATTAATGTGCACCGTCTCCATGAAGGCCTCAGGTGGCTCTACAATTGCTGCTGATCTGATTGTGGATACCGGGGCTGGTGTTTCTATTCTCCTAGAGCACATGTATGGTCATGGTCAACCCTCTCCTAAAGCACAGAAAGACACTGACCACATACACAAAGAAACCTATTTCTGTGCTAGGCTGTTTGGAACTGGTGGTGACATACATGACAAAATGCACGTTCAAGTACATTCATATTGTCCCAGCAGATACTCCTATTTTAGGCATGGATCTCTTCAATGCCCTGCAACTTGAGATCAGAGATGGTCATGTCACTACTAACACATCCCCTGCTGTCCCTGTACAGTACACAGCTGCTGATCGGACGCTTCAGATACTGGAACAGTTACTGGATTTGTCCACAAAGTCACGGTAAGACCTGAAATACAGCCTGTGCAGCAAAAGCTGCATCATCTGCCTTTCGCCATACGTGATGCAGTGTCCCAGGAGCTACAGAGACTGGAAAAGGATGGTGTCATTGAACTCCTCACCATGGGTTTCGCCCATAGTAGTGGTGCACCGAAAGTTGGGTCGGCTCAGGATATGTCCAGATCTACATGAGCCCAACAAGGCTGTGGTTGTTGACAGCCATCCACTGCCACATATTGAGGAGGTGTTTCATGAGCTACGAGGAGCACAGATATTCTCCTCTATTGACCTACGAAATGCATATCATCAGGTACCTCTGCACCCTGAGAGCTGAGACCTTACTGGTTTTATCACTCATGATGGACTTTTTCGGTTCACTAAGGTCCCCTTCGGTCTCACATCAGCCCAGAGTGCATTCCAGAGGAAGATGTCACAGATTTTTGTCGGTTTGGATGGTGTACCGTGTTACTTAGATGGTATTATTGTGTATGCTGACACTCCTACGCTGCACAAGACACGACTCAAAGCTATTCTGCACCGACTGAATAACAGTGGACTGAAATTAAATGTGGAAAAGTGCCTGTTCAGAAAAAATGTACTTACATTTTTGGGCCATGTTGTTTCTGCTTTGGGCATCCGTCCCAGCCCTAACCACGTCACTGTTATCACAGAGGCTCCCTCCCCTCGTGATGCCACGGCCCTACAGTCCTTCCTGGGCCTCACAGGGTGGTATTCAAAGTTCATCCCCTGCTACGCCTCTGTTGTGGGACCTCTTTGTGCACTGCTGAGGAAAAATGCAGAATTTAAATGGACTGATTGTCAGGGTCTGTGTTTTTTGTGGGTGTTTTTTGAGTTTTGGTATTTGTACTTGTGCTTTTCTCTCACCTTCCCCCTCCCTCTTTTGGTTTTCTTACTGCAGGTGCGACAGGTGACGGGGCTGGCCAATCTCTGCCTTTGCTGGTCTCCAGATGAGGCACACCTGTGTCTCATCTTCACTAATCATCTCTCCATAAAACACTGGTCATTCCTCCACCTCGTCGCCAGATTATTCCCAGTCACCTCACCTACGTCTCCTCGTGGTTTCTGTCTCCTGTGGGTCCCTGCCTCCTGTTCTGGCTTCTCCGCCCATCGCACAGAGGATCGATGTCTCTTGTCTCCTCCACCTTTGGTTTTTTTAAGAGCTGGTGTTTTTGTGTTCCGCCTTAGCCAGCGGTATTTTCTGTTGAACATTAAATAACTGTGAAAACTGTTTGACTGTGTCCGGCTCCGCTACTGTTGGTCCAAATCTACATACCATAACACTGATGCTGCACAAGAGGCTTTTTCTCGCATTAAAGAACTGATTGCCACAAGCCCAGGGCTTACACTGTTCAAGCCTGCTCTCCCTACTCTTGTCAATACAGACGCCTGTGACTACGGCGTAGGTGCAGTGCTCACTCAGCTACACGGAGACACTGAAAAGACTGTTGCATTTGCATCCCTTACTGACTGTGAGAGGAAATACTCTGACATAGCGAAAGAGGCTCTTGCTTGTGTGTGGGCAGCTGAGCGTTGCACACATATCTGTGGGGAAGACACTTCACCCTGCACACAGACCATAGCCCACTTCAGCCCTGCTGTCCACCAAAGGTTTCGGAAGAGCAGGTATGAGGATTTCAAGATGATCTGCTCGCCTCGTGTTTTAATTATACTGAGGGAATACACGCCAGGTCTTGATAACATAGCAGGTCATAGCAGACTGTGTGTCACGCATGCCCCTGCCATCTTCTGACCCACAAGAGCTGGATAAGGACATGATAGCAATGGTGTCTGTGGATCTTGCAGCTGTTACTACAGAGCAGCTACATACGGCCTACCAAGATTGCCGGGTGCTGCAGCAGATTATTTCTTATCTGAGAAAAGGTTGGCCCCATACAGCTAAAGGCCTTGATCCTGCTCTTCTGCCATTCTACCATGTACAGACTGAGCTGGCTGAACTTGATGAGGTTTTGGTAAGAGGTCCTCACCGAGTCGTGATTCCCCCAGCTCTTCAGCCACAACTCATACAGCTTGCCCATGTCCCTCACCAAGGTATAATAAGGACTAAACAGAGACTGAGAGAGCTCTATCGGTGGCCTGGTATGGAATATGATGTTGAAGCTGCCATTAAGTCATGCAACACCTGCTTGCAGCATGACAAAACCACCATAACCAGAGCTGCCCCACTGCAACCGGTGCCCCTTTCCAATACAGCCTGGCAAAAACTTGCCATGGATATTGTGGGCCCATTCCACTCTGCCCCACCCGACTGCCATTTTACCATCACATTGGTGGACTATTACAGTACATGGCCTGAAGTAGCATTTGCCTCAGATGTTATGTCTGCTACTGTCATTACATTCTTGTCTGCTGTTTTCAGCCGTGAAAGCAACTCCCTTGAATTTGTGACTGACAACGGCCCTTCATTTGTGTCTGCTGAATTTGAGGCCTTCTTAGCAGCTCAGGACATTACACACCGCCACAGGTCCATCTACTATCTGCAAAACAATGGAGAAGTTGAGAGATGGAACAGAATATTAAAGGACTGTCTACAAACAGCTGACGTTGAAGGTCAGCCATGGAAGCCCTTTGTCACAAACTTCCTCATCACTTATAGAGCCACTCCTCATGCATTGTCTCAAGTCTCCCTTGCTGAACTTCTACATGGCCATCCATTCCGCACCAAGCTGAACATCAAAAACATCTCTTCCCCTTGCACATCTGCTCAGCCTGATGCTGTGAGAGAAACTATGACTCTGAAACAGGCCAAAGTAAAGCACTATGTGGATGAACAACGTGGTGCACAGTCTCCAAAGTTTCAGTGTGGTTCCTATGTTTGGATCAGGAAGCCAGGAATCACAAAGAAAGGACACTCCAGGTTCACACAGCCCCTCCGGGTAGTTGCTCAGAAAGGCCCTGCAACCTACAAACTTTCTGATGGTAAAGTATGGAACGCCATACACCTGTCCCCTGCAAGTTCCCCCTTCCCTGATGTGCCCACACCCAGTACCTGTGCACAGCCTGAGGATGTTTATGTGCTCCCTCAGGTGCCCCCACCTGCTCAATAATGTCCCATGCCCCAGCAGAGTTGCAGGCAGTTTCAACATGTCTGAGAGATTTTGACACCTGAACTCTGTCTTTTAAAAGGGGCAGAATTTGGTGTGATTAATGGACTGTTACACGTTCGCAATTTATGATGTTATGGACAATTCTAATTAACATATTTCTCCATGTGAAGCTCTTTACAGGCAGCACAAGACTACAGAAAACTGGAAATTTTTCTAAGTGCAAATGTGTCACTGTTTTGAGATGTCTTAATGTTTCACTAAAAAGTACTGCTTACAGATTACAGGGAATACTGAGATATTCAGAAGCTAATTTCAGTTTGTTATTTTCATTTTGTAATTACCTATGCAAGGTTGGTTACTGTTGAAGTGTTGACACAGCTAACGTTCACTATCTGTTCGCATTTTCATGAGAGGAATTATTCTTAAAAAGAGGGATATGTGGTATACGCGTGTGCCTGCATAAATATATCAAGCCAGTAGGTGGCAGTGTGACCCTATGTAAACCATGCATATACCGCGCACTTGTATCTGACTCACAAGAAGTAAACACCGCTCCTCTGAATTAGCTTGCCTGCTAGCTTTCTTTCATTCTTACGATACAACAGTTTCTCTTTTCTCCAAACATGAAATACTGAAAAAAGTGTTTGCTTTTTTCTCTTCCTTTCTTTTCTTTTCTTTTTTTTTTTTTTTTACCAAGTATATATTGCCATAGATTAGCGTTCATGTCAAAAAGATTTATATCCACTCATTTGTTGGCCAGCAATGTTGACTATTTGCAACGGTAATGTTGTCAAACTTAGGGGGTCTAAATGCCTGCTCTTTATGAACTTACAATAATGTTAACCCCCAGCTGACATGTCAGGAGGATATTACCTGAGTTAGATGTATTTGTTTAAAATTTTAAAATAGACAAACAAATTATATGCTGTATATTCTCTTGCAATTATCCGGCAGGTTCTTTCACGACAATGTCAACACCAACCAAATGTTGGCTGGCCACACATCCGATGCCTGCACTTTCCAGCATTGTTGGCAAGGTACTCTCTGATAGATAAGAAAATGATTGTCCGATTGGATTCATGCTATGTAATTAGATGTTTGGTCCAACTCTGATCACGATCTTTGATTCTTTCTACAAACATAAGCAGAACTAAAAAAAATTGAGGCATGTCTGCAACATTACACAGAATATAAAGTAGGTGATTTAGATTTAATCTGAGCACTACTTTATTGTTTTGTTACCAGGCAAAAAGGATTGTGGTCTGACATCTTTAATTTGATTTTCTGCAGAGATGATGACTTTGCTGTGGAGGGTCTTGGTGTCAGTGAGGCTGAGGAACCTGCCATTCAAGTTTTGGAAACAATGTACGTTAGTTATCAATAGGAATGATTCTCAATTCAGGCAGATAACAATACCTTGTGTAGACCAGGTTTAGCAGGGCACCACGGTTGCATGGTGAGAAACAACAACAAATCACAGCTAATGACTTTGCATTTGTATGGAATGGACTCAGATAGATCACCAACCTAAATCCCAATGCTCCCCACTCAGCCAACAGTTTACGCCTTGCTGACAACCTCAATACCTTCTACTGCTGCTTTGAAAAGAACACTGTCCTCCACCACTCTACTCATTCCCCCACCACACAACCCCCACTTCCGGCCTTCACTTTCATTGGACACTAAATCCCCATCCACACCCAGTATGTTTCTCATAATACCCACTTCAACATGGACTGCTGTTTGGCGTACCAGCTCCAACCACCCAGGAACTATTGCAGACACAAGTCAGCAGAGGGAAGGGTAAGAATGACTGCTATGGAGTCAGTCTAACCTCTATGGCCAATCTAGTGGTTACAAAATTCTGTTAGTTTGAGTGATAGTAAGAATTACTTTGAAACAACTCTTTTTCCCATCAAGATATAATAATTCAAAAAGCAAACTCAGACATTGCCCCAGACATGAGGCTTACCCTTTCAATTTGATGAATAAAGATTGCCATCCCAGAAATAGAATGCTGTGCATTATTACTGTACACAACAAAATTTGTTTTATTACTATGTAAATTAAAGTTAGACAATGTTTCTAAAATGTTACTATTTGTTTTTAATAAGCTTGTTAATTGCTTTTGAGGCATTTCATGCCTAGTATTGACCCAGTGATTCTTATTACTTCAACTGAAGGTTGTATTTTTCTTTTTTAAGTAGTCCAAATGATATTTCAATAAATAGTGTAAGGTTTTATATTTGTACATTTATGCAATAAGAAACAAATCACTTTAGAAAACAAACTTTATTGAATAATAAATAAAAATAATAATGAAGATTAATAAATGACATAGCCCTAAGACTATTTACAGCTATTAAGTGACCTGACCCGAAGGAGCGATGTGGGCCCGCCTTCCCGTAGGCCCACCATCCACCGGAAGGACCAGAAGGGGCCGGAGCTTTGCGTTATGGGTGGCAGTCGTGGGCGGGGGCCCCGATGACCCAAACCCTGGACAACGACTCTGGCTATGGGGACATGGAATGTCACCTCGCTGGGGGGGAAAGAGCCAGAGCTAGTGCGGGAGGTTGAGCGGTACCGACTAGAGATAGTCGGGCTCATCTCCACGCACAGTCTGGGCTCTGGAACCCAACTCCTTGAGAGAGGCTGGACTCTCTTCTACTCTGGAATTGCCCACGGTGAGAGGCGGCGAGCTGGTGTGGGCTTGCTTATAGCCCCCCAGCTCAGCCATCATGTGTTGGAGTTCTCCCCGCTGAGCGTTTCGGCCTATGGGCCGAACAGCAGTGTAGAGTACCTGGCCTTCTTGGAGTCCCTGGGGCACTGGAAAGTGCTCCAATCGGGGACTCCATCGTTCTGCTGGGGGACTTCAATGCTCACGTGGGTAGCGACAGTGATACCTGGAGGGGTGTGACTGGGAGGAACGGCCTCCCTGATCTGAACCCTAGTGTTGTTGGATTTCTGTGCTAGTCACAGTCTGTCAATAACGAACACCATGTTCAAGCATAAGGATGTCTATCAGTGCACGTGGCACCAGGCCGGAGATTAATGATTGACTTTGTAGTCGTATCATCTGGCCAACTGATCAACTGATCACCACCTGGTGGTGAGTTGGATCCGCTGGCAGGGGAGAAAGCGGGACAGACTTGGCAGACCCAAACGTACTGTGAGGGTCTGTTGGGAACGTCTGGCAGAACCCGCTGTCAGGGAGGTCTTCAACTCCCACCTCCGGGAGAGCTTCAACCAGATTCCGAGGGAGGTTGGAGACATCGAGTCCGAATGGACCGTGTTCTCCACTTCCATTGTTGATGCAGCCATCCGTAGCTGTGGCCGTAAAGTCGCCGGTGCCTGTCGTGGTGGCAATCCCCGAACCCGGTGGTGGACACCGGAAGTAAGGGATGCCGTCAAGCTGAAGAAGGAGTCCTATCGGGCTTGGTTGGCTCATGGGACTCCTGAGGCAGCTGACGGGTACCAGCAGGCTAAGTGTGCGGCAGCTCGGGCGGTTGTAGAAGCAAAAACTTGGGTCTGGGAGGAGTTCGGGGAGGCCATGGGGGAGGACTACCGGTTGGCCCCTGACATGGCAGTTGGGGGATGGTGCCTCTGGTCTGGCAGACTGGGGTGGTGGTCCCTCTGTTTAAAAAGGGGGACCGGAGAGTGTGTTCCAACTGTCGGGGGATCACACTCCTTAGCCTCCCTGGGAAAGTCTATTCCAGGGTAATGGAGAGGAGAATCTGGCCGATGGTCGAACCTCGGATTCAGGAGGAACAATGTGGTTTTTGTCCTGGCCGTGGAACACTGGACCAGCTCTATACCCTCCACAGGATGCTTGAGGGTTCATGGGAGTTTGCCCAACCAGTCCACATGTGTTTTGTGGACTTGGAGAAGGCATTCGACCGTGTCCCTCGCGTCATTCTGTGGGAGGTGCTCCGGGAGTATGGGGTTGGAGGCCCTCTACTGAGGGCTGTACAGTTCCTGTACAACCGGAGCAGGAGCCTGGTCCGCATTGCCGGCAGTAAGTTGAATCTGTTCCCGGTGCATCTTGGACTCCGTCAGGGCTGCCCTTTTTCACCGGTTCTGTTCATTATTTTTATGGACAGAATTTCTAGGCGCAGTCAGGGGCCGGAGGGGGTTCAGTTCGGGAGCCGGCAGATTTCGGCTCTGCTTTTTGCAGATGATGTTGTCTTGTTGGCTCCATCGAGCCAGGACCTTCAGCATGCACTGAGGTGGTTCGCAGCCGAGTGTGAAGCAGCTGGGATGAGAGTCAGCATCTCCAAGTCCGAGGCCATGGTTCTCGACCAGAAAAAGGTGGTTTGCTCCCTCCAGGTTGGAGGAGAGATCCTGCCTCAAGTGGAGGAGTTTAAGTATCTTGGGATCTTGTTCACGAGTGAGGGAAGAATGGAGCGTGAGATTGACAGGTGGATCGGTGCAGCGGCAGCAGTAATGCGGTCGCTGTATTGGTCCGTCGTGGTGAAGAAGGAGCTGAGCCGAAAGGCGAAGCTCTCGATTTACCGGTCAATCTACGTTCCTACACTCACCTATGGTCATGAACTTTGGGTCATGACCGATAGAACGAGGTCCCAGATACAAGCGGCTGAAATGAGTTTCCTCCGCAGGGTGGCAGGGCACTCCCTTAGAGATAGGGTGAGGAGCTCTGTAACCCGGGAGGAGCTCGGAGTAGAGTCGCTGCTCCTCCACATCGAGAGGAGCCAGCTGAGGTGGCTCGGGCATCTCTACCGGATGCCCCCTGGACGCCTCCCTAGGGAGGTGTTCCAGGCATGCCCCACAGGGAGGAGGTCCCGAGGAAGACCCAGGACACGCTGGAGTGACTATGTCACTCGGCTGGCCTGGGAATGCCTCGGGGTCCCCCCGGATGAGCTGGAGGAAGTGTCCGGGGAGAGGGAAGTTTGGGCGTCCCTGCTCAGACTGCTGCTCCCGCGACCCGGCCCCGGATAAAGCGGGAGGAAGACGACGAGAAGTGTAAAAGCAGCTACACCCTCCAAGGAATAAACCCCCTATGCTGTCCATAAGGATCTGGAAAGCAGTCACGGATTTTCCACACACAGCAGCTTGAAATGACAACTCTGTGACCAGCACCCAGAACCCTGTGCTGCCAAGCAACAAATTGACGGTATGCTGCATGGCGAAACTGTCTGTTGTCTTCTCCTGGATCTGGAAGGTCAGCCACAGCAAACAGCTCATTCCAAATACTCCTGGCAAGGCGCAAGACTACCCCCTGCAAAATGTACACCTCCATGTGCGGTAGTCTTGAAGTGCACATTGGTGGCTGTTGGTTGTAGCATTTCTTCTCCACTAGTGTAGGCATGTCCTTGCATCTCTGGCAGATGCACCAGGAGGGCTGGAGATGAACAGGAGGAACTGGTGGAGGAGCAGCAGGTACCAGCTGGCTGAGGACATCAAATATGAGACTGGGGTCTGGTGTCAAACTTCAGTCCAAAATGTGGCGTGCCTGGTGTAAATCCAATTGTTGAATTTGGTCCTAGAAGTCACAAGATAAAGTAAATGTACATACATACACAGCTGAACAGCTAACAACAGCTATTACATTAGATTCAATGATAAGTGTTTGTAGATAGAAACAGGCAATTACTTACACGTTCATATGCAAACCTCTGTGATCTCAAGTTTGACTTTTTATTGTCAAATAAAGAACTGAGTAACAACTTTATAACTTGGGTATAGCCAGCGTCATAAATCTAGCTGCATTGAGGTGAGTTTATGTTTTGCTCTTACAGGTTCGTGCTCCATGTCATGTATGCTATTTGGCCACTTCAAGTCGCGTCAGCAGAGTATCTTTGGTCGCAGTCACGGCAGCCGCAGGGGCGGGGCTTGCAGACAGGCAAGCCACGCAGTTGCTTGGAGCCACCAGCTACTAGGGGGGCCCCAGCCATTTATTTACAACAACGATTATTGATAGGCCACTAATCTATTTTTTCAGTATTCATCTGAAATGTCCCAGAAGTTGTGCATTTATGTGTACAAAAACCAAATTTTTGCAGCGTTCACGGGTGGGGTGGGAGACCCAGGGACTTCTTGCTTGGAGCCCCAAGACACCCTAGCAATACCACTGGGCAGCCGCACAGACGCTGCAGGGAGGAGGGGGTTGGAGGCAGGACATGAGTGCAGCAGAGTGGCATGAAACTTGTTGTGGCGAGGAGGTGATAAAGAGGATAGGTACAACTCC
This sequence comes from Chaetodon auriga, assembly GCF_051107435.1. NCBI lineage: Eukaryota > Metazoa > Chordata > Actinopteri > Chaetodontiformes > Chaetodontidae > Chaetodon > Chaetodon auriga. The sequence continues at coordinate 1,211,655 of NC_135085.1, read as the reverse complement.
TATTATTACTAAAGAGCTCGACAACGCCACCCTGGAAATTTCACCCAGGGAATTACTCTGGTCAGACACCAGGCACACAGGTTTCGTGGTTACTGAGAGCACGAGACGTGGTTCCAAGGTTAAAATACCATTTATTATTTTCTAAAAAAACAGTACAAAAAAAAACCCATTCACACAAAGGAAAAGGCAAACCTAATCAGGGCTGAGGCCGAAGGGGATGGGCAAAGGCTAGTGCAGGGGAAGGATCCACCAAAGAAAGGAAAAAAAACAGAATCTCAAATCACCAGGCACACGTGGCAGACACTCTCCGTGAAGAAAACCCGCTCCCAGGGACACAGCAAGACAAAACGAGGGGGATGCCACCACCAGAGCATCAGCACCGCCACCACCGGCCTACAGCAACTGAAAAGGGAAAAACAAAACAATTAATAAGGTTGCACACCAAAAAAACGAAACCACAATTTATGGGCAGGTCGCAGACTAAACAATATATCAAATAATGGCTGCCCAATATAACCAAAAGAAAAGGAAAAGAAGAAAAAAAAGTAAATAAAGAACACAAAACCAAACTCAGTTACCCCAATTATAAAAAAAAACAACTCAGGATTACCAAACTAAAATTACATAAATGAAATAAAAAAAATAAACACCAGCACAGTACTTACAAATAATAATAAAATGAAACGAGCCACACACACGTCCACTCATTCAAAATAAAAGGGGTTCAATCCCCAGTAAAAGATTAAAAAAAAAAAACTATCGTGCCCGGTCCTGGCGTGCGGCCCAGCAATCGTGCAGAGGAAGTGGCGACCAATCCCCTGACGGCCACAGGACGCCGTGACGGCAAGCAGCCGCAGCGAGCACACGCCACAAACGTGGTACAACCAAAGCAGCAGCGGCCCGATGAGAGGGTTAAAATAGCACCTAATTCAAAAAGAGCCTGTTAGCAACTACTAAGAAGGCTAGAATTGTTATGGTAGCATGTGGCGCGTACGTACCTGGTTAGCAGCACAAAACACTCACAAGAGAGGGGGGGCAAAAGGACTCCAGGCAGCCACCAGATAATCACAGTAAGCACGGAGCAGCAAACCAACAGTTGCCCTACAGCGCAATACAAATGAGTCAAACACAACTGGATCAAATGACCAGCATGATGAAACAGCATACGACCATACCTGTCGGACACACAACTGCTGACCCGGAAGTGACACCCGTGACGATAGAAGCACAGAGGAAGAGACAGTTGGCGGACTACCGCTTTTATACCGGTGCACCTTAATGCATACCGGAAACTAAAGTAACCAAACTGCTTATCCTGCTACAATCTACCCCCTCTTTTTGTATCGTCGCCCCGACGATGAACTAAAACTATAATTAGCTCCAGGGCCTAAAGAGTGCAGTGACAGCATGCGATACCGAACCTTGGGAGTTCGCAGCCCCCAATGCCAAGTCCCCCACCGGCCTTGGGATGCGGTGGACATTGGAATGCTGACCAGCAGTTGATCGTGCAGATCTCCGTGGTGCCATGTTGCTGGTTTCAGAGGAGGTGGTGGATGGAATAACCAGAGATACGGATGGCTGAGCAGGGGCTATGCCAGAAAGGCTAGAAGGACCTGGCTCAGTGGGGACCAGGTCAACTGGAAGGTGTGGCACCTGAGGTGTGGGTTGAGTCCCTGTCACCGTTCTGGTAGCTGGCAAGGTGGAGACAGAAGCAGTTTCAGGAACCAGAAACAAGTCATCATCACAGGACAACTCATCATCAGAGACTGGTGTATTTGGGAGAGGTGAATTACTAGCAGCAGCACAACCAGGGGACTCTGCTCCAATCACAGCCTTTAACAGGGTGCGGTGAACGTGTTTGACATTGGACTGATCATCCTTTGGGGCAATGGAATACACAGCCCCCCCTTCCTTAGGCGCTCGGACAACTCGGTACACTGTGGGGCCCCATAGGTCTTGCATTTTGTGCCGCCTTCTGGCACTGAAATCACGCAGCAAAACCAACTGACCTTCCATCAGGGGTTCACCTCGAATGTGCTGATCATGAGCTTTCTTTCTGCGTGCTGCAGCTGTCTTCAGTCGTTCCTGTGCACCATCGAAAGCCATCTGCAATCGGGCCTGATGCTCCTGAATCCACTCATGAACATCTCCACTGACAGGGTCCGAGACTCTACCCAACAGGAAGTCAATGGGGAGTCTGGGCTCCTGTCCAAACATCAAGAAAAAGGGGGACTCACCTGTTGCCTGATGGGGAGTAGTATTATAACAGTAAAGGACTTGAGGGAGGCAGGAGGTCCAGTCTCTTTTCCAAGATGGGGGCAATGTGCGCAGCAGGTTGTGGAGAGTTCGATTGAATCGCTCACACTGGCCATTGCCAGCTGGGTGGTATGGGGTCGTGCGAGACTTCTGAATGCCATAAAGACTGCAAAGCTGCTGGATGAGGGCGCCCTCGAAGTTACATCCCTGATCAGAGTGTATTCTGGCCGGGACCCCAAACTTAGAGAACCACTCTACCACCAGAACCTGGGCCACGGTAGTGGCATGTTGGTCACGGGTAGGGACCGCAAGCGTGTACTTGCTGAAGACATCTGTCATCACCAAAACATTCTCCATGCCATTTCTAGCAGGATCCAACAGTGTGTAGTCGATGGCCAGAATCTCATTTGGCCTGGACGCCAAAAGATGTCCCATGGGGTTCCGTGCAGTGGGTTGGTTGTCCTTGGCGAACTGACACCGCTCACATGCCTGGCACCACTGTTCAACCTCTGTGGACATACCTGGCCAATAGCACCTAGATCGTAGGAGGGCTAGAGTCCGTTCCACACCTTGATGCCCATGCTCTTGGTGGACCTGGGTTAACACCTCCCTGATTAACACAGCAGGCAGGAGCAGCTGGAACATCGGTTCAGCACCGTCAGGGCGGAAGATCTGCCGATACAGGATCCCATCCCTCTCCACGAACCGGCTCCACTGACGCAGCAGAATGAGCCCAGGTGAGGAAAGTTGTTGCCGCTCTCCATAGCTGGGACGCCGCCCCTGGTCCCAGTACCTCCGGACTTCCTGGATGACTGGATCAGCCAGTTGAAGGGCACAGATATCTGAAGGCGTCTGGTGAGGCAGAACAGTGACGGTGGCTTGAGTTATCACTGTCTTTTCCCTTTTCAGGGCCTGCTGAAGGGGTTTGGGAAGCGAGGTACCAGGGAGCATGGCTTCGAAGTCTGATGGGCCAGGCAAGTGCTGACGGGACAGAGCATCTGCATTTCGGTTACTTCTGCCAGATCGATACTTCAGCTCGAAGTCAAACGAGGCCAGTTGGGCTGCCCAGCGCTGTTCTGCAGCACCAAGCTTTGCAGAGGACAGGTGACTGAGGGGATTATTGTCCGTGTAAACAATGCAGCGATGGCCCAACAGATACTCTCTGAATTTCTCACTCATTGCCCACTTAAGGGCCAGGAACTCCAACTTCATCGAGCTGTAGTTCGACATATTACGCTCTGCGGGCCTCAGTCCTCAACTAGCATAAGCTATGGGTCTCACCTTGCCTTCTTGCTCCTGTGAGAGCACTGCTCCCAACCCACCATGGCTGGCATCAACCTCGAGGATGAAAGGCAGAGAAAAGTCTGCGTAGGCAAGCACGGGGGCAGTCGTGAGCTTGAACTTCAGTGCCTCAAAACTTTCTCTGCACTCTTCTGTCCAGTTCCCGATGAAGTTCTGTGTGGACCTCCGCTTGGGCCTGGTGCTTTCCAGCTCAGCTACCAGTCGGTGAAGAGGAGCTGCCAGCTTTGCGAAGCCCTCTACAAAGCGGCGGTAATAGCTTGCGAAACCCAGGAAGGACCGGAGCTCAGAGACTGTCTTGGGAGGCTGCCATTTTGCCACAGCCTCTATCTTGGACGGATCTGTGGAGACACCATTAGCAGATATTACGTGGCCAAGATAACGCACCTCTGGCTGGAAAAAGGTACATTTGGAGAGCTTCGCCTTTAGTCCCTCCTGCTGAAGCCGACCCAGTACCGCATCAAGCCGCTGAAGATGCTGCTGTACAGTAGAAGAGAACACCACAATGTCATCAAGGTAAAGGAGCAATGACTGACCTTGTTGATCACCGAAGATTCTCTGCATCAATCTCTGAAAGGTACTGGGGGCATTGCAGAGTCCAAATGGCATACGGTTCCATTCGAACAGACCAAATGGGGTGCAGAATGCGGTCTTGTGTCGATCCTTCTCAGTAACTGGGACCTGGTTGTACCCACTGGCCAGGTCCAGAGTGGAGAACCAACGGGCACCTGTCAAAGCATCCAATGACTCCTCGATGCGTGGCAACGGAAAAGCATCCTTCCGGGTCTTGCCATTGAGCTGCCGGTAATCGACACACATGCGCAGACTTCCATCCTTCTTCTTAACTAGCACGATGGGGGAGGCGTAGGGGCTGCTACTTTCTCTGATCACCTGTGCGGCAAGAAGCTGGTTAATGTGCTCTTTGACAGCCTCATAATCAGAAGGAGGGACACGCCTATAGCGTTGTTTGACAGGGGTCTCATCTACAAGAGGGATGTCATGAGATATTAGATTGGTACAACCTAAATCACTGTCATGAGCAGAGAAAACAGGCGTATATTTCCTGAGGAGAGACTTCACCTGACCTTGCTCTTCTGGGGACAACGAAGACAGATCTAAACCCTCCATCTGGTCCTGCACTGTAGGTAGGGCTGTCTGAGAGGCTATGGTGGCTACAGTGGATGGAACCTCTGTGACTCCTGCAGGTAAGCTCACGACATTCACCTGTTCCAGAGTGCCGACAGCCGTGCGTGGGTATAGCAGTACATCAATGGAACCAACATTGACAATGGGTATGTATGCTGTACCCCTAACCACCCTAACCAAAGATGGAGAAGCCAGCAAGCCAGCGGGTAAACCAGAGTCCAGGGGTTCGAACAACACTGTGGCATCAGAAAACTGCTCTGAGCATGTAACGGCTACTATTTTCATCACACCACCTGGAATGCGGCATGCACGCTTACCTCTGACCTTTACCTTTCCAGGTAACTTTGGAGGGATCTGCGTGGTTGCTTGATGACACTTCTGCAACGCCTGTGTGACAGATTGTGGGGCCCGAGTGACAGAGGACAGTTCGAACAGGGCTAAACCATGCTGCACAAAAAGCTCTTGGTAGCATTTCCGAATCACATACATTCCCATCACACCAGGGACCTGAAGGGAAGCGTCGCCAGGAGGATCCCTCACTACCAAGACGCCGTACTGTGAAATCAACTTGCCACACAGCTCAACATCTAGCTCCAGGTAACCAAGGAAAGGAATATCCAACCCATTAGCTGCCCTAAGCTGCAACCAGTTACAGGATTTAAGGCGCTCTTGACCCCATGGTTCAAAATGCTGGCGGAAAAAGCTCTCTGTAACAGTGGAAACCATAGAACCAGTATCAACCAAACATGGCACCTTAACTCCACCCATATCCACCTTCAAATGGGGACAAGACGAAACCAGGTTTGGTGCATCTGCCAATTCACCTTGCACAGCATCTGAGCCAGTAGAGGCCCCACCCAAACTGTGGCTCTGCAGTTCGGTGGGTGCTAGTTTTCCGAAGCCGGGGCAGATTCTGGCTGCCTAGCTAAAGGCTGGGGAGCTAGTGAGGAGAACTGGGCACGAGAGGGAGCACGCACACCATCACATTCCCGAGCAAAATGGCCAGGTTGCTGACAGCGTCTACATAGTACAGGCCCACGCTGCGCTGAACGACTGTGTGGAAGAGGGCGCTGCATTAAAGCCATGGCCTGAGTTAGCCGATTAAGCTGCTCTTGCTGCTGCCTCATCATTTCCTTCATCTCACTTATTTCAGATGACGGAAGAGCACAAGCAACTGGGTGAGCACCCTGGACTCCATACTGAATACCACTGATTGAGGGAACAGAGTTACTGCGGCCTCTAACAGCACTTGTTAGACCTTCACGTTCCCACCTAATCGCCTCCCCCCTGACGTCAAGCAATGTAGCTGTGGGCTGTCTACGCACAAACTGTTTAAGCTCCCGTCGTAAGGTGCTATCCATAACCTGCTCGACAAACTGGTCCCGCAACAAAACCTCAGAATTAGGCACTCCGGTCGGTGCACGCTGCCTTACCCTCTCCATAAGACCCATCAAGGCGAGGGAGAATTCCAGAAGCGTTTCCCCGTCATGTTGCTTTCGGGAGAAGAAAGCCTCCTGTAAGGCGACATAAGACTCAGAGCAACCATAGAGTTCCTGAAGTATAGCAACTATCCTAGCTGGAACCCCACGCTCTGCACTAGAGCGATATTTGATCTCTTCACGTGCTTCACTCTCTAAATGATCGAAGAGGAAGAAAGCCTGATCAGCTAGAGATAAATGACGAGCCCGCATACATGCCTGTACTTCCTCAATCCATTCACCCAGTGCGATCCCTGATCTTCCCCTGAACATGGGGCACTTTCTGTCACGAGGTACAAACACTAACCTCTCTACGGCAGGGACACTGGCGGTGGCAGTAGGCACTGCTGATGAGGTTGAAGGTGTGGCACTAGGGGCGGGTCCAACAGAGGCCTGCTCTTGACGTAGCCTCTCATTGTCAGCTTTTAACTGCGCAACCAGATCTCGCAGCTCTTGCAATTCCTCCTCCATGAGTGCAAATTTTAATAAAGAACCGCTGCTGCTTTGTATCAGTACCAAAAAGAAAACAAATAATTAAGAAAAACAATGGAACACACGTCTCCGCCTCGCTTCTACAGTAAAATCCTGCCAACAACGCCAAGTTTGTGGCGAGGAGGTGATAAAGAGGATAGGTACAACTCCTATTATTACTAAAGAGCTCGACAACGCCACCCTGGGAATTTCACCCAGGGAATTACTCTGGTCAGACACCAGGCACACAGGTTTCGTGGTTACTGAGAGCACGAGACGTGGTTCCAAGTTTAAAATACCATTTATTATTTTCTAAAAAAACAGTACAAAAAAAAACCCCATTCACACAAAGGAAAAGGCAAACCTAATCAGGGCCAAAAAAACGAAACCACAATTTATGGGCAGGTCGCAGACTAAACAATATATCAAATAATGGCTGCCCAATATAACCAAAAGAAAAGGAAAAGAAGAAAAAAAAGTAAATAAAGAACACAAAACCAAACTCAGTTACCCCAATTATAAAAAAAAACAACTCAGGATTACCAAACTAAAATTACATAAATGAAATAAAAAAAATAAACACCAGCACAGTACTTACAAATAATAATAAAATGAAACGAGCCACACTCATTCAAAATAAAAGGGGTTCAATCCCCAGTAAAAGATTAAAAAAAAAAAATTATCGCGCCCGGTCCTGGCGTGCGGCCCAGCAATCGTGCAGAGGAAGTGGCGACCAATCCCCTGACGGCCACAGGACGCCGTGACGGCAAGCAGCCGCAGCGAGCACACGCCACAAACGTGGTACAACCAAAGCAGCAGCGGCCCGATGAGAGGGTTAAAATAGCACCTAATTCAAAAAGAGCCTGTTAGCAACTACTAAGAAGGCTAGAATTGTTATGGTAGCATGTGGCGCGTACGTACCTGGTTAGCAGCACAAAACACTCACAAGAGAGGGGGGGCAAAAGGACTCCAGGCAGCCGCCAGATAATCACAGTAAGCACGGAGCAGCAAACCAACAGTTGCCCTACAGCGCAATACAAATGAGTCAAACACAACTGGATCAAATGACCAGCATGATGAAACAGCATACGACCATACCTGTCGGACACACAACCGCTGACCCGGAAGTGACACCGGTGACGATAGAAGCACAGAGGAAGAGACAGTTGGCGGACTACCGCTTTTATACCAGTGCACCTTAATGCATACCGGAAACTAAAGTAACCAAACTGCTTATCCTGCTACATTGTGTTGGTTCAAATTTTCAGGCTAAGTCTGCTCTCTTCTTGATCTTACCTACTACGGCTTTAAAGCCAAAGTCTTCTTTTCTTTAACCATTAAGGCAGTCACGTAATAATATTTTTGTAGATATTTTCGACTGGCCATAGAAAGTATTCTCAACTTTATTATTAACCGAGAAGTTTTGCCATACGGTCGTCAACCTCTTTGGACCAAAGTCCTGCAGCCAGCCTCAACCCATCTGTCTGGGTCAAATAGCCACTGGAAGCGCCGCTCCTCTTCTGTTACCAACACAAGGGGCCAGCCTCTGAAGCATCTCTGTCCAATATTAGCTCTCAACACCACAGCTCGACTGGTTGTCCCTGTTGGACTACAGCGCAGATCGGAGCCATGAGCAACAGCCTTTGTGTCAGTTCGGGACAGACCATCATCGGAGCACCACTGGCACATAAGTAGGCATTTTCTATGCTGCATTTAATAAGAGTTGGTGTCGTAGGCTATAACAATCTCAATTTTCATTAGACTCGCTTAATTCAAGAAATTAATACTACATTCCCGTCCCAATTTTCCTTCAAAACTACTTCTCACTATTGCCAAACTCATTCCTTTTATTATCCTGCTATAGCTTTTTCATCCAGTTTTTTGTGGTACACCATATAATCCATGTTATTCATCGTGTCATTCATTATTCACACCCATTCTCATTATTCTGCCAAATAAAAAATTCTTTTCATTTAAGTCGTTGTCAGACAGTGTCCTTTTGAGCTGGAAGTAAACAATCACTGTATCAAGAGTTTACGCTTCAGATGATGAGACTGATCTACCATTAATTCATTAATTATTAAAAGAAATAGAATAAATAAAATCCCTCTGATCTGATGAAGGTTGGTGCCTGTTTCTATATTAATGAGTGCAAACATTAAACCCAAAGGGTTAATGACGTTATTCCCCTACACATTACTCAATGGTGAAGTTTTATAACTAAGTTCAAAAACAAAGACCACGCCCTGAACACATCCCATTTCAGCACAAATATTTAAGATCACTTTTGATTCTGACACCACGGACCGGGAGCTCATTTTCAACTCTTTGGACAGCCATCTGTTCGAAGATCAGCAGACTCCTGAAGTTAAGGTCAATATGTTTGCGATACCTCCTTTCCTTCTTTCCAAGGTCACATCATGTTCAATGATGCATGCAAGATAGAGCTAAAGCCATGCCACCAGTTCCTATCCCCACAGATCTTCCTTTCATGACAACCATGTCACCAAGCCAGAAGACATCCACATATTCACATATGTAGTCCCTTCCATTGGCTACCATGGTGGCAGGTGATTCTCAATGACCACCTGAATTCACAACTCTTACCCCCTCCTTTACCACCTGTGAAATGTACCCAGTCATCCTAGCTGTCATTCTTTGGGGGCACGGATAGTCCAGAAGAAAATCTCTTCTTCTACCTTCCTGTTTCAAACCTCTGACCGTCCTCCAATTCATTCTCAAGATTACAACTTTCACTGTACAAGTCTACATCAGGGAAATTAAGTCAAGTCCCTCCTTGTCCAATTCTTGCATCACCTCATTGATGCCCCCAAGATCCTCCTCTCATCTCTCAGCCTTCCTCCCCTACTGTGTCATCCCTCCATCCCTCACTTCTCATCCCTTGGTCCCCTCATCTCTCCTTCCCTACACCCTGTCTTCCCTTTATCCCTCAACCCTCATCCTAATATATTATCATTCATCAGTTATGCACTGTGAGTATGATAGAATGTCTTACTCTCCTGGGGCCTCATGTACAAAGACTTGTGTGGATTTCCTCCTGAGACATGGCATACGCTCAAATCCAGAAAACGTTGTGCGCACGAAAATATCCAGATGTATGAATCTGTGCACACGCATGAATCCAAGCACATTTCCTTTGTACATCCCAATCAACGTGGAATTGAGCACACATGTTGGAGTACCCGATCCCTCCGTGTCCACGCCCCCATTTAAACACGCAAATCATATATAAATGAGCCCTGCACCTGGGATTCCCCTCTCTGTACGAAAATCAAAAAAGAATGACTAAGACGGGAAAGAAAAAGAATTTCACTGAAAGCGAATTGGAGCCGCCACTCGCTGAAGCGGAGGTGCGCAAAAATGTGCTCTTTGGCACGCTGTCCTCTGGCATAAGCGGCAAACACAAGACGCTGTCAATGCTGTGGGGTCAGAGAAGCGCACACAAGCAGAAGTAAAAAAGAAGTGGTCCAACATCAAGGTGGATGTGAAGCGGAGGATGGTTGCCCACCACCAAAGTGTGGCCAAAACAGGTGGGGGGACAGGAGGAGAGGGGCCCACCCCGTTTGAACAGAGAGTCGCCGCAATTGTGGGTGACATTGCTCTCTCAGGGGTGGTGGGAGCACATGTGGGTGACTCTGATTACCCCCAAGGTAAATACCTATGTATTGGTGTAACTCACAACAAATGTGTTCAGACAGTAGCCTGCTCACAGCCCTATAAGACAGAGGTTCATGTGTAAATGCTGTATGTATGGTATTGAATTTGGTTTGATATCTTTTGAATTTAAATTTAAACATGGTAGCATATCAAAGAGGATATCAAAGACTTTGACTCATGTTTGATTACGGATTATGTTTGATTGAGGACACGCAGTCGCAGCCATGTGCCACAGACTTGGGGGATTCCTCCACTGTCCCCAGCATCTCCGGCGTCACAGACTCAGGGGATTCCTCCAGCATCCCTAGCGTCTCCGACGCCAGTACGCCGCATCCACCGGCTGCTGCTGCTGCTGCTGTCCACCCCACTGGCCGTGTCCTCACCCGTGCTGTGCTGGAGTCACAGCAAGAAATCATTAGAGCAATAGGCGGCATAAATCATCGCCTAAATCAACTAATAGGTGTCCTCACAAATATTGCTGAATCAATAAATGCATTGGTGAATAAGTGAATTCCGCGTTCTCGCCTCTTTTACATGGTTGAAATCAAATGTTGCCAGGCCCGAATGGCCTCCTCGGTAGGATGCACATTCAGGGGTCCAGCTTTTGGTTTATCTGGTGGGGGGTATGCTGCTCTGGCAGTGGTATGGCGTGCTGGTGTGCCACATTGTGGAGGACGCCGCACGCCATCACAATGCGGCACACATTCTCAGGACTGTACAGCAGCATAGCCCCAGTCCCAGTACAGGCAGTGCCACCGTCCTTTCAGCAGACCAATTGTCCTCTCAACGACTGACCGAGTGCGGGAATGGAAGTCATTGTACTCCGCTCTAGGTCAGTCTGAGGGTTGGTGAGAGGGGTCATCAGCCAGGTCTTAAGTGGGTAGCCACGGTTGCCTGGGGTCAATTGAAAGCAGACAAAGTAAACTGGATTTACAGTTTCCATTCATTAATTTTATACACTGCTTACATGGATTGCACACTATTGTTGTAAATTAGTACAGAAGCACGCCGGGGAAAAGGTGAGGCTGATTAAGACATCTCACACTACGCACGGGGTTATTAACATGAGTACATTGCACACAGAGACAATCAGGGGCTTGTTAGAAAGATCTTAAGCTGTAGTTTAACCAGCAAGAAACAGCAAGTCACTAACTTTAACCACTGACTAGTAATGATGCTGTGAAGATGGGACAGAAATTGGGGGCGCACATGCTGAATGCGTATCATGGGGATTGATATTAGGACAATTACACGAATAAATTTACTCACCAAGAAGCCACCCATCACGCACAGTGCCAGCTTGTAGTCTGTTCCCAACCATGCTGTTACTCAGAATGTATGAATCGTGCGTTGAACCTGGCCACCTTGTCACAATGTTGGTTAATGTGTGTGGTCAGCACCTGTATGGGCACAGGCAGTGCATGGCTTGCTGTGTTGCAGCGACTATGGCGATGGCTGTGGAGGCTCAACTGGACCTCACCGAGGAAGTGGTAGCCACCATCAAGGCAACATCGCCATCTTCTGCAGGTACCCTTTGCATTGATGAAATGCTTGACAATTGGGAAGCCCAAGTTGTGACTCTTGTGCAGCAGATAATTGCATATTTCACAAGAATTGTTCAAATAGTGACACAAGCATGAAATTTGGTACATGTACTCTTCAAGGTCTACTTTTTTCAAAAATAATGCTGGCCATGCAAAAATCCAAGATGGCGGTCATTTTTCAAGATGGCTGCCTTGCCTGACCACATTTTGCTTTATTTTTTTTTTTTTTTAAATGTTGCCTAATGGATATTTTGAGATAAAAATGTTTATTGATAACTAGCTTAATGAGTTTTGTTTTAATTATTGTCATAACATACAATTTGATTATAAAGATGGCATCCAAGATGGCTGCCATTAATTTAAACTATTCATACCTAGGCAACTACTGAACATTTACACATGATTTTTTTGGTGTGCGCATACATTTGGGCCATAGAATCCAATGGAGCAATTTCCACATTTGTAAGTACAGAATTAAGGCAATTAAGGCCATCCAGCCTCAAAGCTGAGACCAGGTCCCAACATGGCCAGGAAGGGAGATGTAAGGTGACAAACAAGAACACCATTCCGTCCAATTGGCGTAACTTCCTTAGGCATAATGACAACAAGACGGAGTTGTTCCAGTTCCTGGCAGACAAGGTTGCCCAAATGTCTGCAGCAAACCTAGTCATTGTCACAAAGGGCCCTCCTGTCCTCAGCACTCATGAAACTGGTCTTCAGGGACTGAAGAAGTGCTCTCATGAGGAAGCTGACAGCCGTATCTTTGTGCATGCCAAATATGCCACAGAACATGGAAGCAAAGCCATCATGGTCAAGACAAATGATATAGATGTTGTCGTCATTGTACTGAATGCCTTCCCTACCCTTCACAGTTTGGGGCTAGAGCGCTTGTGGGTGGTATCTGGGCAAGGTCAGAGCCTGCGTTAGATCAGTGTACATGACCTGTGTCACTATGTCGGCCAGGAGAAGGTCAAAGGCATGTTATTCTGGGCGCCCCTATAGCTCAGTAAGTAAGGTGCGCGCCCAATGTACTGAGGCTGTCAGCCCTCTGCAGTGGCCGCAGGTTTGACTCCCACCTGTACCACCCTCATTTGCTGCATGTCGTCCCCTTTCTCTGCCCTCTTTCCTGTCATGTCATCAGCTGTCTCTGTCACAATAAAGGCAAAAAAAAAAGGCATGTTATTGGCAAACATGGGACATTTGTCCCGAGGCCTCCCCTCTTCTTCTCCAAGCTGAGCCAGTACCCTCTCACAGTGGAAGATGGTGACCTGGAGATACTGGAGGAGTTTGTCATACCGATGTATGACAGGTCCAGCACTGCTGCCTCTGTGGATGAGGCCAGGCTTGACATGTTTGCCAGAAATTGCCTTACAAGGCAATTCTGCTCAGCTCTGCTCCAGCACACCAGGCGTGCTGCCTAGAAGGCTGCCTGTGTTTGGGCCCAGGAAACCAAATGTCAGCCAGAAGCAGAGAGTCCTGCTGACTGGGGATGGCAGAAAGTTGGTGAAGAATGGCAGGTCTTCTGGACAACCAACTCCCCCATAGTCAAGAGTTGCCAACAGTTGACCAAATGCGGCTGCAAATCAGTCGTGGCAGGTGCAAGTGCCACAGGCTGGGTCTCACCTGTACAGATCTGTGCACTTGCCAATGTGAGGTGTGACTACACAAAAATCATTAATTTTGTCTGTCTCTATTAGTAGCTGAGATATGGCAAAAATTTGTCTTTTGCGGCAGCCATCTTGGACACCACCTTGGCTAAAGTCTAATACGCAACTGCCATGGACAAAATTACCTTCACTTGCCATTATAGTGTCCAAAAACCTGAACATTGTGATTTTTTTTTTCTTCAATTTTATAACCCATTACAATGGGGCTCAGTGTGACATGTCAGCCATCTTGGAAAATGGTTGCCATCTTGGATTTTTGCATGGTCAGCATTTTTTTTATTTTAAAGTAGGTTTTGAAGAGTACAGGTACCAAATTTCATGCTTGCATCACCATTTGAACGATTATTTCACTTATCTGCTTCACTAATACACCAGTGCCACCACATCTGTCACTGGTGACACCTGTTCCACTGGAGGAAGATGCACTTATGCTCTCTATGGGTGATGACGACGGCGATCTCTAAATTTACTCAGCATGCCTGTTACGATCCCTAGCTCGTAGTGGGAAAAGGGAAGCAACATAAACCAGTTGTAATTGGTTCAACAAAGTTATTTATTTTAAAGGTAAGGAAAATGATATGTACAAACAAAAACCACCAGAGGCAACTCTAAAGGAAATGGGCCTACGAGTGCTGATAAATCAAAAAACAATCAAAACCAAAAGAGGACTCTCTGGAACTACCCTAATTTGTCAAACAAAAGAAACCATCCAAAAATAAAACCCTCTCTGCTTAACTAAAGCTTAACAAAAACAGCAGATCAGCACCCCTTCTTCCTAGTGTGCACTAACAAAACTTCACCACCGCGGTATCACTAGTGAGATCAGTGTTTTCAAGCTGGCCCTGGCCCAGTCCTTCACAAACTACAAAATGCCTCTTCACAAAATATGACTACACAACGAACGTTGGGCGTGCTGCTCCTCAGCCGCCCAGAGTGCCGGTCCACTCGAGCCTTTCAGCATCCCGTCCCCGATTGGCACCTGGTGATTGGTGAACGGGCCCCGACTCTGCACCAATCGGACAGCCGAAGGTGGGAGGCGAAGGGAGATCATACTTGCAGAACGAGCCAATCCCACGCTGAGGTCTGCTCCGCCTGCTCCGCACACACACTCCTCCGATGCACGGCGGGTTAGACCAAAAAATAAAGGGAGTGGGGAGGAACGTCGGTGGCCATGACAATGCCACAGATATTTCCATAGGAATTCAGTGATCTCAAGAAGGGGGTGTCAAAAGAGACCCCCATTCCCCCATGATACATAAGAACTGTGAGTAAAAAGATGATGATGATGAAATAGAGGGGTTGAACAATGAAAAGAAGAGAGAATAAAAAAGAAAAAAGAAAACACACACACACACACACACACACACACACACACACACACGCACACCACTCTCAACCCTTTCTCCTTGCCACCCAGGAATTAAAATAGACATCTTTCAGGCATAGAAGTATCGATTGAATGCTAATTTCCTCCATAATATGACGATATCCACAGAAGTAGCATAGATGTAGCATAGAATATACATAGAATATATGTATGCACATATACAAAATAACTAAATGATGTACATATAATATGCTATGTACATGTGTGTAGCAGAACTGGCCTGTAACTGACCCTCTTTTCCCCTCTTTGCATTCCTCAGGAGAAATGGAGTTATAAAACAATCATACTTTTAAGAGTTATTGACCATTTGGAAGGTTCACAGGAAGGTGTGAACTCAGGCAGAGACAAGATGTCTGGTTGTAAAACAACTTCTCACATTCTTTCAGGGCAACAAGAGTCACTGATGGCTCCCACTTCAAAGGGTATCTTCTGCTCAGGACGTTCTCATGGAGGTGCTAACTCTTTCTCGACAGCCCATGGGAGTTAAGGACAATAAAACTGCCTGGACGGACAAATGCCATGTCTCAAAGGAATCTACAAACCAGATTATGCTGATGGGTTGTAAATTAGACATTCCTGAAGCAAACTGTGCTGTACATCTCTGTGCCTTTTTCTTAACCTACCAAAATAACTAAATCTCTGTGTTTGATTTAACTGTGGATGTCTTTACATAACTAAGCCCGCGATGTGTATAATAACAATGCTTTTCTGGTGTTTCTAACTTACAGGATGATAGAACTGTGATTTTAACTGTTCCAAAAAACTTTCTCTGAGTTTCTACCGTGGAACCATTACTGCGATCTAGGGGTTCATAGCGGTTAGGTTGAATGTGTTTAGTGGGAGGCATTTATTAATAAGTAACTATAATAGCAATAATCATTTCGGCAAATATAGTCTGCCCTTCTTTATTCCGTCATCATATTAAGGCAGTTATACCCTTAGTCATCATGTTTATTAGGTTTAGTATTCGGAAATGTGATCATGTTTATTGTTGAATGTTGTTATTATTCATCCAAGGTGTCTGACGCATGCTGTGAACAATGTTGAAATGGCATTGAAAATTGATCATTTAAAATATATTCGATTGACCATAGTGAGAAGCAGATGAGCCCCTCGTATGAATCATTAATTAATTCTCGCTCTGTGAAATGAAATCACGTTGCGCGTCTGCGAACCATCCCACATGCGTGACGGCCTATTGATTAGACACGCCCTGGAGCAAGTATATTGGCTGCAGCATGTAGCAGACGCTCAGTTATGTTTAGTTCAGTTGTTTTTGTCTTTTGTTAGTCTTCAGTCTTCTTTTTGTCTTTGTCTTAATACGTCTTCATTCGTCCATATTACTTCGTTATTCAGAAAACGTATTTTTCTCGTTTTTTTATCTTCATGAAACATTAATTTTTGCTCGCCACATTAAGCCGCATGATTTGTTTTGTTTTTGTGTTAAAATTCTAGTAACGTAATAATTTAAGACATTTTCGACTGGCCATCGTAGAGTTTCTTAATTTTCTTATTACCAATCTAAAGTCTCGCCACACAGTCGCCAACTCAACCTAAAACCTGTAGCCTGCTGCTGACCCGCTGGTTAAATGGTTAAATAACCGTCAGAAGCCGTTCCTCGTCTGTAGTTGACACCAAAGATCCTCAGCTCCTGAGACATCCCTGTCCAACACCGGCTCTCAACCGTGGTTTGCTTGATTCGTCTGGCAGCCCGCAGCGCAGATCAGAGTTACAGACGGTAACGTGGAGCCTCTTCATGTCAGTTCGGAGCAGACATCTACAGGAGCGGCGCTGACAAAGTAGGCATGCTTAAGCGGTTTTGAATAAGAGTTGGTCCATGAGGTTAAGATACTGTCAATTTGTTAAATTCTCTCAATTATTATTATTATTATTATTTATTTTTATTTGATGAAGACATCAGGGACAATACATATTAATAGACACTTTCGTATAAATACGTAGGATTGTAGCAAGCAGCTAATTTCCATCCTTTGTCCCTAGGCAGGTTGGTGTTAACATGGAGTTAATAAAACAAGATACATTATCAGTAAAAAGGGTGTGAGGTACAATAACAATAGGAATGACAGGTACAGTACATGGCATAGACAGACAAAAAAACCTTGTTACTCATGACAGACAAAAAACAAGAAACAAGAAACAATAACAAAAACAGAAATGACAATTAAATGTTAAAGTGCTGGAGTACTAAAGTGATATAAGTGCTAAAGTGCTTTGGTGCTAAAGTGCTAAAGTTTTAAAGTGCTGAATGGATATTGCACATTGCCCAATTGCACATATTTTGCACACACAGACGTGTGTGTGCAGGTGTTATCGCACATATTAGCATACATAGATATAATTATATACGCTCTTTACAAAAGTTGCATACATAGCAAATGTATGCAGGCATACAAGATCACCAGACTGGCCCGTCACCAGCAACATTCCCAACATCCAGACAAATACACAGGAATAATACAAGTACAAATTTCAGATACATAAAGTACACATAACAATACAGAATATCCAATGACTTAAGATTCAGGATTCAATGTGGGTGCAGTTTTGATTTTCTAGTAGCCACATTTTTAGATGCTTTGTGAAGGAGGTAAGGGTTGGTAAGTCACGTATGTCACTTGGTATCATGTTCCACGAGTGAGACACTCGATATGAAAAAACTGACTGCCCAAATGCACTTTTCCTGTAAGGGACCAGACAGTCACCTCTGGAACCTGCTCTGGTTGACCTGTTCGTATTAATTTTTATGAAATCTTTTAATGGCGGTGGTGCTAGTCCATGGAGAACCTTGTAGACTAGGGTAGAATCTGCATATATTATTATATTTTCCCAGCTCAACAATTCGTACTTCTTCAAGATGTTACAATGGTGGTGTGAGTTGGGCTTTCTGTCTAAGACTTTTAGAGCCTGCTTATATGCGATTTCTACAGGCCTCAGTGTGGATTTGCATGCCAGTGCCCAAGTTGTTACACAGTAGGTCATATATGGCATGATCATCGCACTTAGATATAGTTTTGCAGAATCAGTAGTTAAGTTATTTCGAATATATCTGAAATTTGACAAGTTGAATCTTATTCTATTCACGGTGTTTTTTACTTGCTGTTTGAAGCAGAGCTGTGAATCGATAGTAATTCCTAGATATTTGAATTCTTGTACGACTTTAAGTTTTGTTCCATCGACAAGCACATCAGTGGTCAAATCAACATTTGCCTTTTTTGAGAAAAACATGCAACAGTTTTTGATGCATTGAGATGTAACTGGGAATGTTTCAGCCAGTTGGACACATCAGACATAGCTGCTGACAAGTCTTGTGCAGCTTGGCATTTTGTTTTAGCGTGCACATATACGACTGCATCATCGGCAGACATCTGGAAGGCTACATTTGATGGACAGCAGTTTGGCAGGTCGTTGATGTACAGACTGAATAAAAGTGGTCCAAGGACTGAGCCCTGAGGTACACCAAGATTATTTTCAAAAGTTGTGGATGTTGTATTATAAACTCTAACACACTGTCTTCTCTGCCCAATATATGATTCGATCCATGACAGTGCTTCTACAGAAAAGTTAAAATATGACAACTTAGTTAGTAAAATTTGGTGATTCACAGTGTCAAACGCCTTTTTTAAGTCAAGAAAAACAGCTCCTATGACACCCCCAGTGTCAATTTTAGACTTTAGGTTTTCCAGAAAAAAACAAATGGCGGTCTCTGTCGAGTGATATTTTCTAAAGCCAAACTGCATTGGATTCAGGTTGTAAGGACTGTCATTCAAATGTTTAATAAGCTGCTCTGCCACCAGCTTTTCTGCTACTTTGGAAACTGCAGGGAGAATGCTTATTGGTCTATAGTTGCTGATTGTTGCAGGGTCGCCAGATTTAAAAATTGGAGTGATGACTGCAGTTTTCCATGAATTTGGGAACGTACTCTCGGTTATAGATTTATTAATTATGCTGGTCATCGGGGCAATGAGCGATTGTTTATGCGTTTTAAGAAACATTGTGTCCATATAAAATACATCCTTGGCTTTAGAGTTTCTCAAACCACAGACCACCCGATCTACGTCCATCTGAGAGACTTCATTTAAATTAAAAACTGGAGTAGAGGCGTTCAGAGGCATTGCAGGATGGATTTGTAAACAGGGGTTGGTGGCAAGGTTTTTTACCGAATCAATAAAATAAGAGTTCAGGGCTGTTGCCATCTCTTTTGGGTCATGTGTTAAATTTCCATTTATTTGCAACTCCCTGATGTTCTTGTTAGAGGTATTATTTCCTGTTAATTTCTTTATGTTTGACCAAATCTCCTTGGCATTGCCTCTTGCATTGCTTATAATATTAACAAAGAAATTTGCCTTTGCAGTTCTGATTTCCTTAGTTACTTTGTTCCTGAGTGAAGTAAACAAGTGTCTATTATGTGTTGATTTTGTCTTGAGAGCTATCTTGAGTGCATGGTCCCACTGTTTCATCAGTGACCATATTGTACTGTTCAACCAGGGAAGGTGATTTTTTTTTCCTTGGCTTATGTGTTATGTTTTTCATAAAGCCAGACATGGTTGTTTGTATTACTGTCATGAAAGCGTTGCAATTATCATCAACCTGTTCACCGGTAAGGTGCTCAGACCAGTTTATTTCACTCAGGGCAGTTTCTAAATTTTCAATTTCACATTTTGGTATTCTCAACTGTTCTAATTTGTCACTGGGGGGGCAAATAAGTCTTTGTTTCGTTAATTTTCTTGAGAAGAGAATCATGTTGTGGTCAGACAGTCCTGTTAACCATGTTGAAGATTTTTTGGATTCTTTCGTGTTTGTTACTGAAAACCAAATCTATACATGTCTCTGACGAAGTTGTTATTCTAATGGGTTCTTTGATTGTTTGTACCAAGTCAAAGCTGTTTGTTAACGCTTCAAGACATTTCCGATTTGTTTTATCATTCCAATTTACATTAAAGTCTCCTGTGAAATGTATGTTGGATGCTGGCGTACACAGTCTGGCCTTAGTTTTCGGTCAGAAAAACTGCAGCTAGTCCAGAGAGTTTTGTTCTTCTTCTTTATTTGGTCCACACATGAACAAGGTGCAGGATGCTTGTATTGCTTTATGATGTGGTTTCCTGAAGTATGGAACAAATACACAATACAGCTATTAACATGTCTGTAAGATAAACACACGAATGATAGCACACAAAGAATGCAGTAAAACAAGAACTTTGGTCTATTAATACTTCTTAATGGCCGCACGGGGGGCGCTTCAGGCTGCGTCATTACACACAACGTAACATACATATCGTCAGATATTGCAATCATCCATGCATGAAACACTCAACCACAACAGACCCACACGGTTAAAACACACACATGGATAAAGACGGACGCATTACCGGCCCGTAGCAACATACATCACTTAGAAAAAAGTCCGTGAGCAAGAACATGCATCAGGTATGGTGGTGCGTTACAACATAAAATAACAACAAATGCAAACATACTTTGTACTCACGCACAACAGCAAATAACGACATGGATAGCCACAACCCGGTTGTTTAGCGCTGTCTCTCCTGAACAAGACGTGCGCAGCACGCTACACGTAACTTGTCGGTTGTCCTTCGGGACTACTCGGGTCTTTCCGGTGACGTTCGGTGTTGCGACGGTGACGCCCCAAACTCGGCAGAGCAGGGAAGTTTGCACATCTCCCATTAGAATAATTTCGTTTTTAAAATTACATTCTTTAAGAATGTCTTGCAGTTCATCATAGAAACCACTAGAGGCTGATGGCTGTCTGTATATCCCAATTAATGTGGGGAGAGAGTGATGTTGAGTCCAATACATTCCAGATTATTCACACATTGCCATTTTAATTGTCTACACTTTAGGTGTTCTCTGACGTAAAACATCACCCCCCCACCTCTACCCTCAGACCTGTCTTTCCTGAAGATGTTATATCCCATCACATTTAGCCCAGCCGTCGGGGAGTTAGAGTGAAGCCATGTTTCAGAGATACAAAGAAAGTCTAAGTTTGACTCATATAACAGGTGTTGCACTTGTTCACATTTATTTGTTATACTGCGTATGTTCAGATGGCCACCGAGAAGCCCCCTTGGTTTGGCTTTTGAGTCCCAAATAACACAAGCATGGTTTAATGTCTTTAAGAGCTTGTACTTACGAAGTTTCGTGGTCACTCTATTTAATTTATACGTGTTACCCGGGACCGCCACAGTGGAAAGGGCAATCATTTATTCAACAAATTAACGGTACATTCGCATCCCCATTTTTCCCTTTAAACCTACTTCTCACGATCGGCAAACTCATTTTGCCATTCTCTTGCCATAAGTTTCTCTCTGCAGTTTTTTGTATTACTTCGTATCGTATCCATTATTCATATTCATTTCATTATTGTGTTTAATAAATAATTCTTTTCATACAAGTCGTGGTCAGACGGTGTCCTTTCGAGCTGGGTATAAGTAATCCCTGTGCTGAGAATTTACGCCTTAGATTATCAGACTGATCTACTGTTGGTTCATTCATTTTCACTACATCAGCATTACAAGACATGATATATAAAATCCTTCTTAGCTGAGGAAGGTTGGTGCCCCTTATCTTATTAATGAATGCAACATTAATTTAGAGGTTTAATAACTAATTAAACTAATTACTAATAACTAATTAATTAATAACATTCCAAGCATAGAAGTGGACAAAGTATATGAAAATATAGACCAAATATATGCAAACATAGCTGAGAAAGACAGTTTGACCATAAGTATTTACGACATATCATTTATTTTCTCTAATAACTTTGACCAGCAGTCTATATTAGATGTTTTGGCATAATGTAAAGGTGCAATATCCCAGTAAGAAAAAAGCCATTCCCTCACTGACAGTGCATTTGGTGGTTTCCAACGATAGGCTATCATTTTTTTAGCAGCTATGAGACCAGCTAATAAGAGACGCTTATTATTTATAGTTAGCTTTAAAGATGAGGTGTCATTAAGTAGAAGCAAATACTGTGAGTGAGGGACGGCTTCTTTGATGACATTCGACATGATGGACGAGACATTATCCCAAAATCTATTGACCTCTGGACACTGCCAAACCATATAATAGAAAGTAGCAATGGTATTGTCTGGACAGAAATCACAATACAGGTTATCTCTGAGTTTCATTTGCTGTAGTCTTCGAAGAGTTAAATAAGACCTGTGAATAAATTTATAATTTATCATTTGATGGTCCGGATTTCTGGATGACAGGGATATATTTGACCATATAGTGTGTCTAAATCCGAGGAGTTATTAATATCTGTCTTCCAGAGTCTGTTAAGTGATAGAGGTTTGTATTAGACTTTAGTTATAAATATATATAGGTCAGAGAAAATACAATTGTTTTTTCCCTTAGTATCAAAAATGGCATGAAGAGGGTGATTTCCCAACTCAGTGCCCCAAGGAACACCTTGAGCACGCATTGCTGCACGTAACTGTAGATAAAAATAAAAAGTGCCCGATAAGTTATAAGACTTCTCTAAATCATGGAATTCACGGAGACTTTGTTTCCCTAGGATGTCCGTAAAAACACATCCACTTCTATCCCTCCATTGTGGAAACAAAATTGGTTTCATCTCAATTAAGAGAGAGTAATTATGAAAAATAGGAGATTGAGCAAAGAATTTATTGCCAATTTTGGCAAATCAGTGGACTTTATGCCATACAGTGAAAAGATCTGAAATTATTGGCCCAAAGTCTCATTTTACTGTCCTATGGGGTATATTAGAATAAATCAGATTAGATTGGCTATGCGGATATGTTAAATGTTCTTTGATGGGGCGCCATGACACACACACAAGTCTCTGAGTTCAGCCAAGTGATAAGTGGACGCAAAACAAAGCCCCATGAATATCTTTTTGTGTGTGTGTGTGTGTGTGTGTGTGTGTGTGTGTGTGTGTGTGTGTGTGTTCTGTCAAAAAAAGGGCTGATAATAGAATACAGCTTCTTCCAGTAACCACCCGGTGGAGCTAGAGGGATCATAGAACTGACGAAATTAATGCAAGGCAATATATTCATCTTGATTACTGAGAGTCTGGACTGAAAAGAAGTAGGGAGCATACCCCATCTTTTCAAATCACCATCAACATCTTTTAGAACTCCTAAGTATTTAAAATTACAGACAACTGGGATATTAGGGAGAGGTGTCACCCAATCCACCCAATAACATTAAAGCCGATTTTGTCCGGTTTATTTTATAACCTGAAATACTGCTAAAGACCTCAATAAGAATATGTGGGAGGGATTTAGAGGGACTTTTTGTAAAGATCAAAATATCATCCACGTACAGAGAAATGTAATGTGATGTGTTGTGAATAACAATTGGTTTGAGAGCCTCAGACTGCCGAATCACCTGGGCAACAGGTTCCAAATACAGAGAAAATAAAAGAGGAGATAGAGGGCAACCCTGACTAGAGGATCTGGAAACTGGAAACCTAGATGAGCAAGTGCTGCCTGTTATAACAACTGCAGAAGGGTTAGCATACAATATTCATTATTTATTAATCATAGAAGTAAAGCTATCACTGAAACCCATATGTTGGAGAACAGACCATAAATAACACCATTCCAGGGGGCTTCCAGTTCCGGGTTAGAGGGGATGGCAGTGTTGTGTATAAATGATGCAGCAATGAAGTGAAGATGATGAAGTTCTCCGCCGATACTGTCTTGTTTATATATGAAAAAGGTTTATTACAGCAAGTACAGCATCTCAGACAGCATGCTATGTCTGGGTGGTTTCAGCCAATAGAATCAACACACACATACAGCATCTCAGACATGCATTATATAGGGGAGTTGTGTTGATACAACTAACACAGAAGGGTTAAAGAAGACCTAATATGGTCATGGCAGAGCATATACTGCAAACAGGAGAGGGCCTAATATGGTCATGGCCTCTCAACGTTTAGGTTAAAGGTATTTACGAGCGGCAAGATTCCTCAAAGCCCTGGGGGAAGAGTGTCCTGCAGAGGAGCAGATACTACAGCAGCTTAGCGAGAGAGCTCTCGACAAGAGTTATTAAAACTGCCCCAAAGTGATCTCATTATTCAGCGAAGTGCAACAAGGAGAAAGGGGCACAGATGACGTGCAAAAAGAACAGGAGAGGTAAAAAGTCAACTACCGAACAAGCTGGAGACGACGTGGTGCAGCTAACAGAAGAAGCTAATGTTAGCTCCCCTGGGGCTAGCCGGGGTGCCTCCCCCGCTCCTAGCTACGATGGCACTGATACGAAGGAAGAGGAGGAACCGGTAAACTTGAAGACGATCCTGAAACTGCTAAGAGGCGTTGGAAATGAAGTGAAAGAATTTCGACAGGATATGAAAACACAGCTACAAGGCATCAGGGGGGAGCTGGACAAAACAAGTGCAAGGCTCAACAAAGTGGAGGGCAGGGTCGCTGAGCAGGAAGATAAGCTCCAAAATACAGAGGAGTTACTAGCCGAGATGATAACAGCACAGGAAAAACTTCAATCAAAACTGACAGCGATGGAGGCCTACTCGAGGAGGGAGACACTCAGACTGTACGTGGTCCCGGAGGGTGCAGAGTCGGGATCAGAATCCATGATTCATTTTGTGGAGAAGCTACTCCGGGAGAATTTAAACATCCCCCCGTCAACAGCATTACAGATCCAGAGAGCGCACAGAGCGTTGTCTCCCCCCTCACCAAGCGGCTCCCAGCCCAGATCGATCCTGATAAAGTTTCTGTGTTTCACTGTTAAAGAAGAAGTGCTCAGACTGGCCTGGCAGAAGAAAGGTTTCACATGGAACAACAAGATAAATCTCGACCACGACTATCCGCCGGAGATTATGGCTATGAGGAAGGAATACGCGGAGGTGCGGAGGATCCTGTAAGACAAGAACCTGCGGTTCTGGACCCTCTACCCACCCCGTCTTAAAGTGTTTTTTGAGGAAGGAGTGAAAATCTACAACACGGTGGAGGAGGCGACGGCGGACCTGGCGAGCCAGGGATTCCCAGTGAGTGTGATTAAACCACCGGCAACCCCCAGAGAGAGTTTACAGAGATGGGCGACGTGGCGGGGGGTCAGGGGGCGGCGCCTGCGGCAGGACCGGGGAGCTGCAGGGTACAAGGAGAGGCTGCAAGTATTCAGAAGGGAGGAGAACTATTATTAAGTTAAGTGTGTGATATGGACGATATGATGAAAATTTAACTAGTGTCGAGCCAAAATGGGCGGGTATCCTCCTTTTTGAGGGTGTCATCACTATGGAAGGCCCCCTATTTCAGGGAGAAAGTAGGGGTATTCCTTCAAAGACTAAGGAAAGCAGTGGAAGTGATTCACTGCTGAAGTTTGGTTAGGAGCTTTTGCTCCAGTCTGTTTGTTCTGTGTTTATTTTGTTCGTTGCTGCTGTTGTTGTTGGGGGGGGGGGGGGTCTGCTGCTGTTGTGGGAATACGTTGCTGTCAGTTAATTTAAGTACATGCAAACTGAACCAGTGAAAATTATTTCCTTTAACGTCAATGGGGTTCTGAATATGATTAAGATGAATAAGATTTTATCTAAATTAAAGAAAAAAAGAGCTCAGATCGCCCTACTCCAAGAGACACACATGAACCAAACGGATCATTTGAGGTTGAAGAGAAAGGGTTTTAAATATGTTTTTTCTTCATCTGTCCAATCCAAACATAAGAGGGGTGTGGCTATACTTATCTCTGGAGCTCTTAACTATGAACATATCTCAGAAATCATGATGAGGAAGGCAGATCTGTCAGGGTAATAGGAAGGATTGAGGGAACTGAAATTACAATACTAAATGTGTATGCCCCACCTGGGAGTGATTGGGTATTTTATAGGAAGATTTTTGATTTAATGGTGGACTCCCAGGGCACGGTGGGGGGGACTTTAATTTTAGACTTGATCCCAAACTAGACTCATCCAATCCAACTAATCAAACTAATCCAATCACAAGGAAAATCAACTCCTATATGGTAGAAATGGGGATTATAGATGTGTGGCGAGAGCTGTACCCGTCTGCCAGAGATTATACTCACTATTCTGGTTCATTTAAAGTCTATGCTAGGCTGGATTACTTCTTTATGTTTAAGGTGGACAGTTTTAAGATTAAAGACTGTGATATACTAACAAGGGACTTATCTGATCACAGTCCTATATCTATGTCCCTGCAGGTAGCTAGGAAAAAACGAAATACCCTATGGAAATTTAATTCACATATATTCAATGACCGTGCCATAGTTGCTAAAATAAAGGAAGAAATAAAAGAATTTTTAGAAATTAACGACACAGGAGAGGTATCAGCAATTATTATTTGGGACACACTCAAAGCGGTAATGAGGGGCAAATTAATTTCTATTACGTCTCACCTAAAAAGAACCAAAGGGCAGAAACTAGCAGATTTACAGTCAAGGCTAAAGCTGAAACACCTTTATACTCAGCCTGATGCCCCTGGGGAGGCTTGTTTGGATGCTTTTCTCGGCTATCTGAACCTACCTACACTTTCAGACTCTGAAAGTGAGATTTTAATAAAACCAATTACAACAGAGGAAATCAATGCAGCCATCACCAGACTAAAATTGGGTAAGGCAGTGGGACTAGATGGCTTCGATTCTCAATGGTATCACATCCTAAGGTCTGAACTAGTCCCACTATTAGGGAAGACATTTAGAATCAGAATCAGAATCAGAATCAGAAAAAGCTTTATTGCCAAGTACGCTTTTACACATACGAGGAATTTTTTCTGGTGAAATTGGTGCATGACACATCTACGAAAATAAGAGCATGAAATATAACAGTTTAAATATATATACACAAGTCTGTTTTTTGTTGTTGCTATTTACCGGAAACACAGTCTGTTTTTCAGAAAGAAGTCCAAGTTGAGCGTTAATGTAATGCATAGAGTTATATTTATATTGTTGTATATCGAAGACGCAGCAATGAAGTGAAGACGATGAAGAAGTTCTCCGCCGATACTGTCTTGTTCAAAAAAGTTTATTGAAGCAAGTACAGCATCACAGACAGCATGCGATGTCTGGGTGGTTTCAACCAATAGAAGCAACACACACATACAGCATCTCGAACATGCATTATATAGGGGAGTTGTGTTGACACAACTAAATACAGAAAGTTAAAAAGACCTAATATGGTCGTGACAGAACATATGTCGCACAACAGGTGAGGGCCTAATATAATCATGGCCTCTCCATCTTTAGGTTAAAGGTATTTACGAGCAACAAAAATCTCCAAGCTCAGGGGAGGGGATGCCCAAAAAGATGAGCAGATACTACATATTTCCCCCCTTCGAGACTTGACAAGTCTCGAAAATAGTTAATTCAGACATGTCTACCATCACATCAAAAACACAGTTCCTCCATTATACATTTACTATAGCTTAACCTTAGCAACACTACAAATTTATGGAGTATGAGAGCAAAAAACCTGTCAGGCAGCCATCTGTCATGAAATATCCATCGCACATTCTTAGACAGGAAAAATTCTCTCACGGCCCCTCTGCCCCAGGTGACCACATATAGTACTCCAAGCCAATTAGAAAGAAAGAGGAACTAAGACATATGTTTTAAACATACATTAAACAAACACCTATAGAGATCTCAGAAAAATAAAATCAAACAATGTCCAAATTCAGGCTAGTCGACCCATCGGACCTTCCAATGGACCTGTCCCTGCCTAGCCCCTCTATCCCTAGGCATCGACAAAGAAAAAAACATCTGAGATCCCTATGTATTTGCTCACTTACAACATCATCCTTCAGAAAAAGCACATCAATAGCACAGATTACAATAAGAGGAAACAAACTACAACATTATAACATGTAGACAAAAACAGAGATATGGATCACACTGAAGCTTCTCCATGTAGTTGCACTGGTCCTGTGGGCCCACACGGGGTTCCACAGTATCCTTGCTCGGCCGTCAGTTGATTATTTGGTGTCCTTAGAGTCCGTGAAAAACCAACTACTCTCACAGTAGTCGTCCCCCAGTGTCATTCTAGGCAGAAAAAGGAAAGAAAGCACCAGTATCTTTGCAAAAACAACAAATGCAAAATAAAACATATAATGTAACTTATTCCCATTTCCCCCCTCCGGGGTTGAATGGGGCGGTATCCATTATCATGCACACAATCATGCATAGAGCCCTACATCTGCCATAATACCAAAGGAAACACCCATGAACAACAAGCAACACTAACAAGAAAGGTGAAAACTCCAAGACTACATCTAAAATGGGTATTTCTCCACTAATTCACTGCCTAACATCACTGCTTCATCATCATCGTCAATCTTAGTCAACAATGGCATCTGAACCTGCTCTCCAGGCATCACCACTCCAACCCATCTCAATATCATAGCCTTCGCAAAGGTCAACAGCAGCGTACAGAAACAAAACAGCACACACAATGACATAAGGAATGCTACTCCAATCTGAACCAATACTGCTCCTAATGGACCTAACTTCTCCTGTAACCAAGAATTTGCAGACTGTCCTGATCCCTCTGAAGCACCAAACGCATCCCTTATATGCCTCAAGGCATCTATAACACTCGTCATATTGTCAGAACTATCAGGAATCAAGGTATAACAAGCATCCCCAGTTAAATTTAAGGCCACACACAAACCTCCTTGTTTAGCCAAAATGTAGTCAAGAGCCATATCATGCTTCAGCAATGTCAGTCTATGACTCTTCTGAGTATTTGACAAATATTCAAATCCTCTAATCGTCTCGTTTGCAAAACCCTGTAGGGTATAAGTAATATTATCAATATGGTCTGCCAAAAACGTCACACCATACCATGGAAACAATCCGATACCCCACTTTTCTCCTAAGCTAATCCTCCAATGATAAGCCTCCAGATTATGAAACTGTGCCATATCTCTTTTCTTCCTACTTTTAGAAATGGCATTAGATTGAACCTCAACAGGTGTTTTTTCTCTTTGAACAGCAAGAACCTCGTATGGCAGTTTCAGTGTTGCCATATAACAACATCCTATCCATCCATATGGTAGAAATAGATATGCCTTGTCACCACAAACCCACCAAATATCCTGAAAATTACCTATAGTCACATTTCCAGGCAAAACCTGGTCCTGTACCATCAAAGTTTTACTTTGCTTACGACCTGGTATTTGAAAAGTCACTTTATACCTTTCATCACCATCCTTACGTTTACCTTTACCCAAATACATCATATAGTTATTGCATTCTGATATTCCCATAAACACCCCAGGTCCATTATAAGTATTGTTCGAGCAGAAACAATCGGACGCCCTCACAGGTTTCACATCCAATGCATCAGGAAGCGCTGTCAGCGCATTCTCATGCTGATCTAGTAAGTTCATATATGGCAGTTCCTCCAACCAAGAACAAACAGATCCTGGCCTAAACAATTTCACTGACAAGGCCATTATCACATCTACTGTTGATCGCTGTTGATACAAAAGCCATGATAAGGCATTAGACTGACATACAGTAGCCAGCGGCTCTGGCACTGCCTCCAGAATTGCAGGCCATGTACCTGGCGATGGGATTCTCACCACGCATGGACAATTCATCTTCCTTATTGATCTCACAGAATGAGTCAACTGCTGGAACCACAAGTTCCTGCTTGCCCATGGATCAGTAATTCGTAACACTGAAGAGTCAAAGCCATATGCTTTCCACTTAGTGTCTCTCTTCCTCAAAGTATGATACTGATCTTCTGGTATCCCCTCAAAATTGAAAGATCTCTTATCCACATCTACCGTCTCAGAGGTTGCAGACATTTGCTCAGATGTATTGGTTATCTTTATAAATGTCTGCGACACCCCAGATGTCGCTTTCAAAACTGATGTAACATCCATTCTCTTCAAAATCGTAGCTACAGTAGTAGCCTGAGTCGACAGATTAACACTCTCAACTACTTCCAAAACTGGAGTAGTTGCTTCCCCTTTTACGCTGTTCACTCCTACAGTAGTCACTACAGTAGATTGTTCTTGAACTCTTTCAGCAACCGTAGAGGGTCTAATCAAACTCAAATCGTTTATCATCACCATCACCCTACGAATTATAGAACCCGATTTCCAATAGGGTGGTATTAAAGAGTATTCAAATTCTGGTTCTATGTAAGTACATGTATATTCTCCTTGATCCTTCCATGTAACATTTCGTACGACAAGTGAACAATCATCTCTAATCTTCATCCTTCTCATATCGTTATACAACAAATACTTCCTCTGTCTGTGAGGAATATTCTCAACTTCAGTTCCTGTTACCACCAACTCTTTCCCACGACTATTTCTCCACACCGGTGGAATATTACTATCAACGTTATATCGTCCACATTTACAAGGAAGAGAAATCACCCCTCCTAACTCAGTTTTAACTACTGTTGTCTCCGAAGTTGGTGACACAGACGTCTTCCGAGGCTCCACTGTAGTCAACTGAGCAAATTTCCCCAAAATATCTTCAACCTTAGTCGTCATATCGTTTCGGTCTAACCCTTTTCCGAACTGGTCTTGGACTACGTCTCCTAACTGAGGTTCCAGATTCCCCTGCAGCGGAGTCACCCCCCTTGGTGACCTCTGACGTTTCACATACCTCTGGATGTAACCCCTCTCTCTCTGGGACATATTGGAGATCAATGTTACCAAACCTCCCTTCCTGTCCATTGACTGCAGAGTCAACTCTGGCATCATCAGAAATATGCATAGTGTCATCATCATCATCCATACCAGGGACAATCTCCTCTCTTGGATTTTGACTTTGGAGGTCGTCATGCCTCTCTTCACCTGCATGTTCTCCCCCATCTCTTTCTCTCTCTCTTGAACCTTCAATATCTTGACTCTGTGAGTGTAGCACTTCTTCTCTCGGTGCTTTAACACAATGTGATAAATGATACCACGTCGGAGACCCTTTAACCTGGACTGCAGTTCCAGTGCTGCGAACAACTTCAAAGGGACCTTCACGACGTTCGTTATACCACTTCCTTCTAAAGACCTTCACGAACACCTTGTCTCCAGGTAACACTGTGCTCCGCTCTTTGTGCTCATCAAGCCTCGCTTGTATCTCCTCCTGTCTTTGCCTGTCAGAAACATATGTAGATATTCTTTTATGCAAAGTAGCCATATATGTAACATATGCTCGCATTTCATCTTCCAAAAGGGCCAAACTTGGACCCTTTCCACTTGTACGTAAACAGGGCGTCGGCATCTGTCTCCCCGTCATCAACTCATGAGGTGTCATACGTAAATCACGCAGCTCACTCGAGCGACAAACCATTAAAGCCAACGGAAGTGCAGCTATCCAATTTAAACCTGTGTGTTGGCAAATTTTAACAATACGATTTTTCAAAACACCATTCATTTTTTCACACATTCCCTGGCTTTGCGGATGATAGACTGATCCAAAACGCTGTTTAATTCCCAATTTTTGCAAGATCAGTCTCACAGTTTTATCCACAAACTCCCTTCCATTGTCTGAGGATATCCGATCTGGAAGTCCCCACCTGCTTATAACTTCTCTACACAGAAACTTCGCAACAGACTGAGCATCCTTCCGCTTAGTTGGACAAGCTTCCAGCCATCGTGAAAATCTATCCACAACGACAAGCATATATCTTTTACCTCCAACTGGTTTTATCATGTCGACAAAGTCCATAACCAATTCACGCATAGGACCCCTTGGAGTTGGAATATGACCAGGTGGAACTATCATACCCCTCCGAGCATTATTTTTCAGACAGATTATACATCGACCTATGACATAATCGATCTGTTGCAACAAGTATGGTGCCCAAAAACCATACTCCTTCGTGATTTTCCTCCAAACTTCACCTCTGGCAACATGTGCTAACCCATGAGCCTCTTGAATCATCAGACCTAGCAAATCAGGCGGTGCTACTATCAGCCCCTCATGATTTCTCCATAGACCCGTAGAGTCTTGGGTGGCACCTCGATCTAACCACAACTGTCTATCCATTTCAGGAACAGCTTCCTGCATTAAAATCACATCCTTAAGCGTGATTTTGTCTTCTAAGTCCACTTCATGTGTGACTAAGAATACTTTACCCAATTTATCTGCACCTGTGACTGTCTTTGCAGCCTCATCAGCCACCTTGTTACCTTGTGTCACTCTTGACATATCCATCTTATGTGCTGCACATTTTGCAATCGCTATTTCTTTAGGCTTCATTACAGCATGCAACAATTTCATTATCTGAGCATGATGCTGTATCGGAGATCCATCTGTTTTCTTAAATCCCCGGTTTTTCCACACCGATCCAAACAAGTGACACACATTATGTGCATATGCAGAATCTGTATATATTGTCACTCGCTTGCCTTCTGCTAACAAACATGCTTCAGTCAATCCCACCAATTCAGCAAGCTGTGCAGATGCAGGCTGTGGTATTACTTCAGCCTTCACAACAACAAAGTCAACTCCCTGAGCTTGTACTATAGCATATCCAGCACTCAACTTTTCTCCTATGCGATAACAAGATCCATCGGTCCAATATTCTACATCTGGCTCACACAATGGAAGAGCTTGCAAATCCGACCTAAGCCTCGAATATCTTTCCGTTTCTTTAACACAATCATGTGGTTCACCATCCTCAGGAGTTGGCAAATTCTCGGCTGGATTCACTGTGGCACATTTCACTAGGGTAACATCCTCTTGCTCTAAGAGCCTATGATAGTTTCTAAGCCTAGGCATAGTCAATGTGTATTTTCCATAGTTCAAAAGATTTCTGAGACTATGATGGGTAAGAATCGTCACCGGATAACCCATTGTGACAGACGACGCTTTTTCATACATTAAAGAAACTCCCACCATTGCTCTATAACACAGTGGCAATCCCAACTCTACATCTGAATAAGCAACAGAATAATAAGAAATAGGTTGAGGACTTATCCCCATACCTGTTAACTGGCAAAGAACTGCACATGCATATTTGCCTCCAATAGAAGTGGAAACATACAACAAGAAATTCTTAGAATAATCTGGAAGCGCCAACGCTGGAGCCTCCTGTAACCTCTGTTTGATCGTTTCAAATGCCAAAAGCCCATCCTGAGTCCAGGAAAGATTACAGTGAAGATGAGCATTCCCAGTATCCTTAATCATAGCCCTCAAGGGCCCCGTTAAACTAGCATAGTCCTCTACCCATGCTGAGGAATAACCAGCAATACCAAGGAATGTCAACATCTCTCTGACAGTTCTGGGCTTCGGAGCCTTACGAATGGCCTCTAAATGATTATCAGAAATACTCCTATGTCCCCGGGTTATCGTCTGACCCAAATAAACAACTTTATCCTGACAATACTGCAACTTCTTCTGGGAGGCCTTATGCCCCTTCTCTGCCAATATCTGTAACAACTTAATTGAATCCTTATGACAGGTTTCCTCGTCTGGGGAACAAAGGATAATGTCATCCACATACTGGATAACTGTACTTTTCAACACATGATTTATC
The DNA here is from genome assembly GCF_051107435.1 of Chaetodon auriga. NCBI lineage: Eukaryota > Metazoa > Chordata > Actinopteri > Chaetodontiformes > Chaetodontidae > Chaetodon > Chaetodon auriga. The sequence goes on along the minus strand of NC_135085.1, from coordinate 1,178,257 downwards.
CCCATCAAATCATCTTTCAATACTTTATTGAAAATGTGAGGACTATGTTTAAATCCTTGGGGCAACCTCTTGTACTCATAGGACTGCCCTTTATATGTAAACCCAAATAGACCCTGACTCTCAATACTCAGTGGAACACTAAAGAATGCCCCACATAAATCCAACACTGTAAAATACGTAGACTCTGGAGGAATCTGGGCCAACAAAGTATGCGGATCCGGCACCTCTGCTGGAAAATCGGCCACCACATCATTCACTGCTCTCAAATCATGTACCAAACGATAAGAATTATCCGGCTTCTGTATAGGTAACAAAGGCGTATTACTCTGCGGATATTGAGTTATCGTCAAAACATCTGCTTTCACAAGTCCTTCAATTTGTGGTTCAATCCCTTGTATCGCCTCCACTTTCAATGGATACTGGTGTTTCCAGGGGGGTTTTGTTCCCGGTCGTAATTCAACTTTCACTGGTTGAGCTGACTTCACAAGTCCAATATCAGTACTATAACGAGACCACAAACATTCAGGTACATGTCGTAGCATCTCTTCTCTCTTAGAATCTACTTCTTCCTGAACAGTGAAAACTGATTCATGTGTCATCTGTACAACTTGTGGTTGTCCCTCTCCTTGAGCTGAGATCATAATCTTAAGAAATTGCTGATCTTCACTCCTCCAAAGGGCAGAATTCCCTTCTACCGGCATGAAGACAGCTTCCTCTGCTTCTTTCATCATTTCTCCTATGTGCTTTTGTCCATAGTTCTCAGAGACCAATAAAGTCACATGTGGAACACTCTGATTGATATCAAACTCCTTCTTCAAATAGTCATTGCTGTTTATCTTCATGGCTGCTCCTTGCGGTCCCAAAATAATGCAACTCGAACTGAGATGTACTTGCTTTGGTTGACGACTTATCCATTCCTCTGAATCCACTTGGTCAGCATCCTTAAAATACTTGAGTGTACAATGAAATGGATAGTCCGGAAACTTTGAATCAGGCATATTTGCTATTATAAACTTCTCCCATATCTTGGCTGGTTCCAGAAAATCTACACCAAGATTTCCAATCCAAAACACTAAGGACGCCTCAGTTCTCGATGTCATCAATAATTGACGAACCATGTCATTTGGTACTTCCACCAAACAACCATCCGGTGTACACTTTATTGTACAATTCAATTTGCACAAAGCATCTCTTCCCATAAGTGCAATAGGTGTATGTTCTGATACCAAGATAGGTATTTTAGTCTTCAAATGTTTGTAGCAGAGCTCAATTGGGTCTGTAAGAGGAATCAGCTGTTTCACTCCCTCAAACCCGATTGTCCGTATCAATTGACCAGACATGGGGAGATGTCCAATGGGGTTTCCCCGCACAGGTTCGAATCCTGTTCGTGACGCCAATTTGTTGTATATCGAAGACGCAGCAATGAAGTGAAGACGATGAAGAAGTTCTCCGCCGATACTGTCTTGTTCAAAAAAGTTTATTGAAGCAAGTACAGCATCACAGACAGCATGCGATGTCTGGGTGGTTTCAACCAATAGAAGCAACACACACATACAGCATCTCGAACATGCATTATATAGGGGAGTTGTGTTGACACAACTAAATACAGAAAGTTAAAAAGACCTAATATGGTCGTGACAGAACATATGTCGCACAACAGGTGAGGGCCTAATATAATCATGGCCTCTCCATCTTTAGGTTAAAGGTATTTACGAGCAACAAAAATCTCCAAGCTCAGGGGAGGGGATGCCCAAAAAGATGAGCAGATACTACAATATCAATCAATGTGGCAGAATGAGTCCGAGGTGGAGTGTGAAGAGTGTCAGGGGGGGTTCCGGGCCTTGTTGGTAAGGCTGACAGCAGACGGGAAAAAACTGTTCTTGTGGCATGACGTTTTGGTCCTGATGGACCGCAGCCTCCTGCCAGAGGGGAGTGACTCAAAGAGTTTGTGTCCGGGGTGAGAGGGATCAGCCACAATCTTTTCTGCACGCCTCAGGGTCCTGGAGGCGTACAGGTCCTGAAGAGATGGGAGATTGCAGCCAATCACCTTCTCTGCAGACCGAATGACACGCTGCAGTCTGTCCTTGTCCTTGGCGGTGGCAGCAGCGTACCAGACAGTGATGGAGGAGGTGAGGATGGACTCAATGATGGCTGTGTAGAAGTGCACCATCATTGTCTTTGGCAGGCTGAATTTCTTCAGCTGCCGTAGAAAGTACATCCTCTGCTGTGCTTTCCTGATGAGGGAGCTGATGTTCGGCTCCCACTTGAGGTCCTGGGAGATGATAGTTCCCAGGAAGCGGAAAGACTCCACAGTGTCAATAGTGGAGTCACAGAGGGTGATGGGGGCGGGTGAGGCTGAGTTCTTCCTGTAGTCCACAACCATCTCCACTGTCTTTAGAGCATTGAGCTCCAGGTTGTTCTGATTGCACCAGGTCACCAGATGGTCAACCTCCCACCTGTAGGCGGACTCATCGCCATCAGAGATGAGTCCGATGAGGGTGGTGTCGTACGCAAACTTCAGGAGCTTGACAGACTGGTGACTGGAGGTGCAGCTGTTCGTGTACAGGGCGAAGAGCAGAGGAGAAAGAACACAGCCCTGGGGGGATCCGGTGCTGATGGTCTTAGCGTCGGAGAAGTGTTTCCCCAGCTTCACGCACTGTTTCCTGTCAGACAGGAAGTCTGTGATCCACCTGCAGGTGGAGTCAGGCACGCTCAGCTGGGAGAGCTTCTCCTGAAGCAGAGTTGGGACGATGGTGTTGAAGGCAGAGCTGAAATCCACAAACAGGATCCTAGCGTAGGTTCCTGCGGAGTCCAGGTGCTGGAGGATGAAGTGGAGGGCCAAGTTGACTGCATCGTCTACAGACCTGTTGGCTCTGTAGGCAAACTGCAGGGGGTCCAGGAGAGGGTCAGTGATGTCTCTGATGTGTGAGAGCACAAGGCACTCAAAGGACTTCATGACCACAGAGGTCAGGGCGACGGGTCTGAAGTCATTAAGTCCTGTGGTCCTTGGCTTCTTGGGAACAGGGATGATGGTTGAAGACTTGAAGCAGGCTGGCACATGACATGTCTCCAATGAGGTGTTAAAAATGTCTGTGAATACTGGAGACAGCTGATCAGTGCAGTGCTTCAAGGCAGATGGGGAGACAGAATCCGGTCCAGCTGCTTTCCGGGGGTTCTGTCTCCTGAAGAGTCTGTTGACGTCCCTTTCATGGATGGAAAGAGTCGTCACTGAGGTGGGTGGGGAGGGGAAGGGGGGGGCCTTTAAGGTGGGCATTGGTGGAGGTGACTGGAGCTGGAGCAGTTCAGAGGTGTCGTGGGGGATGGTTGCTGGACTGTCCCTTTGTCTTTCAAAGCGGCAGTAGAACTGGTTCAGGTCGTTGGCTAGCCGTCGATCGTTGATGGAGTGGGGGGCTTTAGGCTTGAAGTTAGTGATCTGCCTGAGCCCTTTCCAGACAGACGCAGAGTCGTTAGCTGAGAATTGGTGTTGGAGCTTCTCAGAGTACAGCCGCTTAGCCTCTTTCACCGCCTTGCTAAACTTGTACTTCGACTCTTTGTATCTGTCTTTGTCCCCACTCCTGAAGGCCTCTTCCTTTGCCAACCTTAGCTGCCTGAGTTGGGCTGTGAACCAGGGTTTGTCATTGTTGTAACTCACCCTGGTGCGTGATGGAACACATCAGTCCTCACAGAAGCTGATGTAGGACGTCACAGTCTCTGTGTACTCATCCAGACTGTTGGTAGCAGTCCTGAACACATCCCAGTCAGTAGAGTCCAAACACGCCTGGAGATCCTCCACAGCCTCACTGGTCCACTTCCTTGATGTCCTCACTACAGGTTTGCAGAGCTTTAGTTTCTGCCTGTACGCAGGAATCAGGTGCACCATGACGTGGTCAGAGTGGCCCAGTGCAGCACGGGGGACAGCGTGATAAGCATCCCTGACGGTGGTGTAACAGTGATCCAGAGTGTTCTCCTCTCTGGTCGGGCATTTGATAAACTGTCTGTATTTAGGGAGTTCGTGGGTGAGGTTACCTTTGTTAAAGTCGCCAAGGACAATAACTAAGGAGTCCGGGTTGGTCCGCTCCACACGCAGTATCTGGTCCGCGAGCATACGCTGTGCGTCCTGCACGTTGGCTTGCGGCGGGATGTAAACGCCGACCAGAATGAATGAAGCGAACTCACGGGGTGAATAAAAAGGCTTACAGTTAATGGTGAAATATTCCAGGTCAGGAGAACAGTGCTGCTGGATCACTGTCACATCATTGCACCAACCACCGTTGATGCACAAACAGATTCCTCCACCTTTAGTTTTGCCGGAAAGTTCCGTGTCTCTGTCCGCGCGGTGGAGTTGGAAGCCAGCCAGCTGCAGCGCAGAGTCCGGTATTAATCCACAGAGCCACATCTCGATGAAGCACAAAACCGCAGATGAAGAAAAGTCCCTGTTTTTACCCAACAGCAGTTGCAATTCCTCCAGTTTGTTGGGCAGTGAACGCACATTAGAGAGAAATATTCCCGGTAACACTGTACGTAGTCCGCGAAGGCGCACGAGCGCGCCGGCCCGTTTTCCTCTCCTCTGGCGTTTCACTGCGTGAGCAAGGGTGAGCGCACCTTTGACCAGTATGTCCAAAATTTCCACTGTTGGGAGCAGAAATTTAGGAAATAAATCCTCTGGTGTTGCTCCCCTGATGTTCATGAGCTCTTCTCTGGTGAAAGAGCTCCGGGTGCCGTCACAAAAAACAGGGTTAAAACACAAAACAAAACAAAACAACGCGCACCAACACACCGAGGCAGCCGTCCGCGGCGCCATCTTGATCTACACCTAGTGTAGTGGTGCTTGGTTTACACAAAAATGGAAATAGATATGCATCAGTCCTAGAACCAAAACAAAATGGTGGACAGTTTGTCCTTATACACGTACTACACACCTAATAATGATAACAACAATCTGGTTTAAATTGAAGTATTCTTTTAATCTCAGCAAGAGGGAGGCCTAAAGTAAGGAGGTCAATGTTTGAAAACTTTGCATGCTCTTACTAATTTCTCAAACCTACCTAGTGCAGCTATAATTTTCACAATTTAATGTCTGCTTTCTTTTACAATTTGATTATATAATTATTTTTTTTCACACATAAGGACAGCCCAAAAACCCACTGATCTTCAGACTGCTCTAATCCCTACGCCACCATCACAACCAGATGTCTTTATTTGTCACCTATGTTTTAGTGCGATGACATCAACATAAGGAGGGAGTGCATCCTGAGAAGCCTTGTTGTCTATGTCAATGAAGACCCGGATGTGTTTTTCAAGGAATATTCGGTAAGTTTATTCCAATTCTTTCTCATGTAGTATAATTGTAACACATACATATCACTAATGTAAACATGCAACATAAAAAATACTGTAACTCATCTTTTTTCTATTTTTCTTGTATTTCCTGACTTCTGGCACCTCCATTTTACTCATCGTTACTGCAACCTAGTGACACGTCACTGTATACACTGTCAATTATCATACAAAGATACACACACAGCACATGCAGACACACTTACCTTTACAAGTGTGGATGGATTTGGTTTCTCACTCTTGAGTTTTGCTGAATATTTTTTGTGGTAGATTGAAAAGGGATCACTGCAATTGCATAGCTTTACCACTGGTGAAATTAGGCTCTGACCACAGGGGTTAGTTACTCTATAATACTGAGACTAATCTTATTCCATGCTTAATTTATGAAAAATACTATGAGACAGCCAATGACTTCAGGAAACAACACTAATGTGTGCATCAGAAGATTCTGTGAGAGCCTGACACACTACTATCACTAACCATGGCCAGATATCTTAGGTCAAATGTTGAAGGCTACAGCCGTCTTAGAATTGGCACTTGTTTTTTGACCAAGACAGCTGATGAACTGTTGCTCTAAACTGCTGTATGTAGTAACTGTGCAGTTATATTTTGTATATGATTTTCTGTTTGTTGTTTAGTGTTTTACTTAAATTTGTTTTCTGTGTTCAGTCCTCTGCAGCTGAGGATGCAGAGAGGGACATCGCCACCACAGTCATGGGGATTTACACAATCCGAAGAGATGGACATAAGGAGCCAGAGGACGTGGGAGTTGTGATTGAGGGCATTAAAGTCCTCAGCGATGTTGGCAGTGTCATCATGGGCTTCATCATGCTCTTTGGACTCATTTATGCCCTTGATCTAGCCTTTCCTGAAAACCTCAAGTACACCTTCGAGTTTTTCCAGAAGATCATTATGAACTTGGATGGACACAAGCTGAATGCAAAGATATAGCAGGTGAAAATCAAGCTTACATTACATATTACAGTTTATAGTAAAGTTTTCATGTTTAATCGGAGCTGGTTATACCATGCCTTAGCCTTTGCAATTATTGTGCTTGTATTATTGGTGCACTAGTACTAGCTACTTTAGTTGAAGCAGTTTTGAAGTCAGCAGATTACTTTTCTAAATGTGATAGGTCATACACTGTGTTCATCATAGAGAAAAAACTTAAGAGAAGCTTAAAAACTTAAGCTCTAAGTCAAGGTCAAAGAGCATATTGAACAGTTTAGTTTGAGATTGGTGGAAGAATTTCCATGTTTTGTACTGTTGATGTGTGTTAAATGTGGTATATGTGTATTTCATGCCAGTTTTTAGGCACTACATAGTGCAGTTAAAGGTAAAAAATGTTCATGGTTGGTCCGAACTGGTCAAAACTTGTCTTAGTTTTTCTGTCTGAAACATATATCTGGGTTCTAAGGCAGTTTTTCTGTGTGTTTTGACACAAGTCATTATGTTACGTTTGAATATCACTGTCATCATCATTTTGATGAGTTTCATGTTGATGTTCTATCTATCTATCTATCTATATATATTTATATATATGTATATGTATATATTTGGATGAGTTTTTATTCGTTTTAAATAAAAAACATTAACCAGATTTTGTGTTGTGTGTCTTAAATGAGGGTCAAATGAAGTAATGAAATAATTTTATTTTAGACTAACTATATTAATTTGAGTTAAACAAATGTAAATAAGTTAAGGCCAGTTAAAGCACTTATTTTATTTTGGCTGTATTTGATAAAGATGAGTTCGACCAACTCAATTAAATCATATTACAAGGAGGTACTTAGTTTGAGTTGTGGCTACATATATTTAATGGATGGAAATCCTACCCAAAATTTATTTGTGTTCATCCAATGAGTTATTTTTTTCAGTGTATGATCAGATAATGAGATTGGAATCATTTCAGTACTGCAGATATCACTGAAAAGAGTTTTGGATGCAAAAAATATAGTCAATTCTTGAAAAAGACTTATGTTGAGCAGAAAAAGAAAATTCTCTAGAAGAATTCATCATACGCCAAATGTCAATCACCCCATAATCATCAGATCATTTCTGTAGTGCAATAGATGCCAGTTGTTGATCTCTGCTTTCCATTACCCCTGTTCTATCAATATCATGAAACCATACAGCATTGAAGTCACCCCCTATTAAAAGCTGGTAGTCTGGGAGATATGTTCATATAGAAGCCAGTGAATCATAGAAATGCTGGTCGAAACAATTTGGAGCATAAACGCAAATCAGAGCAATTTTAATACCATTATAAGCTATTATACAGAAAGTAATTCGACCATTGTCAGATCCCCCTGTGCCCAAATTGGCATAATTTAGGTTACGTTTCGCAGCTATAAAAACACCTTTGTTTTTCTTGGTGTAACAGGAGGAGGCAATGACATGATAATGCTTATTCTTAAATCTATTAACATCAACTTCAAGAGAATGTGCCTCCTGTATAAAAGTAAAGTGGATATTCTTCCTATAAAGGAGCTTCAGAGTACTTGAACGCATCTGAGGGGAATTAAGGCCCTGTGAATTCCATGACAAAATATAAATATTATTCATGTTTGTTTAAATTGGTTAGTTTGGCATACAGATATAAGAGGACAAAACAGAAAACAGTTTGGTAGGATAAGAATCCTGGGCCAGCAACCCGCTCCCCCCTCCCCACGAAAACCGCATACACACCTCCACACACGTGCAAAAGACAATACAAGAGGGAAAAAAAAATCATATATATACATAAAATTAAAAATAAGAAAAGTAAAATGCAACACTCTGCCTTGACCATCAAAAGTCCTCTCCAAAAATCCAAAAATAAGGAAGAAGACAGCCCCCCCCCCAAAAAAAATATACCAGTCATCATGGGAGGACAGTCACAGCCCCTCCACCCTCCATCGAAATAAAATAAGGGTTGCCTTTAAACTGTGGGTCAGTAAGCTATGCATAATGGGGCACACTAACAATACCAATTATCGTAACTCATTAAACCTTGAATAACAAAGCTAAACAAAAAGGACTGCTGTCAGTTAAACGTATAATGGTCTGAGTAGGCTAGCAAGATTAGCTGCATACCGTAAACAAAAAAAGGGGACCGCATAGCCTATGCTATATTATGATCACTTTATAGAAGGAGCAATGACCAAAAGAGTTTGATGTTATGAAACTTCTTAGTTCAGTCTTACCATTTTCGGTGCTTATTCACCAACAGACGCTTTTAATCCTTCAGGGAAGTGATGAACTGTTCAGCCTCGCTGAGCTCCTGAAAGGTATAGGTGTCACTCCCCTGGGAGAGCTTGATTGTAGCGGGGTAGAGAAGGAAAGCTTCGTATCCGTAAGTGCAGGCCTCATACATGAGTTCGTAGTACGGTCTCCAACGCCTTGTTGTGGCCTCGCTGTAGTCTGCAGTGAACTTCAGCAGAATGCCATCTACTTCAAGGCGGTTTTTCCTCCCTTCATTGAATAAGCGTTCTCTATCAGTGTAGCGAACAGGGGCGGCTGGCCGATAGAGGGCGCTAGGGCGCCGCCCCCTCTGTCTCACATCATGTACAATCACACAGCCCTTCCTTTAATAAAACGTTTTTTAAAATGACTTTTACAAGTATATTCAATGTTTTAAAAAGGCAAAATGAATAATATAGCATGAAGTGAGTTACTAAAATGTAAAATCTGCACTAAATAGTCAGATTAGAAATGTCCTACGTTGTCTACAGTTAATAGCTGACATATATCCGGCCCGGGGCGCACACATCTTTCCCCATTGACTCCCGTTATAACTTTGACATGCGCAGTTCGTTCCTCTTCAGTACAAGAGATAGGAGACAGCGGGGCGCAGCCTGACTGCACCCCGCTGTCTAGCTCTGATCACTATACTCACCACCGGCCATGGGGTGGCAGCAGAGAGCACGTGATTTGTTCACCCGCGAGACTGTAATTAAAACTGCCACGCGAGTGACGTTGAGCACAGAGTGTAGGAGTAATTAGCAAATAAGATTATTAGCTAGTCGAAAAAGGAGAAAATGAAGAGAGAAAATTCAGTGAAGTCACTGAAAACAACATCGTTCGAGAGGAGAACACTGCAGGAGAAACTGAGAGTGAAGGAGCTCAGACCTGACCGGCCAGACGTCTTAATTAGACAGCAGTCCTAAGACAGAGGGAGGAGATATACACGCTCTTTTTCACGGAGCTGGTATGAGAAGACATCTTGGCTAACTGGATGCAGTGAGGCAGGTGCTTTATTTTGCTTCCCTTGCCTGCTTTTCCAAATCAAGGGAACTGATCAAGCGTGATCAAGCACTTTTGGCTTAAAGCCTAATGGTTTCAGTTATTTTCTTTATACAAAGTGACAATTTTTTGTTGCTTTGATAGTCTTAAATATGAGGATTTGCTGTGTTTTCATTGTCATTTAAGGTTGTTAATATAAATGTTAGCTAACAGAAGCACTTTGGGCTTTAAGCCTGACGGTTTGATTGTTTTTTTAAACAACATGTCCAGTGTTTGTTGGTTTCATGTGTATGTATTTGCTGTTTTTTTTTTCTTTTTTTATTTGAGTATGTAAATATAAATATGTTGTTCCAAACAATTAGCTGGACAGAAGAAGCACTTGGTATTCTTGGAAACTGTGAAAATGAATTGTTTCTCTTTTTATTGTTGAAGTAAAAAATATATTTATACATTCTTGGTTTGTTTAATGATGGAAAAGGAGATTTTAAGGGTTTGTGTGTACCAATTATATCTTATCTGGAGCAAAACATATCAAACACTGGGGAGATAAATTCAAATTCACTAACTGGTAATATTCACCTGTACTTAACTGTCTATTTGTAAACATAATATACATTAATTCTTGTGGTCCAGCGTTGCCAACTCCAGTTTTTGGTTTGGTAAATTAAGTGCGCCCTCCCAAGACAAAAATTCACCAGCCGCCACTGGTAGCGAAGGCACTTGATGATCAGCAGGCTCGGGCGTACCTTGCCAGGCCCAGGCTTGGATAGATGCCCAAGACGATGGCACCTCATCAGCTCCGGTGGAGAGGGTCCGAGGGCAGGGAACCATACAGCAATCTTCTCCTTCAGGTAAGCACGAGAATTCGTGCCTTCAGCTCCCTCTTTGAGATTAAATACGAGCAGGTTATCACTGCGTGCCCTGTCCTCCATTTCAATGAGTTTGGTTTCATGGGTTTGTAGGTTCTTCAGACATAAAGCAGCTGGCTTTTCCACATTAGCAGTAAGCTCCTGAAGATTTACTGATTCGGTGCAAATAGTTCTTATCTCTTCAGTGTGCCATGACAGAGTAGCATGCATGCTGTCAATTCGTTTCTCAAGTCTGTTGAAACGGGCTTCTGATTTCTCATCGGCCCCGTTGAAGTATTTTGCCATTGTCACCTCCATTACTTTTGCCAGGGCTGCATTTTCCTCCCCGAGCTCTTTCTGAAGTCCAGCCAACATGTTTTGCTTGGCGGCAATAGTTTGTCTTGTTTTTCTCATTTAGTTTGGGCTGTAGTTTGTAAAGTTAAAGTTTGTCCACAAAAAGTGGGGAACTGACCACATGGGCGTTAATTTTCTTAAAGTGTCTGGAGGGTGGACGCCGAGGTTTACTACGCTGCTGCCATGACACTGGAAGTACACCGGAAGGTCATGTATTTTTCCACTGGAGATAAGCAGCATCCAGATGAGGAAGTCACATAGGCCATAACTAGTGGCCCGTGCCAAACCAAATTTAAATTAAATTACCAAAAAAGGTTATACACACATACAGTTGAACATGACACCATTTGGCAGTTTCTGGATTCAGAGAAGTTTAAAATAGCCAACATTAATTCTCTTCCTTCATCTCTTTAACCTCGAGCCTAACATTGCAAAGGAAGACTTGGAAAATTCTACAGTCAACACAAGAGGACCAAGTACAGGAAGAGCCACTTTCATACTAACTGTGGATTATAAATTGGACTTGGAAAGGAGTTGGGGACTTTAGTCGGAGTCATGAGTTTCTTCAAGTTCCACACCTTGGAAGGGAAAGGTCGCACTGGCCAGAAGACCAGTCTCTCTCCATTAAATGAGTATTAGATCAGCTTCAGCCATATTTTAGATTCCTTTGCTATATTTGTTGATTTTATACTGATTGACTTTAAATTATCATTGAGAAATTTAAATCTGATTGAGCTGTTTGCTTGCCCTTGCTGAAACTGGCATGTCTCCTCACCACCAGCTTAAACAGTTTTCAGATTCTAAACCTTCTAGGGTAATATTCTGTCGGACTGAGAACCCTTTAAACGGAGAGCAGGTCCAGGGTAACTCGGGATCTTAACAAAGTACATAAGTAGAAAAGATATAATAAGCTGCAATAATTATGGTCCAGACAGGAGTTTTGTTGACAAGCTTTATCGGACACATGTTTCCTACTTGCCATTTCAATCTATGCGGCTCCATCTGCACCAGCTCTGTGCAGATTCTGTCCAGGCTCGTATGTCAACTGTATTTCATATTGAAAGAAATTAGAAAGTGATAATACAATAAAAGATCAAAGATGCAAACCCAGGAAATAGAATGTGAAACGGAAAATATTAAAAGCAGGACAATCTATATGGTTAATGATCATTTTTAAACTTCCAATTCCCCAATGTGTCCTAGAAAGTTTTACATATTTATATGTGTGTGTGTGTGTGTGTATATATATATATATATATATATATGGGTGATTCTTCAATTCAGGGCACTTTTGACTTTTGGAATTTTGAAAAAATAATTTTCTTTAATCTCTGTTTTTTCTATTTCAAAAGGTTTATCAATTGGTCTGGAACAAAGATCTTAGCATAGCTTTGATTGTACTAAATGATAATTTTGATATTTTAATGCTTTTTTCAAAGTTGTCACAGCAAAATGTCATTACCATCACAAAAACAAAACACTGATATTAATACAAAATTATTTGACAAACAAAGTTTTCACAATCATTCCAGTAAGTACAAAACATGCTCTTTAAGAATCATGTTCTAAATATTTGTAAGTACATTTAAAATACATTTTAACGACATGTTCTCTCTAACTTTTTAATATATTGCCTTGTCTCAACAATGAAATATTGCGTACTAATCAGAATATTTGAATTGCAATGTATATTTTTTCAGAAAATGCACATTTCGACTTTTAAACATTACCACAATGATTGGGGTAAAACCCAAGTTAACAAAAATGCAACATTTTCTATCAAAAAATGTATTGTGACGGTAATGACAACATGTTTTGGTAATGACAACATGTTTTGGTAATGACATTAAAATGAACACTGGTGGTTTTTTGTTGTTTTTTTTCAACAAACGAAAGATAAAGAAAATACTACTTTTTAAAAATTACCTTTTGAACACTTAATCTTCCATTAAAATTAATCACTTGGTAAACTACCACAGCATTGCTTATGTAATAATATCTTATTCGGGCCGGCTGGCTCATTTCTGGCATAAAAAAAGATCAAACAAGAGAATTGGCATGCTCAACTCAAATGTCCCATATGATGGGTGCCAATCCAAAAACGATAAAATAGAAAATAAAGTTTTCAGCACTCTCAAATAAATGTGTAGCATTTTAATTCATGCATAATAACAGTGGCGTGACCGATATTAAACAACAGTCAAGGACCTGCCGGTGATTATCAACCAGGTTATAAATCATCTGAACAATGTCATAAAAAGACAAAAACTAGTAAGAAATACAGCATAGTAAGATAAATTGTATTTCAGTCATTAAAATTAAAAATTAAAAAAATATATCACATTCTGTGATTGCAACAACCACATAAGTAACCAATTGATTTTACACGCTAAGAAAATGCACTTAACAGTATAAAAACTCATCATGTGCAGAACCTCCATAGCAGAATCAAAGTGTCTGGCTTTATTTTTAGCACTTTTTTTAATTAACAGCATTCAAATATCACTTTGTAAAAAGCTGTTTTGACAGTTTAGAGTGTGATACCAACATAAACTTTAGACACAAGTTTGTTTCATTCCCTGAGGGAGCACAACATCTCCCATGCATTCTCTGGTAGCCTCATGTGCCTTTTTGTGACTGGCTGGGGCTCTGGGACAAGACCAAGCAGATCATGTGGCTGATACCACAGAACATCATCTCTCATAGGCCAAAAGAAACAGTTCTTGCCAATGATGCTCATTGTTTTCACAAGGGTACAACCTGCTGCATCTACATCCTGAATGATGCCTGGATACACATCTTGGTCATATTGAATGGCACACCATTGTCCTATCAGTTGATCTGTGATCTCTGAAACGGGGACAAGTGTTGATAGCTGTGTGTCCATCTCAGGTGGCTGCAGATCCAGGGGTGATTCTTCCTGGCTTGTTGTTGGCTCGTCTCGCTGAATGGCCACTGTCTGCGGGTCATAGCACTTGCACTCTTCTGGAGCTGAACAGAAACAGCTGAGCACTCGCCACTTGATGTGACCTGGATTGTTGGTGAAAGTCTGGCCAAAAATTAAAACAATTGGGTGTTACTGAATATGCTACATTAACAGATTGAATAACTAATTCAATAAATAAATCTTATAACATAATATATAAAATACTCCACCTGATGTATTTTCATTGTTCCATGAACTGTTTCCAGTTGATTTGGTAGCAAGGCATCCTTTGCTGAAATGTCTTCTTCAGTGACATGGAAGAGCTTGATCTTTGATTGCTCCTTTGACAGGACATCAAAGAGGACTTCACCACTTGGTAAGTCTATTCCACGGGCAACAATAGCATCTGCATTTCGTTTTATTTCTGCCCCGACTCCATCCGCAGGCCCTTTGCCATGCCCAGCCTCCAAAAAGTTCCAGGTCACCCTGCTGAACCCAAACTTAAACGGCATTGTGGACAGTAAATAAAAATTCTTCTTGGATCGGTACTGGGTTGTAGGGCCGTCACTTATGACATGGAGGGTTGCTGCAGAGGGGTTCTGTTCCTTCAAGTGGGAGAGCACAGGAGAGAGATGTGCCCATACAGCTGAAGGATCATGCCTCATTGATGAGGAAACTGAACACACTGACGATATCCCTTTTCCTGTGTAGGCAACTCCAGTATGAAGGGATGCTTGCTTGTGTGAGTCGCCAAAATGTACGGCTTGAATCTCAGATGAGTATTTGCAGAGATAATTCTCAGCAAAATCCACTTGAAGAATAATCTCACTCTGCCCAACATTTTCTTTCAGATGACTCAGTGTGGAGTACTGATGGCGGATGTTGAAGACATGTCTTGCAAACCTCTCTTTTAAAGCAGTTGTGAAGTCTTCCAAAAGAGATTGAAGGGTACCATATATCTGCTCCTTTGTGGTCAAGTGTACATTGAACTTGTGTTTTGTTCCATCTTTGTTTGTCTTCTCACGCTCTTCAACTTTATTTTTCCAGTTAAACCAGTAGGTCTGTAAGCCAGGATCAAATTCACCAGTTTGCAGTTCTTTTCCTTTGCAGATGTTACACTCTCTGTATGCACATTCTTTTGTTGGCTTTTCACAGCATAAGGTCTCCATCAACCTGTCAGGGTTTTTGCTTTGTATCACTCTATGATACGCTAGCTTGTCAGCCATAAACTGCACATTGGCATGTATTCTGCATAAGCAGGTATCTCTGTCACGTGAAGTAGGTGTCACAATCCTAAAAGGTCGGTTTTTGCAAAACTCTGTATATGACAGCTTCAACAGTGGACTTTCCATCTTGAACTTCAGATAAAGGTTGTGAAGTGTGTCATTTAGAAAACGCTTCTGCTTTTTCACCTTCTGTCGGGTGAGTGTCTCCCTTTTCCCTGTTGTTGCTCTGCTGTTATCGTCTCGTTCCAAGAATATCTTGATTTTCTCGGTAGTATCCACACTGATTATGTTTTTGTAGGGTTTCCTATGAAAGTGAAGACCAGCAGGCCATTTGCTGTTTTTCCGCATCATCATGGCTGAGAAACCAAGTTGGTTTTGCGCTTCTTTCACCAAGTGGTACTTCTTTAGAATCTTAAGAGCCAGAATCTTTGACACTACTTGTTTTTCTTTTGTGCCAGAATCCTTTTTTTTTTTTTTCAGCTGTGAAAGCACTACATTCTGAAACAGTAGTGTTCTTCGAAAGGCCTTCGGTTTTAGCTGCATTTGTTGCTTTACTTTCATTTTGGGTGATTCTAACGTTTTCAGCTTCTCAGAGAGCCTTTGATATCTCTTTTTATGCTTCTCCACCTTTCTCAGAGCATGTTCAAGCTTCAGATGGTACTCAGCAAGGTCACGGTAAGCTTTTGCCCTATTTGCTCTCACAATTTTCCGTCCTCTCATATGATTTGGGGTTTTTCTGTCAGAAATATCAGGTGAAGCTTCAGGAATGGGCACTTCATTCTCATGTTCTTCCTGACCTATAGGAGATGTGGGAGGTGTGTTTCCAGCTATATACCTTTGTATCCTCTCTCTGTTCTTATCACTAGCCCTTTTGTTTCTTTGGTTAACTTTCCACTGTCGTCTCCTGCGTCTTTGTTCCCGCTTTGATAATTGTGAGATGGCTTTCAATTTTCCTGTCTCTTTTCTTTTTTTGTATCTCTCTTTTTCTCTTTCAAGATATTGCTGATATTTCTCAGGATCTTCCTTGATTTTGTCTCTGTATTTTTTTGACCGTTGAGCTGGTTTAGCTGGGGCCATGTTGACATCTTCAAACAAAAATAATGTAAATTACGGTTGGTCACTGTTCCATTATGTATCATAGTAAAGTAGGAAATTGTAAATTAAGCTAATATATTCTAGTTATAAGGTAATAAACAGATAAATTGTCATTACCATCACTGATTGTCATTACCATCACAGTCACTTGTGTGATGGTAATGACACGTGATGGTAATGACAATTTTCACTTTTTGCAGAAAATGTTGGCTAAGTTTTAGACTTGGTAGGCTAACTGGTTAGCTAGCATACAATGTACACTGAATATATGTAAATAAAGTGAATTTTTCTATTAATGAATTAAAATACTCAAATAGTAACTTGTTTGGTAATGACGCCTAATAAACATACTCTCAAATCAGGATGTATAAAACATCAAATTCCTTCACATATGTGGGCATCAAAAAATCAGGCTTCTGCCTCATGTCTGGGAATGTCCATCTGGAGCATCTAATTTGCATGCAACAATGTATGTAATTGTTTGTAAAAACTTTATTGCTCTCAAAAATGTTGATTGTGATGGTAATGACAGATGTATGAGGGACAACGATATTTAACTGTAAATAAATTGCAAATTGAACAAATATAAACTATATGAATTTGAAAAATGTCTTTTTAAGTTGTTATGAAGAAATGAAAAGTAAAGTTTTAATGAATTTAGCACTTTTTATTGCTTTATTATAGAGGGGATGTCAACAAGTCTGGGTTGGGGACAAGCCCAAAACAGTGAAATTCTTGCACATTTGAATTTTCAACACACTGAAGAAATATTAAAATATCATCATTGAGACACAGTTATTTTTTTCATAGCTACTACAACCTAACTTTAACAAATACAATAATTGTTTTTTCTAAAAAACCTTTTTTTCTTGAAAATCTACCCTGGGGACAGAAAAACTCCCTTAATTGAAGAATCACCCATGGCATGCCGTTCAGGAAATTAATCTTTGAATATATTGAATCAAACTGTGAATATATTGAATCAAACTTTGAATATATTGAATGAACCATGAATATATGGAATGAAACCTTGAATATATTGAATGAAACTTTGAATATATTGAATGAAACTTGAATATATTGAATGAAACTCGAATATATATTAAATGAAACTTGAATATATTGAATGAAACTTTGAATATATTGAATGAAACTTTGAATATATTGAATGAAACTTTGAATATATTGAATGAAACTTGAATATATTGAATGAAACTTGACTGACGTCAACAAGACACTGCCGCCATCTTGTAATTAGTAACGTGTAATGTGTGGATGCTGCTGCAGCAAAACGTGACATGAGTCAGTCAGCACGGGACCTCGTTGCTGCAATTTTATGCAACGAGGACATGATAAACTCATTAGCAAATGCGTGCCAAAATCCAGATATCCGTAGGCCTACCCAACACCAGACAACCACTTCTGATGAAGAAGTTCGGTCACTTTTTAATCGTGGCAGACCTCCAACAGGCCAGGCAGCCCAGGCCAACCTCATGCCTTTCCATCCCCCAGGAGTGCCCCACAGCCCCTGTGTACAATCTTCGCCCATACACAAAGAGGGGCCCAAGACACAGGAGGTAAGCTGATAGCTAGGCTTTATTTAAAACTTAGTGCAGATCTCCACCAGGCATATAAAGGTGTAATAAATGCGCCTGCTCTGTGCAGGCTCACGTCTTGGACGACCTGTTTATTTACACTTAAAGTCTATTTCTGACAATAGCCGTTTAATCGCGAGGTTGATGCTAAAAGGCACGTTAAACAAATATATTACATACATTTTTATACACATATCAACATTTTTACAACAGGCGGAGTAGTGTGTGTGTGTTGCTTTGTGGACAGAGAAGTGTGAAAAGAAGCTATGATGAGCCCCGGTACCAGGGCGTCTTCTTCATAAAAAAAAAAGCAGATCTATTAACGGAAGACTCTGCTGTGTGTAGAGGTCTGTACGGTTATATAGTAGCATCCTGGTATCGTTTTCAGGTGATTTAATGAAGGTAAAATATAATGAATGGCCGTGCGTAATGGCACTGCGCTCTGACGCGGCACTTCTCCGGGACTGCAGATTTATCTCCTGTATCTGCAGCTGTATCAGAAACTCTTCATATATTTTTTAGATGCAGTAAGAATCACCCACATTCATAGACTAATGAAGGCTTAATATTTAGTTTAGTATTGAACGTATCTGATGATCGGCGCCACAGCCTTGTGCACGTTACGCAAACAGCGGACTGCAGACAAAATCTGCTTGACGGAGATAATTACCATGGGATTAAAAAATTGCATTAGGCTACTGATGTATTAATCTCTGTAACATAGTTTAATGGTATATAAGAATCAAATGTTGTCTATCAACAACAGAATATATGAATGAATACAGTGTAAAATAAATTCACTGTTAACACTGCCTGTTCTATATATAGTTATATATTTTGTTATGTTTCTAGGTTTCAGGCACAAGGTAATTCGCGTTCTGGGGCTCAGTCCTTTGTCAAAGAGGTAATTCTTCTGCCAGACCACAAAACTGTGCAAGTGCCAAGGCGTGCCAAAAAAGCTTGGCTGTTTGAAAATGGCCACATTAAGTCTGCCCTGGAATTTGGCTGTGACTGGGACAGTGCCACAGTGATGCAGGCAATAACAGCAGCCTTCCAGCCAGCTGTGGAGGGATGCAGGTAAGTTTTGGAATTGTTTTGTCATATTTGTTACCTCTTTTCATTGGATATTTGCAAGAATACCATGACATGCTATACTATGAAAGCTTAATTTTTAGTGCTTGTGTGTTATGAATTAAAATATTATATTTTACATTCCCTTTTGCTGCTGCTGATTTCCAACAGGCTTACTGGGATATATAACACGATGCACACACACATTTCATGTCAATACATTATGGTTGTAAATAGCTAATAACAATTCCATTTAAGTTATACTGAACTGAGGTGTCCTGGCAGCTCACCCCATATACTGAAGGCCAAGTCCTTCCCACAACACCCAGGGTTTGAGTACAGCCTGGGCTCTTTGCTGCATGTCATCCGTTGTCTCTCTCTCCCCCTTTTCCTGTCTATCTTCAACACATGCACACTGACCAGACTTGCAAGTCCAGTCAATGTGCAGCCGTGATTTTTTACTTGAGATATCTCTATATGTTCCTGCAATGACCAGCAATGACCACCCGTGGCTGCGCATCAATACTTATTTCATCAAAGTTAAATTCTTGTTTAATCTGCTCATTTCATCTTCAATAGAAGTTTCATGTACAGTGTTTTTCCTTCCCTTAGGTTGCAGATCGTGCTGCCATGCTACAACAAACTAGTTGAGCCATCCCTAACCCCCACACAAAGTCAGAATGGAGACCTTGTGAAAAAACTTTTTCATCAAAAGTCCATTTATGTCAGGCCTGACAAAATCATTTTAAATGGGGAAAAAGAATGTGTAAGTAGTACTCACGATTTCAATACATGTTAATGAAAGTGGCAGTCACAAAGGCAATACTGTATTTTACACTTGATTTAAACAGTTACTTGTAGTATGCTCTGAAATAATACAAAAGTCTGTTACAATGATTTGTTGTTAGTATAGTCTATTAGACCCATAAAAGTTATTGTGTTTGCATTGACAGTCATGTTCTGATGGAGAAAGCAGCTTTACGAATGACTTTGGTTTGGCAGAACTATCTGACACTGACAAATGTGGTAAGTATTACATCTTATGTTAGGTCTTTTTCTAAAAATCAGATTTATTTTAAGTGATATTTTGTGCAGAAAAAAAATAAATTGCACTTTTTAAAAAATCTACCACATAATACTTGTATTGTACAAGCCTTAAATGTGTAAATGTGTCCTGATGTTCATATAAGTTAAATGTTACTCAAAAGTTAATTTTCCATGTTACAGTTACAGCCATTGGTAGTACGCCTGATGTTTCCAAAGGAATTGTTCCAGACGTCTCCACCTCTGAGGCCCATTCCCTCTCCAGTCATACCCCTTCCTTGTCCAGTGGTGACAAAGTTCTGTGGTGTTTTGCTACCCAAGATATTTGCACTGATGCACCTTCTATCCCAGCTGACACCCTCATGTCCACTACTGCGGATGTCATAGTTATTGATGAGACTCTCACCATGTCCAGTGGAACTCCTGCCATCTCTACTGCCAACAGTCATGGTTTGTCAGTTGGCCCTACTGCCAGTGCTGGCAGTAACAGGCACTGCATCATGGAGAAGAAGACCTCCAGTGTGTCCCATGGCCCCACTCACAAAAGGTGCATTTTAACACAAGGTGTGAAGGGGGAAGGTGTGTGTGATTAAGTGGTTTCAGTGCCTCTTTGGACAAAGAGGGGTAAATTGTTCTCATGGTCTTTGCATTTTATGTGCAATATATCAGTAGGTTAAGTACTTCTGGAAAAGCAAGAAAAAAGTAAATCCCTATAATTCCTTACTCCCTCCACCTCATCACATGGAAAATTGATTTTAATCAATATTACTGTAATAACAATTTGTGGATGTTGGATTATAATTCAGTACTTGAGTTATTGCCCTTGACACTGACAATGACTATTTTATTGTTTATTATTGTTCTAGTGATTTAAAGATGACTTTAGAGAGAATAATGGAGCAGATTTCATCTAAAGTCAATGATGACAGCACTGTGCGCTTCAATATCATAAGAAGAAGTGTGTGGGATGGAGCATCCAGAGCCATGGGAAGATCCAACTTTTCACCTGAGAAGAAGGTAGATGTCAAGTTTACTGATGACTATGGAATATCTGAGGGTGCCGTGGACAATGGAGGACCTACTCGGGAGTTTTTCCGACTCTGTCTTCATGAAATCAAGGACAAAATTGGCATCTTTGAGGGTCCACCTGATGCCAAAGTCCTCACATGCAACTCCAAAGGTACTTATGATTAAATTAATTCTCAGTGAGGTCTCTATTGGATTTCTTTGTACCTAATACTTTGTACCTGAAATGATTTATAATGATTAATGATTGACGATGTAAGATTAATGTTAGACATTTCATGTTTTTATCTATAATGCCTTTTTTGAAATTTACTGATTAAATCAGCCTGAACATTTCTGATGTAACCATTTGACATGTGATGTTTAATTTCATTCGATAACAGCAATGAAAGACAATGGATACTTCAATGCTGGCCAGATTATGGCAATGTCAATTGCCCATTGGGGACAGAATCCATGTTTCCTGTCTGAACTCTTGTATGAGTGTCTTCAAAAAGGGCCGGACAATGTAAAGGTCACAACTGAACACATTACTGATGAAGAAACACGGTCACAGGTGCAGTCGGTGAGCATATTTTCCTTTGATTCTATTTAATTTATATACAAATCATTTATTTTGCATTCGCTCATTAACATACAAATTAAACAGTAAAGTTGTAACAGTTGTATATCTTAATTCTTAATAAAAGTCAATAAATATTTATTGTTCTCATATCCTAATGTTATTTTAATATTCTCAGATCTTACAAGCTGAGACGGAGTCACAACTGCAAGTTGCAGTTTCACAGGCAGCCAGCTTGATCAGTCTTGCAGGTCACAATGTTCGCATAACACTGCCAAACAAACAAGAGACTGCTTTGGACTTGACTCACTGGTATGTGCTCCAGCGGACCCATGCACCTTTTGAAAGGTATGTTTATAGTTGCTGCCATAGAAACTATGTTACCACTCTATACAAACAATTTTAATGATGGATGTAGAGTTTCATTATATAGTGCACCAATGCAAGTCAAAGTATGTAATATTTTTTGTTTGAAATTCATTGTGTGGGTGCCCTGTTGTGTGTGACTGTCAGTAGAGGAGGCACTTCAGGTCAAGAACACTTGGCAGCGACCAGGGTTCATATCTTACCTTTCATATCTTACATACTTCCTTTTTAACAGGTTCAGAGATGGCCTCATATCTCTAGGTGTCCTAGATGCTCTCCAGAGATACCCTCAACAGATGAAGTGCCTTTTCGTGAAGGCTGGAAGGAGTTTAACTGCAACTGATGTAGAGAATCTCTTCCGGATCGTTCATGCTGAAAGAGGGAGTAATGCCTTCCAAGAAGAGTGCCGTACCTTGGCTTTCTGGCAAGACTACCTTCAGGATGTAAGTTTGGCATATTGGATGGTGTTTCAACAAGACATTATTCTTAAACTATAAACTGGCTGCATCACAGCCACAACAGTTTGACATTGGTAAAAGATTATTTTAATTCAGACGTTCCACGATGTAAGGCAGTTTATATGAATTAGAAATACATTAATTGGGGCAGCAGTAGTGTTTGTCAGCAGTTTGAATCCAGCACAGACCAAATATTCAGTGTGGATTAGTAGCTGGAGAGGTTCCAGTTCGCCCTCTGGGTACAGCCAAAGTACCCGTTGTTGCTCAACGGCACTGAACCCTGAACTGCTCGGGGGACCATCCATTGCAGGTGGTGCTCACTGTAGAGCCAATGGAGATGAAGAGAGGTGGAGCTGGACCACTCCAGCTCCATTTCTCTGGAACTGTTGTTAGAGTTTGGGTAATATATCCAATATCTGGATAAGCCAATCAAAGACAGAGTGAGGCGGGCCATGCCTTGAAAGGTCCAGGGAGGTGCAGTTGGACTAGGTCATTGGCTCTGCAGTGAGCAGCCTCTCATCCCATGGGACAGACAGCCACCATCATTCTGACATCTCTCTGTAACAACAGAGTAAAAAAGTTGTATTTCTCCTCAAGAAATTAATAAACTATATCTTCTAGTTAGATTTAAAATACATTTTGGCAACATGATTTCATATAAAACATTGTACATCCATAATCATATCTTGGTTGTAATTGCTTTTTATGCATCCAGCAAACTTTAAGCAAAATTAGCCTGGATTTCTTATGCTCTTATACTTCCTATCTATTTATTTTTTGTTTGTTTGTCCTACTCCTCTGTGGCCTTTGCTTCGAGGAGGTTCAGGCCATCTTTAAGATTTTTTTTTTTTACTTGGACTGATTCTATTTGGTTTTATTTCAGGCCAGTCGGGTGTTTTTGAACCTGCTTATCCTCTGCTTTTGTTTAATGAGGGGTGTCCTGATTGTTTATACCTTATTAGGAACTTTAGGTACTTTCCCACAGCCCAAAACACAGGTGTTTTTAGGGCTACCAGGGCTACCTACAGTGGCTGCTCTAAAGCATTCCAAACCTGATTTTAACATGACATATTTCATTAGGTCACATAGAGTTTATGAATACATAAAGTATATGATTGAAGTTTATAATTTTACACAACACTAGTCTATAGTATTATGAGCTGTCCTTTCAAATTACTGTGTCATTAAAAAAAAACAACAAACAAACTAATGCCTAATGCTGATTTAGGGGAATTTAACTACTCACCTGTCTTACATTGTTTTGCATCACTTCAGTGGTATAAAACTTAATGACTTTATGAAAATGCTGGTAGATGCAGCCATCATATAATTTTTTCCTTTTTCATGTCTTACAGTTGAAAATGATGTCTCTCTGGAGGATATTCTGGTTTTCCTCACTGGATGTGACAGTGTTCCAGCCCTTGGCTTCTCTCCAAAGCCAAGCCTTGAGTTCATCACCCATTCCCGATTTCCACAGGCAAATACTTGTGAAAACATTCTTCGCATTCCAGTTCATGCAGTATACACCACGTTCAAATCTGATATGGATTTTGCCATACGCAATTCACCAGGATTTGGAAGAGCGTGAGAAGTAATATTATGGAGGGCTTGTCGAGCTTGAGTTACGATGAGGCTGTTTGTTTGATTGTTTTTCAAAAATAATTGCAGTTATGTTGTTTTTCCTAGAGACAGTATTTACTTGAACAACTGTAAGGCATGAAGAAATGCAAGTTGAAATATTTTTTGTTGCTTTGTAAGACACATTTCAAATCATGGTTTTGTGTTCCAGATTTACTAATGTGCACTTGGTGAACTTTTAAGTTGACAACTGTATGATGTGTCATTTATCTCCACCCTCTGATATGACCCAGACCAGCAATTGAGTGATTAGTGTGGATTATTCCCTTTAAAGTTGAGGGTAAGCCCTTCTTAATAAATGGTTCTATGTTCCTACTTTGTATGGACTGGTTCATCGTCATTTTAGTGTCTACGAGATATGTGCATCCTGTCATATTTTTCTGATTTGATTTGAAAAACTGTACACAAAATGAATTCATATAAGTTCATCATTATCAATAGGGTTAAATTAAATAAAATACATTATGTATAATTCTGTATAATATAATCAGGGGTGGACAGTAACTAAGTACCTTTACCCAAGTGCTGTCCTTAAATGCAGATTTCAGGTCCTTTACTTGAGTATTTGCATTGCATGAAACTGTATAGTTCTACTCTACTGCATCTCAGTTTGTGTCAGTTTAGGGGTTCTAGAAGTGAAAAGGTTTGAGAACCACTGCTTTAAACCATACAACTCAAGGAGTCACACACTTATATACTTTTACTTAACTAAAAGAACTGAATTCTTCATCCACAAGTGAATATAACATACATGGCCTATATCTACATGGTGATAACATCACATTTTGTTATGAAAGAAAAGTATATTATAAGCAAATCTTTGGCCCTAAGACCTGTACACATAACAGAGTCTATGTGACAATGTATGACACCACAATAATGACTGAATTACTCAAGCTAGTAGACTATCTCTCAAGAAGGTCACATGCTCTGACAAAAAGTTCAATTCCATGATTTCCATCATCGGTGAAGGGGTTGATGGTCCTTAACACCACATTCCACTGGTGATCATAAGGGGGTTGCACAGGCACACAATGGAGTGGCCTTTGATGCTGAGGAAGCTGGAGCATTCCAATTGTCCACAGTTGCAGTGGGGACCGACTCTCCATTGTCCTCAAGCTGTGGTTGTTCCACTGGTTCACAAACTCATCCACAGATCTGTTTATTCTTGGTTGATAAACATGGTGAAGAGCTGTGATGTGAAGAGGGTCAGTGCTGTCCAAAAGTCCGGAATTTTCCATAAAGAGGAAAATGTCTTTGTAGTATCCTGAGACGACTCTGTTTACTTCTGCCTACAATCTTTCAATCCTTTGATTGTGCACACTACGTCCAACCATGAAACTTCCTCTGTTTGTTCCTCGATTCTCAATCATGAACCATGCAATGTCAATGTTTTCGCTACCAGCATCACCCCTGACATGATGTGGCAGTCCAAATACATCAACAGCACCCTGGAAAAGATGCAAGGCAGTCGATGCTCGGTTGTCTGTGCAACATCTCAGGTAGGTGATGCAGCGACTGTAGCCATCAACTGCTCCATGATACACAAATCCCCATGGATTTAACTTGAAGTTTGTGTCAATATGCCTGAAACAAGAAAAAAATATTATTGTTCTTGTTGTTATTGTTGTTGTTGTAATAAACAACACTGGATGTACATAAAAATGTAACTTCATTGACTTTACTGTACAACTGTTTCTCCTTCCTAACAATAGTGTTGGATAGAGCGGGTGCCCTGTCTGCTAAATCTACATGTCCTCTGCAGTGGCTGCAGGTTCGACTCCTGCCTGCGGCCCTTTGCTGTGTCTTCCCCTCTCTCTCTACCCCCTTTCCTGTCTCCTCCACAGCTGCCCTGTCAAGTAAAAGCAAAAAGCCCAAAAAAATGTCTTAAAAAAATGTTGAAATGCTAACATTTTAAACATTTTTGCATTATCTCACATTTGCATGTATATTTTACATACACTTGAAATGCTAACATTTTAAACATTTTTGCATTATCTCACATTTGCATGTATATTTTACATACACAGTGTAGTTTTGTTCCTCCTAAATCCCTTCATTTATCTTTATGAATTGCATCAATGACCAGTGCGGGAGAATTAACTAATGTTCATCAAATTTATTAAACAGCACATACCACACTTCATTTGGGGCAGAAACATTGTAGCCCCTCCGTTGAATTGCCCTTCTTCCTCTCAAGGCTCGCCCCACTGGATCTACTGTTCTTAAACGCTCCCGTACCCGCCAACGCTGAACTCTGATTCCTCTTCCTCTCAAACTACCAGTGACATAGGTCTCTCCAGAACCGGGCGTTTGTCTGAGAATCTCAGTGATAAGTCGATCCAGACTCACATTTGAAATGTCAGTGAAACTCCCATAGTCCACCAGACCGAGTTGTGTCCTGTGGTTGTACAGTGTTCGGATGTTCACCGACAGCATTCGAGATATGGCCATCCAGCTAAATCCTAAATCCCGCATGTGAATCAGTTGAGCAGCAGGTATGCTGTACCTTCAAAGACAAAAAATAAAATTAAAAACAAATGTGTTAATTCACATAGTGTGAATAAATTGTCTTATTACTTTGAAGCCTACAATAATTTTTCTGTGATAATAAATCATAATAGGTTTGTATCTTCTTTATTGTACCATGTACTAAGTAGATACACTTATTTAAACATTACTTACCTCGGCCTTCCTAGATGCAGAATGTGTGCCCATGCCATGCGCTTGTACATCAACCTCCAGCTGGGATGTTATGTCCACCAACATCTCCCTTAGAGACTCGTAAATTCCTTCCAGAATGACGCATAATGTTCTTTCAGCAATGTTTTGTTGAACATTATTACCCATAAGCACTATGAATGCTGCAACAATGGAGATATGATCCTCAAGGTGACGCGATATAGTTTCCAAACTGTTAGTGTCATTTGGAGTACAACCAGTTGCAAAAAAGTTTTCCAGTTCAAGAAAGTATTGGAATATTTCAACTGTTGCCATTTTGCAAAAGAAGGCAGCGTTGAGAAGGCTGTCACTTTGATGAAAAGGACAAAACTAGGTTTTTGATTTCATTCAGTATTCTCAGTTTTGTAGAAGCATATTAAAGCTTCATTCCATCTATTCAAAGTTTCATTCAATATATTCAAAGTTTCATTCAGTATATTCAAGGATTTCATTCAATATATTCATGGTTCATTCCATATATTCAAGTATCATTCAAAATATTCAAAGTTTGATTCAATATATTCAAATTTTCATTCCATATATTCAAAGTTCATTCAATATATTCAAAGTTTCATTCAATATATTCAAAGTTTCATTCCATATATTCAAAGTTCATTCAATATATTCAAGTTTCATTCAATATATTCAAAGTTTCATTCAATATATTCAAGTTTCATTCAATATATTCAAAGTTTCATTCAATATATTCAAAGTTTCATTCCATATATTCAAAGTTCATTCAATATATTCAAGTTTCATTCAATATATTCAAAGTTCATTCAATATATTCAAGGTTTCACACAATATATTCAAAGTTTCATTCAATATATTCAAAGTTTCATTCCGTATATTCAAGTTTCATTCAATATATTCAAGGTTTCATTCCATATATTCATGGTTCATTCAATATATTCAAAGTTTGATTCAATATATTCAAAGATTAATTTCCTGAACGGCATGCCATAATATATATATATATATATATATATATATATATATATATATATATATATATATATATATATATAGTAGCTCCCCCTCAGTTGAATTCATGGACACAAGGTGTTCGTCTGCAGGCATTTATTCGCATACGTCGAGCATGCCGTGAGAACTAAACAAAATACAGAAATCCTATTCTCACGGGGAACAGATATTAAAATAAATCTCATAAACACAAGACAGCTTTTGTAATTCATACACCTCAAAACACATGTGCCTTTAAACCAAAAATAACAAACTGAGACGTAACCTGGCTGCGCACACTGACGCTACCAGTCAATTATTCGTTACACTGACATTAATTAAGATTACGCGGGAACAAACAAGACAGCACATACCTCATTGACCGCATTAACTCAAGGGAAGAAAACAGTAAACTGCAGGCTTTGCAGGTCTTCATCTTACAGGTCTTCAGGACAATTAACATCAGCATCTTAACTTAACATCCTCCTCTCTACAGGTGTTTTCCTGACGCATGGTAGTAGAGTGCGCTACAATCAACTATGACCTGCCCCTCCCTGAGACTCCTTAACATTAGTTCCACTATGAACAATTTCATAAGATTTTAGATGTCTGCATGTTTTAATTATATTTATGCACAACAATAAAACCTTTTCAATATTTTTTAACTTTAACTTATTCTTGTTTTTAAAATGCAAATCATTACATGAATTTGAATGAAGTCAAATGAACATATGAATTAAATCAGCTGGCTCTGATGGCAGCTATATATATATATATATATACACACACACACACACACACACATACGGATAGATAGATAGATAGATAGATAGATAGATAGATAGATAGATAGATAGATAAACTGCAGGGGGCCAGGGATCAAACCAATGACCTTCTGACAAGTGTATGACCACTCTACCTCCTGAGCCACAGCTGCCCCAATGTTATTATCAGGGTAATTTCAAATCAGTTTTAATGGTCAACAAAATGTACCACATAGTTTATCTTTGTTGTTTCTGAGTGTTGTAAATTAGCAGTAGCTGTAAATGCTGTAATACACTGCAGTGAATCATTGTTGTGCAATTATCTATGTATACTGCATATGTCCCTGTCAAAAAAACATATAATAGAAATAGCAAATAAATAATCTTACGATATAGGCTATGCCTCTGTAGGTGGGTCAGTGATGTGAGTTATCCAGAACCGTGGCCAGTGAGTACTTCCAGTCTTTGTCTAGTTGCGATCTCAGTATTTTTGTCGGTGGCTTTTTCCTTTGCCTCACCTGTGCTTTGTGTATTCACAGTGCCTACCAGCCACGCTCAGCCTTTGCCCAGCCTCAGTCTCCCACGTGGGGAAATTGTTTGTTCCACTTGTCAAGTGCGCCTTTCGTTTCTCTCTGTGTTTGTTCCTCCACTCCTTATGAGTGTGCCTTTTGTTATTATTATAGTAAATAAATTTGGTTTTTGGTCCTTCACTCTTGTCTCCTGGTCTGTACATTGAGTCCAGCAGTTTATAAATTGGGGCCAAGCCTAACAGAATAATCCGGCCAGTATGGACTCAACAGACCCGGTGAGAAGAGCTTTTGCTAGTCAGGGGGCGCTCCTCGGTAAGCATGTGCAGCTTCTCCAGGTCTTATGCAAGACCAGTCAGCACATGGCGACTCAGGTCACGGAGCTCACGCGGCACATGTCTAACCTGACAGGCATGCTACATCACCATTTGCAGCTGCAGGTAATTACCACAGAATCCTAGTGGGTTTCCGAGGCTCTCATTAGTGACCTGGAGCCCTTTGACGGTAATCATGATAAATGCCAAGGATTTTTACTACAGTGCAGTGTAGTATTTGACAGCGTCCCCGCTTATTCTCTTCTGATCAGGCAAAGGTTCATGTCATGCTCAGGTTGTTGCGAGGCAAGGCGCTGATGTGGGCTGAGGCATTTAATTCTAGCGTAAGCATAAGCACTCTTCCTACAAGGCTTTTGAGAGGCAACTCAGGCTAGGTTTGATCACCCCAACCACTCTGGCAACGCATCCAGCTGCCTCCTTAGTCTCAGGCAGGGCTCTCGTCTCGCGGCTGATTATGCCGTGTGTAATGAGGGGGTAAGAATGGAAATTGAGGATTTATTGTAAACTTTGTATTGGTCCTTTTAAATCAAGCAGTGAGCACTATGCTAAGCCAAGGAGGCAACAGCAGCTTTTTAATTGGAACAGGATTGTCCTTTTATTACACCCATTCTTAGGCGCAGAACACCAATAGCTCTTTTTTTTTTAAAAAAAATAAGCAAAATTAAAAGGAGGTACACCTTAAAAAGTCTCTAGAATGGGCCAAACAATCTTCAATACACGGGTTAAAATTGGTTAAAAGTCTGGCTAAAACAAAGCACAAGGCCCAATTTAAAACCGAATTAAAACAAAAACCCAATGACGGCGGCCTTCCTGCTCCCAGCTCGGCACCGTCGCCACGCCGCTCTCTGGCTTCCTCTTCTGAATGGTTCCGTAGGAGGACGGACCATCGGCCAGGATACCTGGAACCACAAAAAAAAACCACAGTGGCAGTAGGGAGTACACGACACGGTACAGCTAAGACGTGTGCCAGAGTGTTACTAAGTCCCAAAGAGTACTTACGAGGCTGCCAAACGGTCGCATTGTAACACTCTGGGCTTTGTCGGCTCAGCTGCTGCCACCACCCTTGTCCGGTCTCTGGTCCGCGGCTGTCTCAGGCGTAGCCCTCTCAGGCGGTCTCTCCACCGCTTGCTGTGTCGGTATCGTCGTACTCCCCTAAAATGTTTGCCGCTTGTGTCTCTGCACCGTGTCACCCCCTCTGCACCTGCTCTCCTCTCTGTCTCGTTTCCGTGTGCGCCCCTTTAAGTCCCTCCTCCTCGTGTGCAGTTGGCTGCTCACCGCTCCATTCTTCAGTTCTATTGGCCAGTCTATATATGGGTAAAGCACTTCACAGGTGCAGGTTATCAACCCCATGACAAAGGATGCCCCGGCCGGAAGTAAAACATAAACTCAAAATCGCTTCATGCTAAAACCATGCAATAAAACATAATAAAAACACCACTACAACCCAGCACACAATAAAATCATGCAAGAAAAAAAAATAAAATCATACACAATAAAAACAGAATGGTTGCACAAAAAAAAAAATAACATACTTCCGCCGTGCGACACGTGCAGTTTCAAATTCTGGCTGCTGATGAAGGTTGGAACAACACTGCGCTACGCGGCGCATTTATCCAAGGTCTCAGCAAGCAGTTAAAAGACGAACTGGCCTCCCAGGATGAACTGACCAACCTGCAGACGTTAATTAACCTCACCATTTAGATTCACAACCGCCTTCCTGCCTAAATGTCCGTTGCAGCCAAAATACATGGCTCTTCAGTGAGCATGGGGGTACTGATGAGCCCTGTCTCCCAAAACTCCCCATCAGCTAAACCAAGCAAATTCCAAGTATAAGCTTCTCTTAATGTGGGTGGGGAAGTTCTGTCATTATTCACCCTAGTAGATTCCGGAGCGGAGGATAACCTGCTGGACGAGCGAACGGTGAGACGGGCAGGGTGCAGACTGGAGAAGACGATCAAGGCATACGCTCTTAACGGCAAAATCCTTGCCGAGGAAACGCACCACACCACTCCCATTCACATGCAGCTATCAGGTAACTACCATGAGGAGATCTCCTTCCTGGTTATTCAGACCCCTCACTCTCCTTTAGTGCTCAGGCATCTACGGTTACAGCTGCATAACCCATATATTGACTGGTTACAGGGAAAGATGCTGGGGTGGAGTTCCCACTGTCATGCTCTCTGTCTCCGCTCAGCCAGCCCTCCTACTGGAGGAGTCTTCAGTTCTGTGTCTGCCCCTTCTGAACCACCAGATCTTTCCTGAGTTTCCTCAGCTTACCATGACCTGAAAGACGTGTTCAGCAAGGAGCGTGCCCTGTCTCTGGCCCTGCATCGGCCCTATGACTGTGCCATCGATCGCATCCTGGGGGCTCCTCTCCCCACCAGCCGACTGTACAACCTGTCACACCCAGGAAGAGAAGCTATGGAGCAATACATCTCAGAATCTCTGGCAGCAGGTATTATCAGGCCTTCCTCCTCTCCTGTGGGTGCAGGGTTTTTCTTCGTGGCTAAAAAGAACAAGACTTTCCGTCCTTGCATTGGCTTTCGGGGATTAAATGATATCACTGTCAAGAATAAATATCCGCTACCCCTAATGAACTCTGCCTTCGAGTCTCTCCAGGAATCATCCATCTTCATCAAACTAGACTTAAGAAATGCATATCACCTGGTACACATCAAGGAGGGGGATGAGTTGAAGACAGCCTTCAACACACTGTTAGGCCATTTTGAATACCTGATCATAACTAATGTATTAAGAGATTTTCTAAGATATTTTCTTAATATCTTTGTTTTCGTCTATCTAGACGACATCTTGAGTTTTTTCTCGCTCAGCCAAGGAGCATGAGGTCCACGTCCGGCAAGTGCTCACTCGCCTATTAGAAAACAGGCTGTTTGTTAAAGCAGAGAAGTTTGAATTTAACGTCTGTCTCCTTCCTTGGGTTTGTCAATCAGGAGAGGAGCCTTAAAGCTGACCCAGAGAAGGTGAAGGCAGTGGATCAGTGGCTGGTCCCGGAGACCCGAAAGGAGTTGCAGTGGTTCCTGGGGTTAGCCAACTTCTATCGAAGGTTTGTCCGGGACTACAGCAAAGTAGCTGCCCCTTTGACCAAGCTGACTTCTACCAAAGTGAAGTTTAGCTGGTTGGACAAGACAGACAAAGAATTTAACATGCTTAAAGAACTGTTTACCACCGCTCCAGTACTGGTCCAACCCGACCCTAACAAGCAGTTCATAGTAGAGGTGGATGCCTCGGATACCCCTTAAACATTGGACGTCGTATGGACGTCCAAATCATGTCCATATTGCGTCCGTCCGTCCAAGACCAATTATGGACCTATTCTCGACGTCCAAAATAGGTTAGGTATTTGGACGTCTTATTATGACCCAATTTTGACGTCTATATGAAGTTGAACATTTGGACGTCAAAATTATGACCCAGTGTCGACGTCCATATGAAGTTGAAGATATGGACGTCTAAATTATGACCCAATTTCAACGTCTATATGCAGTTGAACATTTGGATGTCTAATTATGACTAATTTAATAATAACAATAATATTATTATTATTATTATTATTATTATTATTATTATTATTATTATTATTATTATAAGTTGTTGTTGTTGTTGTGACTTGTAGCCGTATGATTATTTTAGTGATTAATGCTTAGGCCTTAAGGGTCAAACAAAAAAACAAAGATAAGTGATATTTTGACTGTACACATTTTCCTGTTTTTCTAGTGTTATTCTGTAAGGTGTAGGGGAAAAAAAATCAACCGCGTTAGAACCATACAGTCTATGGTTAGAACTGAAGAAGAAGGTCAACGCCATTTTGATTGGCTGAGGCATTGCGTCATCCCAATGTGCAACTTAAGAGCCACTCCCACCGGCCCAGGTATGTTCCGCCATAAAACTCAAGGAAGAAGAAGAAGAAGACAGGTATTGTGGAAGGGAAGCAAAACGCCGCTGGCTGTGTATCGTTGACGTCTGCAACAGAAAGTGTTTAAATTGCAGGTAAGTTGTCAGCCTTCAAGCTTCTAGTTAATATGTTCATTTATGCATTTAAAGCGTTTGCCGTTTTAACCTACTTCAAACCGGTTGCATCTGCTAACATTAGCTTTTGAACACGTGGCCATTTGTTTAACGTTACAAAGCCGGCGAAAAATCAATATTAGAGAAGCGCATAACGTTATAATACGTGTGCATTTGTGTGACGCTTGTTCTAAAAGCAGAGTTTGGATTTTTTTTCGTTTTAGGCCTTTCAGGCCCAGCTTTGCCTCCTGCCCCAGTTAGCAGCAGCATTAGCATTGGTGAGGTCGTGGCCACTTGTTATACATGTTAGGGCCTGTAGTCGGTCCGCGCGTCCATCGTCCTTCGCTTGAACTGTATTTCTTTTGTGGCCCTGACATGCTGTTGCTTAGAGACTGAGAGTGAGCATGCTAGCTTGCGAGCTTTCGGGCAGCTAACATTAGTGGGGCTAGCAGGTCAAGAAAACAAAGAAGTCCAAAACACAGAGGGGAGAGCATGTTTCAGATAAAGTCACCAGGTGGGCTAGATCTCGTCCACGCTGTCGGCTAATTGAATCGCACGTCCGCACTGGCGGCCATCTTGCCACAGTCAGCTCGCTCACGCGTAGTGGTGGTGGATGTACTTTTTAAGAAACCATAACTTGCTCAATTTTCTACCGATTTTCAAACTGTTTGGTTTGTTATAAACATCAGAGGTGTTGAATTATACAATTATACACTTCTGGTCAAAAATTTTGGGATCACCTACTTATTTCCCCATTGGACTTAGCTACTAAAATTCAGAATGGCAACATGAGATATATGTATACTTTTATAATAGGAATGTTACTAATATGATTAAATCACTTGAATTATTACATGTTTGATTCAAAACATTGTATTATATTTGTGATATTTTATAAATGTGAAAAATAAATAAATACAAAATATAATAAAAATGTATATATTTTATATATTATATTTTATATGTATATTTATATATTATATTCATTGCATTAGATTATTTATATTTAAAAAAAAAAAAGTTTTTATTTTTTAAATACTTTTTTTTAAAAAAACGTTAGCGAGATAAGAGTATTTACATGGGTGCAGATCACTCACCTTCCTTTACGTACCGCAGGCTCCGCCAGAGAGCTTGCCTGGAGTAAGACGGCCGCCGGTGATGACGTTAGAGACTCCGCCTTAGGACATCTAGCCTTTATTATGCCAAATGCATAACAATGTAATGCGATGGAGTACCGAGTTAAGTATTGTGAAGTTCAAGTGTTTCTAAATCTGTCTTATCCTTCTATCAGGTGGTGTGAGGACCTGTGAAAGTGGGAGTGAGGTGTCCTGCCATTGGAGCCAAGCCATCTAAACAAGGTATAGATTATGATGCCATGCTCCTTTGCACACACCCAGTCAAAGACTTTGTGAGATTAAACTGACTTATTCTGCACCTGTATCTACAGATGGCTATGAAACAGAGAGAATGGCGTAAACGCAAAAGAGACATGGATGAACTTCTGCGTTATTCTGACAGCGAAGATGAACATCAGAGCACTGATGTTGGGTCTGGGATACAGAATAGTAGTAGTACTAGTAGCAGTAGCAGTAGCAGCAGCAGCAGCAGCAGTGTGTCTGAGGGCCCACACACTTCAACAAGTGTCCCTGAGATAATGTGATTTGGTTTTTGACAGTGATGTGGACTATTTTTCTACTGATTCTGAAAATGAATCAAAAAATGAAGCTGAAGCGATCAGCAGCTTTGAAGATGACCTGAGAAAGTGGGCTACAGAGCACAAAGTGACACACAGAGCACTTAACGGGTTATTGTCCACATTGAGAAAGCAAGGGCACCTATTGCCTATTGATTGTCCTCGCTACACCACAACAAAACACATCAGAGCCTAAATGTGGGGGGCACTACAAGTACTATGGCTTAGAAAAGGGAATCTGTCGTTACTTAGGTCTGATGGACAGTAATGATGTGCACCTCACCATACACATTGATGGCATCCCACTTTTCAAAAGTAGTGGAGTTCAATTCTAGCCAATACTGGTTAAGTCTGGTCATGTTGATCCCTTCATTGCAGCCATATTTAGTGGAAAAAGTAAGCCAAGTCCACTTGAGGACTATCTGAAAGACTTTTTGACAGAGTACAAGCATCTCAGAGCCAATGGTGTAGTTTACAAAGGCCAGACCTACACTGTCAATATTGATGCTTTCATCTGTGATGCACCAGCAAGGTGTGACAACCTGGATTGCCGCACCAGGATAGTTGCACCTAAACACACCCCAGATACACCCACACACACACCCATCCACGTTTCGCGCACCCATTCGTTCAGAGTTCGCGCCGGCATTCAACTTACTCCCATATCCGGCACTCTGTGAAGGTCAGGGGAGGAGAGTATAGGAGATCCATCGAGCAGCACGCTCAGCGCGGTTAAAAACCTAAGTGAGGCCGTTTAATCCCTTGCCGTTTTCATCCTCCGCTGTGTGTCATCCCCTGTACCTGTATATGACCTCCGTCAGCGCTTTTCACACCCTGATCGCCGCTATCCACTTCACGAAATCATCTGTCACTGGAGCCGGTCACTCACTTCCTCAAACCAGCAGCCAAAACCCGGACTGGATTCCCCCGTTTGACTGGACTGGACTGGACTGGACTGACTGACTGACTGACTGACTATTTCAGTAAGTGAATCAAGTACTTTTTTTTTTTTTCTTCTTCTTCTTTTTGGTTTGCTTGAAGGTTTTTTTTTCTTTCTTCCCTGTTCCTGCTCGGATTGACTGTTAATAACTGGACTGAATTGAATTGAACTGAACTTTATTGTTTTTCTTCATGAACTGAATCGTTTTTGGTTGGGCAAAAGGAAAACCCAGGGTGGAGTTTTTGGTTGATTGCCTTGCGCTGTTTGTGGACTGGATCGGGGATTGTGGGTATCTTGTAAATATTGCATTGTTTTGTTGGGTTTTGGGGATCGTGTACAGCACTTTTCAATACATTTTCACTGTTTTTTGCATC
The DNA here is from genome assembly GCF_051107435.1 of Chaetodon auriga. Classification (NCBI taxonomy): domain Eukaryota; kingdom Metazoa; phylum Chordata; class Actinopteri; order Chaetodontiformes; family Chaetodontidae; genus Chaetodon; species Chaetodon auriga. Next base: position 1,142,144 of record NC_135085.1, on the reverse strand, counting down.
ATATACTGTGTTGGGCTGTGTGTTTTGTGTTGCCTCATTCAATGTGCTGGGTGTCATATTATATGTATGTACATCCTTTGTGCGGTTTGCTTTAAATTGAGAAAAAGAAAAACCAAACTGACCAACTAAACTATAAACTGACCTACTACTCTTAAATGCCAGGAGAGAGACCTGGCTGGCACCCCTCATAATAATAACAAAATAACTCAAAAAGAACAAGTCAAACTGTCACAAAGGGCATACCTCAAATGTGTTAAGGGTCATACTTCCTATGAGAGTTGTGAAAGATGTATAATCAGAGGTACTCGTGTGGAGGGTGTTGTAAATCAGATTCAGCTGTCCAAGAAAAATGCTCAAAAAAGGCTGCAGGAGTCGAAGTCCGAGAAGCAACTTTATTGTCGACAACAAAGGGGAAACACTCAGAGACACACAAGGTGTAACTCCAATGAAGTTCTCCAAGTCTCTCCAACTTACAAGAGTCAGTGCCCGTCTTTTATACAGTTTGCTCAAGGTCACCCCCGCCCTTGGGGTATCTTCTCTTTTTCTGATTCTTCTATTTTTTATACACCATTACATTATCTTTTGGCCGCTAGCCTGGGCTTGTAGGTACTTTTATTCTTCTTATTCCCTTGAAATTTCACCATTAGCTTCTGATTCTCACGGGCTCTGTTTTTTTAAAAAGTATTTACCTCTTACAATTACACCATTAGCTTTTGATTGTCGTACGCTCTCTTTTTTAAAAAGTATGTATAATCATAATAATCACCAGAAATCAGCATTCATTAAGACATAACAAATCATAGTGTGATTGATAACATTATTATCCTTTCATGATTAATGATAGATACATAATATAGATTGAATACAGTAAGGTTATATAAGGACACACAGGGCTATGCAAGGTTACAGATAATACCGGCCAAAACCGGTTAGAACCAACTAACACTGGCTGCAGAGACACCTGCAGAATCATGGAAAGTACCAAAGATTCATGATTTCTTGATATTTGACATTTGCTGCGCAGTGTCAGCCTTGCACAGCATCACCATCTTGACTCCTCTATGTGCCTCTTCTCCATTTCTCTTATGTTTTTGAGTACATGAACTATCACACTTCTACTACAGCACTTGCTGCTGAAAACTACCATTGATTACAGTGTTTGACTCAATTCTTCACATATCAGTTGAGAAAAATTATACTACAAGGGAAGAATGGTATTCAGTGACCATGAATGCACTTCACGAACAGATGACAGTTTTTCTAGAGCGGAGTACAAGAACCACCAAACTGATGTCAGCCCCCTCGTTGCTGCAGAAATTCCTTGCGTCAGTTCATTTGTGCTCGATTACATGCACATGGTCTGCTTGGGAGTAGTTAGACAGCTTTTAATCTACATGACCCGAGGCCCAAAAATCTGCCGTCTATCTGTGAGGCAAAAAGAGGCAATTTCACAAAAACTCATTGCACTAAGGGGGAGGATGCCTAGTGAGTTTGCCTGGCAACCACGTGGTCTCCACGAATTGGATAGGTGGAAAGCCACCGAACTCAGGCAGTTTCTTTTATACACAGGACCTGTGGTATTGAAAACTGTGCTGTCCCCTGAAAGGTACAAGCATTTCTTGTCCTTAACAGTAGCCATGTCGATACTGCTGGAGTCAGATGCAAGGGTTCGAAATGTAATTCAGTTCATATGAGATGTCTGCTACAATGGTCCTAGGTGTGAAATTTGAATTTCACAGGTCTGTAACTGTATTTCATCAAATGTAAAAAAAAAAAAAAACTGTCTACTTGCTTAGGCTAATTAAAGTTGTGTAACTTTGCATATGCTGTCCTCTTCAGATCATGTATGCAAGGGCGGTTTGGAAGGAGGGAGAAGTAGAGGAGGAGGGTGTCGTCCCAGTCAACTGGATCGACAAGACAGAGAGAACCGTTAGATGGCCCCACATGAGCACTATAAAAACTGAGAGGGCACTTAAAGAAAAAATTACCCCCAAAGATGACTGGATGACATTCACTTTAATAAAAGTAAAAATGACATCAGGTAAGTTACTGTTTTGATTAATAGAAAATGATCTGTATGTCCAAGTCAAAATATACTTCAAGGTTTGAGCGTTGAAATGCTTTTTTCAATTTTTTTTTAAGTTTAATCTTCTTACTTCTAGCTCTCCGTAGAGACTGTGAAAATTATAACCTGACCAGTCAGGCAGAGCAGGATGACGACGATGAGGAGGAAGTGAAGAGGAGGAAGCGTACGAAAAAAGTGATTCCAGATTTCGTATCGGATGGTTTGTTTTCTCCTTCTCTAGTAATCAATACACTAATATAAAATCTGTTTACAGAAATTTGGCCTCAAAGTTGACTCATCAATGTTTTTAACATCTTTTTTCTTTTTTGTCAGTTACAGATTCAGATGAGGAGGGGCAGAATTCAAATGGTAATGTTTTTTCTACGATGTATTTAAAATTCCAGTTTCAAACTCCTCAATTTGATAATGTTGGATATGAGCATGCTGATTTTTTTTTTTTTTTTTTTTTTTCTACTGGCCTCTAGGTGTTGAGCTGCCCAACTACCCCGCTCCACTGACAAAACTGCAGCCCATTCAGGGCACACCCATACTAGATGATGCATGTGAGTACTGATGACAACTTATGAAGCATGGTAATGTGTTGTATCGATAAAACGATAGTATGGGCTGATTTGGATGTGTTTTTCAGTCTCTGGAGATGAAGACATAGAGAGTGAAGGGGTAGCGGAGTGTGCAACTGCGGACTGCTCAGGCAGGGAAATGTCCACTCCTTGTAATTATTTACTTCCCCTTTGCAATATTCACTACACATTATTTACCCAGAAGACAGTAGTTATAGGCTCAATCATATGTTTCAGCCTTGCCTCGCCTGGAGTGTGCCAGTGGATCAGGGGGAAGGGAAAAATCGAGACCAGGTATATTCATCAGAAGTAATGTTCACCTTTGTTTACTTTTGGCTAATTTTCCACCTCTGAACATTCATGCTTTTTTCACCCAGCGACATCCAGTAAGTGTTCATCACATTAATTTTCTATTTTATCAGGCCTTGTGAAATTTAAGATCATTCTTTGTGTTTCTTAGGATCTCAGCATGAAGCCAGAGGACATGCCACTGACAGCCATCGCTCTAGGTAAGGAAAAAAGATGTGTTACAAAATTGCAGAGTGATTAATGTGAATTGAACTACATCAGTGGTGGATCCAGCAATTAATGCAACAGTTGTCTGCCAATACAGGTCCAGATCCCATCACAGACACGCCTCCAAACATCGGTACGCATCTAGCAGCATGGACAACGTGAGACATTACCGCCGATCGGGCAGCGAAAGTGAGTGCCGCACATCTAACCGCAACAGAGATGTCTTCAGGACCCTTGCCAGGCCCAGATCTCATCACACCAGCCCCCCCCCCCCCATCACACATCAAGGCCTAGTGAGTTGTCTTAAGACCGCAAATTTTCATCAGAACACTTCAGTCAGTAGCATTGATGTATTCAAACTTGCTGGAACATTAGCTTTATTATTTCTAATGAGGCCCAAGTGTGACGAATGTTCATTTGATAATTTCTAATACACACTTTCTGTGTTGCAAATGCAGAGAGTGAGAGTGGAAGGAGGACCTTCCCGTTGCCTTTGGACGGTATGTGTGTAGTCTAATATGGACGACAGGACACTGAGAAAAAGACACTTTTAAAACTACCACCTACTCCCTCTACTGTTTAGTCTGCTTTTCAATTATCAGTGACTTCTAGGGTGGGGGAAGAATAGTGATTCTTAACCTGAATGTTAACAGGAATCTGGATCATTTATAAACTTAAGGAATTGATCTTTTAACATTTCCTCCAACTCTCACAGGCTTCAGTACACTGAAGAAAGCTGTGTTGCTTCTAGTTAAGTTGCTGCAAAAAGACTAAAATGCTCTATTGGATGTCTGTGACTAGGCCTGTGCAGATCAATGACCTGATTTTTTTCTTCTTTTTTTTTTTTCTTTTTTATTGTTTTGCCCTTATAAAACACGCACTACTGTGCAGCTGGTCGCAGCTCAGATGGAAGTTAGATCTTCACATTTTTACCTGTTTTTATACTGTGCTAACTCACGGTTATAGACCCCAGGGAGCAGCTGGAAAGGCCAGCAGCTAATGGGAGTCTTATAATAAAGATAAACGAGAGAGCTCATCCATGGCGCTGCAAGTGAACCAACTAGAGAACACAGCACTATCCTGATGCACATCAATCAAGAATTGATTTTGAATTTAATCAAATCCTGTGACACCCAAAGATTCACATCCAGCCACCCATTCTAAAAAACAAATATCTCATTTATTTCAGTGTACCAGAAGAAGGTTCTTGGACTTCTGCTTGACATCAGGAATCACTGCAAGAGAGCACAGCCTGCCTCCTCGGCTGCCCACATAGAGAAAATGGAGACAATGGAGGAATTTGAGAGAGAGGAACAACGCCTGAGTGACAAGGAAGCCTTTGATACCCTGGTAGAATTGACAAGTCTGGAATACAGAACCAGTGTACTCGCACATTATTATGTTCCTCTGGGGACTAAAAGTCAACTTTATCATGCACTTATTTCAACAGGTGAGGAACATAGCAAAAATTGGCGGGAGGAACACCAGGGACTGTGTCCATAAAGTGCTTGACAGGTATGTTGCTACATAAAGTGTTAATTTTGTGGTATATAGGCTACTAGCTGTCCTCAATCTGTATAGTACAAAGTGTTTAATGACATGTGCTATTCCTGTGTTGTCCCTGCATATATTGTTCAAAATGATTTATTAGGGCTGTCACAATTAACTCATGCAATTAATCTGGAAACAATAACGCGTTAAAAAATTAACGCACGATTAATCGCGTCATGTGACTCAGGTAGTATCTGTCCATGTATACAGTCTGTGGTCTGTCGCCACTGGAGTTGTCACTCGTCCGCTTAAATTTGAGGATTAAATAGTGCGTTCTGTTTTGAATCGGTGCAGGACGGGGTTTGTCTTGTATTTCCATCTTGAATGCAGCTTCATCCCACCTGCTGCCCAGTGAAGAGCCGTCCGACTCTGCCCGTGATTGATCACACAGCAGAGTGGGAAAACACTGTTAAACTCTTGGTTTGACAGTGACAATCAAACTAGTTGTAACTCCGCAAGTGTTTTCTATGACGGACGGTGGCCTGTCAGATGTACGGTGTAGTTTCAGGGGGACAATATTCTCCATTCACAACAAAGTGACCATAGACTGTATGGATGTGATTTGTTTGTGAAAGTTGATGTGTGCAGATGGAAACATGGGCATTAATTTAATACACTAATCAAAATGTAGAGCTAATGCCAAGAAATAAACATCTATGATGTATTATTATTTTTTGCCAATTTGTAAAATTGCATCCTTAAATTATAATGGATTAACTGTATTGCATCCTTCAATACCAAATAAGACAGAATAGAAGAAAATACAAGTAATATTAGTATATATAACGTGGTATTTTAACTGCGATTAATTGCAATTAATCAGTAGTATTGCGATTGAGTTAATTTTTTTAATTATTTGATAGCCCTATGATTTATATAAGTGATTATTTTCTCTTTAGACTCTTCACCAATTCACTGATGGCGCAATTTAATATGAAGGGCAAGGGGAAGAGGGGCAAAAAAGCCTTGGAAAAGACAAATATTTACACAGCCATACAAGGTAAGCCTTTGTTTGTTTCTAAGTGGACTTGATTGGACAAAACATTAACTTCCCTGTTAACATTTAAAATACAATGCCATCTCTCTACAATGGCTGATGGTTGTGTATTAATACAGAATTGGAAGTGGATGCATAGCAGAAGCAACACACTTTTGCTTACAGATATGCTGATTTGGTGTATGAATGCAGTTTGTCTGTGCATATTTCTTATCAATTGTCTTTTTGTACTTGTACAGATGGAGTAATGAAGTTCGATAGCAAGGCAACTCAAGAACTCATAAAGCACCATGCTGCTGACCATCTGAAGCATGCACCCCAAAGGACTGGAGGGGGGGGCTTCCCGGTCACCCAGGGCTGATTCATGTTCTGCTGTTTGCATCTTTGCAATAGCTTTTTGTGTGTGTTGTGCAAATGTTAAGGGATTGGAGGGGCGGGCTTCCCGGTCACCCAGGGCTGATTGATTTTCTGTATTTACAATTAAAATTGTAAACAAAAAGGATTGGATTGTGATTTATTGTTAACCTGACTGTAGTCTTAAGTCCAGAAGGTAGGAAACCGTTTCCCGTACCTGTTCATTTTACTGTACCTTCATTTGGCTTGTCAGCAGGTTTTAACTGGATGCCTTTATGCATTTCCAGTTACCATCTGCTGGTGATATTCAAATTAAGCAATAGGAAAATAACCTGGAACAGTATGCCACCTTCTACAATGGGACTACAGGTATGCATAGAAACTAGAAGCAGCACAGTATAAAATCAATGTCTAAAATGAGTAATAATTTGATGTAGAAAAGACGTCCACAAGGACCACATTTGGACGTAAAAAAGACGTCCCCCAAAGACCACATTAGGACTAGAATTAGCTCCCATATGGACGTACTATGGACGTCACAAATCGATGTTCAAAAGACGTCTAAAAAAGTCTGGAGTAACGTTCTGCACCTTCAGATGACCCAAATAAGACGTCCAAAAATAACTTTAAAAAGACGTCGTATGGACGTCCCTTTGCGCAGTGGTTACTGGATTGGGGGCAGTACTGTCTCAGCGCACTGGAGCTGAGAACTGCCTGCACTCCATGCCTTTTTCTCCTCTTGTCTCTCCACAGCAGAGAGGAATTACAACGTGGGTAACCGGGAACTACTGGCCGTTAAACTTGCGCTGGAGGAGTGGCGACACTGGCTGGAGGGGATAGAGCAACCATTCATTGTCTGGACTGATCATAAGAGCCTGGCTTACATAAAAACCGCTATATATGTCTATAAGAGATACCTAAACACATTACATGGTGTCACAAGAGACTGTGTGTCGGTACGAAAGTCATGGCAAAGTTTAGCCTGCCAAGCAAGTTTAAGTTTGAGAGCCTAACAGAATAGCCGGAGTGGAAACAGAGATTTTGGCGCTACCAGCTAGCCACAAAACTTAGCAAAGATGATGGCAAGATTCAAGTAAGTGCGTTTATGTACACAATAGGCAGTGAAGCTGAAAAGATATTCAGCTTACTTGAGTTTGAAGAGGACAATAACGAGAAAGACTGGTGTGGTCATGAAAAAGTATGAGTACTTAATTCCACGACGCAACATCATACATGAGCATGCATGTTTCTACCAATGGTGTCAGCAACATGGAGAAACGGCTGAGATGTAATAATAGGACATTTTATGAATTGGCAGAGCACTGTCAGTTTGGAGCCACGAGGGATGAACATATAAGGGATCGCCTTGTGGTAGGAGTAGACAAAGAGTTTTCCTCTCCAGTTCCAGCTCAAAGCAGACCTGACGCTTGCGCAACTGATCCAAGTATTCCAGGGTACCACCAGCTATAAGAAAAAAAAGTATTCTTTTAAGGCATATGTGATAGAGGGAACAAGCTGCTTGGAAATGGGTCTAGTGAAGAGGATGGACGAGGTCAGTGGTGTGTTTGGATCGAGTGGGCTATTGAAAACAGCCAGTCAGAATAGCCCTGTGTGATGATGCCCAGCTATATGCAGCGCCGACAGCCAGGCGGATACCCCTGCCACTGGTACTGCTGGTGTAAAAGAAACTGCAACTCACGGAGGATGAGGGCATAATCGAAAAGTAACACAGCCGACTGAATGGTGCTCTGCTATGGTGCTGGTGCTGAAACCCAAGAACAGGGAGGCCTGAATAAAGCGGTGAAATGAGAGAAGTATGTTCTACCGACAGTGGAGGAAATAATGCCAAGGTTCGCTGGTTCAAAAGTTTTCACTACATTAGATGCAGCAAGTGGACTTTACCAAATTCCCTTGCATGAAGAGAGCAGGATGCTCACTACATTCATAACTCTGTTTGGGAGATAAGCCTTCTGCCGTCTTCCCTTCGGAATAACATCAGAAGCGGAGAGTCTGACCGGCCTGGAAGGGGTTGAGATTTTCATGGACTATATCTTAATTCATGCTAAGACAGAGGAGCAACATGATAGACACCTAGCAGAGGTGTTAAAGGTCATCGAGGCAGCAGGGCTCAATCTGAACAAGGCCAAGTGCAAGTTCAAACAGAGACAGGTCCATTTCCTGGGTCACTTGATTGATGAGACAGGGGTCAGGAATGACCCAAGCAAGGTGACGGGAATAGGGAACTTTCCACAGCCACAAAAGTTGACAGAGCTCAAATGATTCTTATGGATGGTTAATTATTTAGCCAAGTTCATCCCAGAGCTGTCAACAGGGGCCCATCCACTGTACGAGCTACTGAAGGGGGACACAGAGTGGACGTGGGTGCCTGTACAGTGCGAAGCATTCGGGAATTTAAAGACTGCACTAGCCACAGCCCCGGTGCTTACCTTCTATGATGCCAACAGGCCCACCATTGTGTCAGCGGATGCCAGCAGCTACAGGCTGGGCGGTGTTCTACTCCAGCAGCATAGAGATCACTGGAAACTCGTGGCCTACTGCTCCAGATGATTGAGCGACATGGAAAAAAAGCTAAAACAACACACAGCAAGGCAGGTCGAGACAGTCATAGGGTTCATAAGGAGTGGGTGGCCTGATTTTGTAGGTAGGGTGCCGGAGGCAGCCAAAGACTTCTATCAGGTGAGAGGAGAACTATCTGAGGCAGATGGTTTAGTCATTAGAGGCAAACACATTGTTATTCCGACAGTAAAGAGGGAAGACATCTTAAAGAGAGTTAATGACGGGCATTAAGGCCGAGTAAAATGCAGGGAAAGAGCTAACCAATAAGTATGGTGGCCTGGAATAGCTGACGAGATAGTAAGAACAGTACAGCAGCGTGTATTTTGTAGAGAGAAACAAAAACACACAGAGGAAGGAGCCGTTAATGTCCATTGAGCTCCCATCCAGGCCATGGCAGAAAGCTGGTATAGATCTGTGTGAATTTAAGAAGCACAATTACTTAGTAGAATCTGACTATTACTTCAGACATCTGGAAATTTTGAATCTGCCTACAACTACTTCCAACCAGGTTGTAGCTAAGCTGGAAACCACTTTTGCACGTTTCGGCATCACTGAAGTGATAGTGAGTGATAATGGGCCCCAGCTAGCTTCAGCGAAGATGAAGGAGTTTAGTGAGGAATATAATTTCATTCATCAGAGTAATGATTTCATACCCTCAGAGGAATGGACAGGGGGAGAGGGGAGTTCAGATAGCGAAATCTATACTGAGACAGGAGGACCCCCTTCTGGCCCTGATGGCATACAGCAGGGCTACTCAACTTCAATAGCAAGTGGGCTGAATATGAAAATCACTGGGGGTTCGTGGGCCACACAGAATATTTGTCAACTAATGGCTAAAAAATAACTCTTGATGATAATAGATATAATATTAGTATGAACGAATGACACATATCCATTTTCTTTAACTTTAATACTTTCACTTTAACCAAAGTCCATATTTATATTTTGCTACATTCAACATGAACAAAACAAAGCCATCAGACCAAAAATAAATGGACTGTTCACAACATAACATGACATATACAATTCCAAACATAGCAGGTCCATACCCGCTGTCAAATGTGTTAGAGCTGAACAGCAAAACAGACAAACAAAATAATTAACATAAAACATAACTGTTGTCACAGAGACAGCATCACATTCCTCATGTGATGTAAAAGTAGCATACATCACACTGCTGTCATTTTGAGCCTGTTCAAGTTAATGGGAAACATTACACTGCCTTGACTTTGTTATTTCAACATAGTTTGACTCATAGATAGTAAGGGCAATCCTAGGCCACTTTCCTTGTTGTGGGGTACTGATATTGGTTAACATGGTTAGACCAAAAGTTCTCTGCACCCTCAGACTGCAAGTGCTGTTTTAAAGCGAAGGAGGATTGCATATCAACCACTTCCGTCTGAAAGATGGTCTCATCAATAGAAGACATTACCTCTTTTGCTTTTGCACAGAAGTCTGCTTCAGGTTTGATAGAAAAGGGGTCACAAGCAAAGTGCAATACTTCAATGGGAATGTTGAATCCTTGGAATCTCAGTCAGTTTTGTCATGAAATCTGTCATGACGGGTGTTATCCGTGCCTCGGGTGCTGTGTTCATGAATGCACACAGTCGTGGAAAGTGCAGCAATCCTGTTGCAGTTAGGTCTGTTGTGAAAATTGTTAGCTTTGTCTTGAAAGCACAAAGCTTCTCAACCAAATCAGCAATAGACTTTTCTTGTCCTTGCAGTTCAAGATTCAGAGTGTTCAAGTGTCTAAAAATGTCAAACAGAAAGTACACTTCTGCCATGAACTGTTCATCTAGCATGCGCTCCAGGAGGTTTGCTGCCCATTTGTGTTTACACACACAAAGGAAAGACACAATCTCCTGGTGGAGCTCACAGAACGATCCAGAACATTTCCCTTGCTTAGCCACCTGACATTGTTATGCACAAGCAAGTCCGTGTGTTCCACAAACATGACGGCAAGCATCATATGGAAAAGGCGGTGTTGTGGGCTGGAGGTTGAGCAGATGAAATTCACAATGTTCATGACGGTGTCCATGGTGTTTTTTAGATCATCACTCAGCTTTGCACACAACACAGACTGATGAATGATGCAGTATAAAAACTGCATATGTGGGGCAACGGTTGATAGCCTCGCCACCAGCCCTTGTGATCTACCGATTATGGCTGGAGCGCCATCGGTAACCAAAAGGCAAACTTTCTGTAAATCCAGCTCACGCTCATTAAAAAGTGCGACAATCTTTCGATACATCATCTCACCTGTGGTGTGTCTCTCCAACGGAATAATCCCCAAGAGTTCTTCTTTAAAGTGCACTCCATCGTGAAATCTGACATAGATGCATAGCGGAGCCATGTCAGTGCAGTCAGTTGATTCATCCACAGCGATTAAGATTAAGATTAAGATTAAGACATACCATCAGTTTTTTTGAGGTTTTCCAAAAGCTTCCTTGAGAGATCCTTTGTGAGTAATTCCACTCTGCAACGAGTTAATGTGTCCGAGAGAGGCACTTTTTTAATGGATGAGGTGACGCTTTCCTTCACTTTTTCATCAACAACCACTTCATCAATGACAGCAAGCATACAGTCTTTAACCGTCTCCACCTCGTGGTGAGTGTCCAGGCTACACAAAGGGATGCTATCATAGCCCTCTCTTGTTTCGTGCAAAAGCGACCGAGGGCAACTTCACACTGTTGAAAGACGCTAGCAGACACTGTACTTTGCCTCTCCGTTCCTCCAAGTCCTCTGGAAAACTGGCAGAAAGTGAGCTGTGATTTGACTTGTAGTGCCTCTTCACGTTCTATTCTTTCATGACAGATAAGCATTCATTGCACAGTAAAAAGACCAGTTTATTACTCGTCCCGGCAGGCAAAACAAATAAATATTTGTCCATCCATTCGCTCTGGAACTAGCGGTTTTCCAAATCAATTTTTTGTTTTTGGGGTATTGAGAGGAACATGTTGTAAAACGGTGTTAGCTTAGCTGACTCTGACCTCTTCACCTCTTACCCACGAGCTGAGTGCAAGTGCAGAGCGAGTGTAGCAACCAATTACAGCGCATGCCTGTCCTGCACGTAGGTGCGTAGTATAATGTGACAGGTTGGAACCGTTGTTGAAGTAGATCAGAGCTACCGGTATACAGGGTTCTAAATTAACACCCGCCAACCCGCCAAATGCGGGTTAAAATTCATATTGGTGGGTGTAAATAAAAACTTACTAGCCAATTTGGCCGGTAATGCATTAGGCAATCATGTCAGTCAGAGCCGCTCTACAGTTCTTGGTCATTTGTCCCCCTGACAGTCCGTCCTACATTTCCCATGAACACTGTCGTAATGCTACGTGATGACGTACAAGACGCCATTGGCTGTGCGCAGGCACACTACAGTCTGTAGTGCAACCGGTGCGAGAAACCACGGAAACGCAAACACAAAGAAGAAGAAGAAGAATGAACGGTGGCGTATAAACTGTAAAAAAGGAGACTGAGCTAGCTAAAAGTAAAAAGTAAAGTTAAACTAAATGCTGCGGTGGTTGGGACAGACGTCTGGGGGCGAGAAGAGGAAGGAGGCAGGGGATGAGAATGTCGACAAAGCGTGCGAAACGAAGAAAAGAAAGTTTAACGCTAAATGGCTGACAGGTCGTGAATGGCTTGTGTTTGATCACGAAAATGCCGTCATGTTTTGTAAGGATTGCCGCATGTACACGAAAGGAATAATTTTGTGGTGGGGACTAATAATTTTAAAGCCGAGGCAGTAAAGGACCATGAGAGTGCCTGAAGTCATCAGGAGAGCCTAAGGAGTCTGCAATACTGACTGCTGCACTATTTGTGTTTTCTAGTGGCATTGCATTCAGTGGCACTCATAATCTCTCTTATTTTCACCGGGAAAAAATTTGGCTAGTGGAAATTCTGATTGGCTGGTAACTTTAGAAGGTCACCAGCCACATTGGCTGGTGATCAAAAAAGTTAATTTAGAACCCTGCTGGTATACCATAATTTTATTATATCACACGAATCACACACTGTGATTTACTGGCACTCTCACAGGCCATAAAAAAAATTCCAAAGGGCCGTATCCGGCGCGCGGGCCACCGGTTGAATAGGCCTGGCATACAGAACGACACCCACCTCTTCGACAGGAGTCAGTCTGGCAGAACTGCTGATGGGCAGGAAAATCAGGACCACCTTGCCCGTCCTGCAGGACAATCTGAGACCTAACTGGCCCAGTGAGGATGTGATCAGACAGGCTGACACTGCAGCCAAGCAGTGGCAAGCCTATTTCTACAACCGCAGGAATGGAGTAAGGATCCTATCCCCACTGAGCCCGGGGGACCCTGTGCCAACAAAGTTGGATGGACAGAAACAGTGGACAATACCTGCTGTCATTCACAGCTCCGGCTCAGCTCCAAGGTCCTATATTGTGGAGACAGCACAGGGTGAGTGCTACAGGAGGAACAGGTGCCACCTGCAATCCACACCTGTGACAAGATGGGATGAATGGTTATTTCCATTAGACACCATTGAGATCTGAAGTTTTGTGTACAGTTGTGTTTACAAGGAATATTGTTAACATAAAGAAGTGTTAAACTTTTACTCTCAGAGTTCAGGTTAATTGAGAAGGGCAACATCTTTGAGGGGGGAGATGTAGTGACAGGGAGCAACCTGAAGATGTCACCGTACTAGCCTAGGGCATTGTTCTGACAGTCCAGTAGAAGAAGCCAGAGTGGGACCGGACATTGTTATCGTTCACGCTGGAGTTAAAGGTGCCATATTATGAAAAACCCACTTTTTCTGGGATTTGGGGTGTTATTTTGTGTCTCTGGTGCTACCACACGCATACAAAGTGTGAAATAAGACCGTCCGAGCTTTTTTGAGTGAGATACGGATTTGTGAAAGCACCCTTCCAAACAAGCCATTTGAACTCGAGGAGTACTGTTATGTAACAAGCCCGCACATTTGCATGCTCCCACCCACCAGCCACCACCCCCTACTCCTCTCCCCGGTGTCTCTCCACCCACCAGATACCTTCTCACAGATCCGCCATTTCGCTATCGAAAGCACCATGTTAGGAATCATGTTGAGCCGCCACACCCAGTGTTCTGTTGGTGGCTGCAAATACGAGCACAAATCGCTCCATCGGCTCCCAGCCACAGAGGACAGAAGAGTAGCGTGAATTGAATTTTTGAAGGCAACGTCCCCACTACAGTTGGCAAAAACCTGCTGGTGTGTGCTAACCACTTCGAGGCTGACTGTTTCTCAAACCCTGGTCAGTACGAGGCAGATTAGCCGGGAGACTTTCTCTAAAGGAGGGCTCACTTCCAGCTTTGCGTGTAATACGTGCAGACGAGGGACATGTAAGTATACAAATAATTAGCTGTGTGTTTCTTTAGTAGATTAGCGTAGTTGTAGCGTGTGTGTTTTGCCATTGAGAAAGACGTAAGGCTCACTGCTAGCTTCGAGAATACAACTTCAGTCATCAAAGGTTAGCTCGCTGCTACCGTAGCTTTTGGTACATCACATCACGTTTCTGATCTTGTTCGAGGGAGATGCCAGCATTCACAAATATTAAGATGTGTCCATTTTGGAGTTTTACACAAATTAGCCAAGAAGTGCTTTGCCACATATGTCGCACGGCGGAAGAATGAGTATTTTGTGTACAACTGTTCTGTTTTTATTGTATATAATTTTATTTATTTATTTTCTTGCATGCTTTTATTGTGTTTGTAGTGGTGTTTTTATTATGTTTTATTGCATGGTTTTAGTTGAAGTGATTTTGAGTTGTTTTACTTCCGGCCGGGGCACCCTTGTGATTAAATTGATAACTTGCACCTGTGAAGTGCATTACCTGTCATATAGACTGGCCAATAGGCTTGAGGAACGGAGCGGTGCGCAACCAACTGGATACGGGGAGGAGGGACGTCATGGGCGCACGCGGAAACAAGAGGAGCGAGAGGAGAGCAGGTGGGAGAGAAGGCGTCAGACGGTGCAGACACGTGCGGTAAAGATGAAGAGAAAAATGAAACCGACACAGGAAGGAGTGGGGAGACCGCCTGACAGGGCTACGCCTGAGGCCGCCGCGGACCAGAGACCGTGACGGAGGTGGTGACAGCAGCCGAGCCGACGAAGTCCAGAGTGTTACAACGCGACCTTACAGCAGCGGCAGAGCGACGAGCTCTGCCTAGCGCATAAGTACCCTTTGGGACCCAGTGACACTCTGGCACGGGAAAGGAAGGCGTCTCGGCTGTACTGTGTCGTGTACCCCCCCACTGCCGCTGTGATTTCGTTGTTACAGGTATCCTGGCCGATGGTCCGTCCTCCTATGGAGTGAGTTGGAGGAGGAAACCAGAGAGCGGCATGGCGACGGCGAGGAGCAGGAGGGCTGCCGTCATCGGGTTTCGTTTTAAATCGGTTTTAAATCGGGCCTTGTGCTTTTGTTTTAGCTAGACTTTTAGCCGATTTTAAACCGTGTATTGAAGACTGTTTGGCCTGTTTTAGAGACTGTTTTAAGGACACCTTGTTTTAATTCCACTAATTTTAAAAAAGAATTATTGGTGTCTGTGCCTGGGACGGGTGAAATAAAAAATAGGACAATCTTGTTCCAAACTAAAAGCTGTTGTTGTTGTACCTCCTTGGCTAACCATAGTGCTCACCACTTGATGTAAAAGGACCAATTCAGAGTTTACAATAAACCCTTCATTTTCATCCTCATCACCTCCATTACACATAGCACAAGCTAACGCTAACCGCTAGCTTCTAGTTAGCAATCAGCATGGTCTCCATTGCAAACCCAGTGACCTGGTCGGTCAAGTGATGCATACACAGACGCTCCGCAGGGTCTAAGCTTCGGGAATTTAAGAAAATGATGCAATTGTAAATGTTTTCTAAACTGGAGTATGTTAGAAAAGCCCAGGGCAAAATGAGCATATGGTTGAGACAGCTACATCACAGGACAATTTACACTTCAAGAGTTTTTCTCCTGGAGTTTATTCATGAGTGATCCTTTTTACGCTGTATGTAGCTGTTGGCATAGCTATACATGTAATATAAGGTTGATGTCACTTCTCTCTTTTTATATAGGCCAGTGCATCATTACAGTTACCTGCTGTTGATCAAGTGTAGCTGTGAGCTGTTGCAGTCTTTAGTGTTTGAATTTACACTGTAACAGTGCTGTCATGTTTTACTCCTAAGTATGCCCTGTTATCACAACAAAATACTTTTGTTACAGCTACTGTGTCTTGCAAGGACTAATGTTGTAATGCACTGCATTACAACGACAATGCTGATAGAGGACAAGCCACCACATCATCAGGGGATCCTCTTTTCAAACTGAGCTTTCCAAAGTCCATGAAGGGAGAGAGCTGAACCAGTGAAGACTGAGGCCACATTTCTAAGTGTTAACTTCTTTTTTTTTTTCACTCAAAGAAGAAACAATTATATGGTACATGACAGAAAGTACTACAACTCGGTAATTTCAACACAATAAATAAACCAAAAAAATAAACACTTAAATACCTGAGAAACTACAAAACTCAAGTGCAAAATGTCACTATATTTGCAGTTGTTGAATAATCTAATGAATGATACTAATGATTCACTTTTTTCTGTGTGTCTGTGTATTGCACAGGTTATATTGATGATTTGATGGACATGATCATGGAGAAGATCTTTGTCGACCCATCAACGTACAGAGCTGAGATTCTGAAGATAAACATCAGGCTGGACGTGTCTTCACAATATGAGCATCGAGACAAGGAGGAGGTCATTGCCAGTTATGAGTCAAGATTCTATCGGGGGGGCGTATCTTCCCTGGGCGTCAGGAAACTCCCAACGTATCTGAAGTACTACGCATGATGGGATGACTACACAAATCTTCTGCCCAAGGAAGCTCCTGCACCAGCTCACAAAACTCATAGGCTAGATATCTGTAACGACAGAAAATTGAACATTATGTTAGGTCGGTTATGTCGGTTAAGGTAGGTTATGTTAGGTGGTGAAGAAGGAGCTGAGCCGAAAGGCGAAGCTCTCGATTTACCGGTCAATCTACGTTCCTACCCTCACCTATGGTCATGAACTTTGGGTCATGACCGAAAGAACGAGGTCCCGGATACAAGCGGCTGAAATGAGTTTCCTCCGCAGGGTGGCGGGGCACTCCCTTAGAGATAGGGTGAGGAGCTCTGTCACCCGGGAGGAGCTCAGAGTAGAGTCGCTGCTCCTCCACATCGAGAGGAGTCAGCTGAGGTGGCTCGGGCATCTGTTCCGGATGCCCCCTGGACGCCTCCCTAGGGAGGTGTTCCAGGCATGCCCCACCGGGAGGAGGCCCCGGGGAAGACCCAGGACACGCTGGAGTGACTATGTCGCTCGGCTGGCCTGGGAACGCCTCGGGGTCCCCCCGGAGGAGCTGGAGGAAGTGTCCGGGGAGAGGGAAGTTTGGGCGTCCCTGCTCAGACTGCTGCCCCCGCGACCCGGCCCCGGATAAGCGGGTGTGAATGGATGGATGGATGGAAGGTCGCTTTCACACTAGAGCTGTTTGGTCCGCTTTAAACGGACCAGAGTTCGCTTCCTCGGACTCCTCCTCCTCCTCAAACTCTGGTGCGGACCAAACAAATGAACTCTGGTCCGCCTGAAAACGTGGGTCTCGGTTCACTTGCGAGTGAACCCTTGTTCTGAAACGGGTGTGTTTTGGACCCAAATGCAGTACAACGGAGAGCAGGTATAGTCGGTAATGACCTTTATTTATTACCACCAGAAACAAGGTATGGATCAGAGCAAGTAACTCGGAATAAAGTTCGTTGTCCGGGCTGAGCGTTCTCACAGTGTCTCTGAGGCTCAAGCGAGGGAGAGAGAAGTGGCTTACCAACGCCGCTGATGATGAGGAGGAAGTTCCGCAGCCAAAGAAACAGCTGATCGCGCAGCGGTGCCGGCGGGCAGCGGAGTAACTTGCTTCAGCTGCTGATGGCGAGGAGGAAGCTCCGCAGCCTGAAGAAACAGCTGATCGAGCAGCGGTGCCGGCGAGGACAGAGCAGAGGCGTAGTCGGAGCCAGGCGGGGGGGTCGAAGCCAGGTGAGCAGTCCACGGGAGCAGAAGTACCGATGGGGAGCAGGCAAGAGGAAAGTCGAAGCCAGGCGGATGAATCGCTTCCAGCAGAGCAGACAGACACTAGAGACGCTGAGGCAGAGCACGAGGTCAGGGACGGAAGGCAGGTGAGTTTACCGGGAGGCAGACGAGGAGAGCAGGTCGGGGGCAGGCAGAGTCGGCAACGGGTGATCAAACAGGACAACGCTGGAAAGTCTCGCATACTGCAGAAGAACAATCTGGCAAGGAGTGAAAGTGCTGGAGAGATTTATATGCAGGGCTGATTGTGATGAGATGCAGCTGTGTCGGCAGGTGAGCAGAGTGGAGCTGATAAGGTGGGCGCGGCTGGCAGGTAGAGTGGAGCAGAGGGAGTGAGAGTGGAAAAACGCTGCAGCTGAGTGATCGGAGGTGGATGAGAAACCGAGATTGTGACATGTTCGGTTCGTATGCAGTGTGAAAGCTCACCGGGCCAAACACAGGACCAAATGTACGTAGTGACGCTATACGCAGTGCATACGCAGTGCCTCTAGGGTAGAGGAAGTACAATGCGCACTCCAAACCAAAACAAACATGGCGAGAGGACAGACGTGGACAGATGAAGAGCTCAAAGCTCTGCTTGAAATATGGTCAGATGACCACATAAACCTACTTCTGACATCCACTCAAAAACAATGACATTTTTAAACAGTTTAGTGAGAAAATGGGGGGAATGGATTTTAAACGAACAAGCTTCACATGATGCTCCATGTTTACTGTTGTTTTTCCGGGCCGGGAGGGAGGCATTTCCCCTCCAACTTTGTCCAATCGACGAGCGCCCCTTTCAACCACGTGATGCTGCTCAGAAAGTTTGGTGCGCTTTAGTGTGAAAGCAGAACCGAAACAAGTGATGATTGCAACAATGTTGCGATTTCAGCTCCCCAGTCGCACCGAGTCCGCTTGGTCAGGTGTGAAAACGACCTTAGTCAACAGGTTCTATAATGTCAACATCTGTATTCACATTTTTCTAATATGGTTTCAGTGAATTCTTCACTTGTATTTCCATGTACAAATATTCATGACTGCAGTCAAATATTTATTGTATATCTGTAAAATATTTCATGTATAATATGTGTGTATGTATAATATATAGTATTTGCTAAGGAAAAACCTGGCTGTATGTTCAAGAAAAATATGACTATATTTAGTTTATTATGGTGTATGAACAGTGAAGTTGCTTATTATAGATGAAACTCACTGCTCTGTCCCCCATAGCTGTAAAGGACCATAATCAGCCCTGTAAGTGTTGTATGCATTCTGCAGCAAGAACACATTTAGACAAACAGGTTCTCAACCTGGATGGTTGATCATGCACGGAGGCCTTTCATCCAGCTGCTGTGGCCGTGTTGTAGCCTATTATGCATAACATAAGGTGAGTATCTGCAGTGGCATGTTATCTGCAATCATACACTGCGATCATACTGTAAGTACAGGTAAAGATAATGTGACTTGTGGCACCTCCTGGCAGCACATGTTCTCAGGCTCTGACTGCATTGTTGCACAATTTCTAAATGTGCACAGATACAAACACATAAAAAAAAATCATGCATGTATAAAGCTAAAGATTTAAGAATCCTTGCATACCAACATTTTCAATGCATTGCCAACATTGGCAATGCTTAGTAGAGGCTTTTAGCAGAATTTCTCCCCATCATTCTGGTATGCTATTGACCGTCTGAACTGTGGGCCTATCACGCTGCCACCTGTACAGGCGGTGCTTGTGTTGAAGAGAAAAAGATAGAAAGAGTTTTTTTGGCTAACCTTTCAGAAGCATCCTGCTGAATTCTCAGGTTCTGTAGGAGCCTCCCTTCTTTCAGGATCCGATTCAGGTTCGAACATGTACGGTTGAACTACTGAAGAACTCGGTCTGTTCACTGCCGCCATGTCCACTACTTTTACACGGGTAGTGCTACATGAGTCTACGCTCTCCCCGTTACCATGGTGACATGGGTGGGACAGCAGCTGCTCATTTGCATATTTGATGATGCATATTGCATTTGCACATTCTGAAAGGAACTGAAACAGAGGGATATAGAGGGGGGCGAGAATCTTTTCCTTTCCTATTTCCAGCAAACAGCTTCAAAAACATGTTTTATGGAAATCATTGACCTATGTAACTCATTGAAAAGCTTCATAATATGTCACCTTTAATAGTCTAACAGTACATTTGTGTCTCCCAAATCGTCATGGTTTGGTGCTCGAACTTGTACTCCTGACTTTACTGGTGAATTTAATATTAATTGTGAATATGTTGCATTTGTCTTAATGGACATTTTTTTATTTTCATTTTATGCTTAAGAATAAACAGCTCAGTCTTTTCTAAATGACAGTATGTAGCATTTGTGCCCTATCTCCTAGAATAAGACTTATGGCCAATGAAGCACTTTTGATTAGTTTTCTAATTGTTTTGAAAGTAAAGGACAAAATATTATGTATTTTTTATTATTTATTTTTTATTACTTATTATTTACCTTTTATTTATTATTTTATATTATTATTATTATTTGTTGTTGTTGTTGTTTTTCTTTGCTGGGCTAAAAATGTACTGTGACAGAGCAACCAAGATATACTGAACTTTGAATTGTGTGTACAATCACACCTGTAGTTGTCAGTGTAAAATTGTTATTGCAAAAAATTGTAAAATTGTTATTGCAAATTTCCAAAATGAAAAGGTAATGTCAATTTGTTAAGAGTGTTTACTTTGAAATAACGTGGTTTATATCACAAATGGTTCAAGCTCTGAGTGTGATTGTTCAATGCCCTTTTAAAAGGCAAGCTGTGTTTTATAACTAAAATAAATAACTTGAATTCTGACCATGGAGTTTAAAATATTTGTGGTTATAAAGTATGTTTCTATTAAAGTGTTAGTGAATTGAGATAATATAGTATGATGAAATTAAAAATATTATAAAATGTGTAGGGGAATTAAGTCATTAAACCTTTGGGTTTAATGTTTGCACTCGTTAACATAGAAAGGGGCACCAACCTTCCTCAGCTCAGATGGATTTTATTTATTCTTTTCTTTCAATGCTGATTTGATAATAATTAATGAATTAATGGTAGATCAGTCTCATGATCTGAAGCATAAGCTCTCAATACAGTGATCGTCTGTTTCCAGCTCAAAAGGACACTGTCTGACATTGACTTAAATGTTGTGGTGATTTGTGTGACTTATGTGTGTTATTAGTTTTCTGTGCAGTTGTGTGGGGCTGTTTTCTTCGTTTTGTCCTCTATCAGCAGAGGTTGGGTGGGGTTTGGGAGCTGGCCCGGACACAGTTGGTTCCAATCACAATCCCGGACGGGATAAAGACGGCGAACAGCAGAGGACTTGTCGCCAGATTATTTCCGCCTCTAAGTGGTATAGTCGGCTACTCTACATGTTCTCTAGTGAACTTTAAACTTGAAACGTGAAAGATAGCTTTGATTGTCACTTTGATATCTCACATGCTTTTTTGTGCCTCACCTCCATAGAGGGTCTCTCACCCTCTTACATAACAGAATAATCTGGCCACGACATGGACTCAGTAGACTCAGAGCAAATACACCAAGCCCTGAGTAATCAGGGGGCGCTGGTAGAACATCACGAACAGCTGTCGATAGAGGTGATGGACACCCTGCAGGACTTGAATGCCAGTGTGAATCGAATTAACACCCACTTATGCCAGCTCTCTCCTCAGATGGCGTCTCCAGTGGCTCCCCAGAGTCATCCAGTGCAGGTCACTACTCGTTCCGCCTCTCCACCACCCTTTAGAGAGCCCTTTCTCCATCTTCCCGAGCAGTACGCTGGGGATCCGGGGTCCTGTAGCCATTTTTTGCTACAGTGTTCTTTAGTTTTTGATCAACAGCCGGCTAGTTTATCCCAGTGACCGTGCTAAGATAGCTTATGCTATTAACCTTTTATAAGGGAAAGCGGGACAGTGGGCGACAGCTCTGTGGGAGAGTAAATCCTGGGTGTTAGATTCGTGTGACAGAACTCGGCAAGGGGTTCGATCATCCAGTGTACAGTCAGGAGATGGTGAAGCAACTTCTGTTGATCGGCAGGCAGCTGCTTCGGCCGCCCCATTCTCCTAGGATTTCTGTATCCTAGCTGCTGAGAGCGGCTTAAACGAAAAGGGGCTTGTGACATTATTTATAAATGGGCTATCTGAGCATTTAAAAGATGAACTTGCCAGTCGTGATAAGCCAGAATCATTTGAGGAACTTGTTGCTCTAGTTAATAGATTAGATAATAGATTGAGGGAGAGAACCAGGGAGAGATCAAGCAAGTCAAAAACCACCCCCACTGCTCAACCCAAGTCTGGTCTTCAGTCTCCTTCCCTTCCCAGAACTGTTCTGCTCGAACAGACTGGAGCACCTCCTGCAGGAGAGGGGGAACCTATGCAACTGGGTTGAGCACGTTTATCCCCCAGTGAGAGACAATGGCGTGTCCAGATGAAACTCTGCCTGTACTGTGGACAAGCTGGACAGTGAAAGGGGGCACACTGGTGAGCCGATCTGCTTCTCAACACAGCCCCCCCCACAAGTAAGTTTACCAGCCATCTTACATTGCCACCATAGTCAAGAGCCGCTTACTCAGGGACCGATGATAATTTTATTGACAAGGAGTTAGTGAACCAAGGATTCAGACAGAATCTCTTGAGGTCCTTAAGGATGCTAGTGCTCTCAACGGTAGGTTAATTGCCATGGTAACCCACCGCACTATTCCCCTAACCCTAGTTTTGTTGGGTAACCACAGAGAGCAGATTCAGTTTTGTGTTCTCCCCACTCCCACTTGCCCTGTGGTTCTTGGGCTTCCTTGGCTAAATATCCACAATCCAAATATTGACTGGCAAACTGCTGGAATAACCAGTTGGAGTTCATTTTGTCACACCCATTGTCTTCAGTCTGCCATACCGATCTCAGAGTAATTGCCATCAGCCTCTCTTGAGTCACCGGATTTATCCTCTGTGCCACCATCTGTCCCAAGTCTTTAGCAAAGATTTAACCCTCTCCTTGCCACCTCATAGACTGTATGACATGGCCATAGACCTCATTCCGGGGGGAAACTCCCAGCCAGTAGACTGAGAAGGAGGCCATGGAGAAATATATTTCTGAGTCGCTAGCGGCTGGCATTATCCGACCATCTTCATCCCCCCTAAGAGCTGGGTTTTTCTTTGTAGAAAAGAAGGATTGACTTCCGTGGTCTAAACAGAAGCTAGCCTCTCATAGATCCCTCCTTGGAGCCATTATGCAAAGCTTCAGTCCTTATTAAGCTGGATCCCTGTAATGCATATCACCTTATCCAGATAAGAAAGGGAGATGAATGGAAGACAGCCTTTAACACCCCTCTAGGCCACTTTGAATATCTGGTGATGCCTTTTGGCCTGTTTTCCAGACACTGATTTATGATGTGTTATAGGCCATGCTGAACAGATTCGTGTTTGTCTACCTAGATGACATTCTCATTGTTTCTCAGTCACACGAGGAGCACACACAACAGGTTCAACAGGTCCTACAGCGCCTCCTGGAGAATCGCTTGTATGTGAAGCCCAAAAAATGTGAGTTCCATGCCAAGTCTGTCAGTTTTCTGGGTTACGTGATTGCACGGGGACAGCTGCAACCGGATCCTGCCAAAATAAAAGCAGTGGCAGAGCGGCCCATCCCAACTTCCCGGAAACAACTTCAGTGCTTTCTAAGTTTCACTAGCTTTTACCAGAGATTCATTCATTACTACAGTAAAGTAGCAGCCCCTCTCACCAAACTCACCTTGGTAAAAGACCCCTATCGCTGGACTCCTGAGGCTTAAAGTGCTTTTCGTTGGCTGAAAGACCTGTTCACCCAGGCTCCGGTGCTCCTCCACTCCGATCCCGAGCGGCGATTCGTGGTGGAGGTGGATGCATCCAAGTCGGGCGTGGGAGCAGTCCTTTCCCAACGGAGTCCTGAAACTAATAAGATCCATCCTTGTGCATTCTTTTCCAGGCGATTATCTGCTGCAGAGAAGAATTACAACATTGGAAACCGTGAGCTTCTGGTGGTGGTGTTGGCACTCCAGAAATGGAGGCATTGGCTGGAAGGCGCAGCTCACCCATTTCTGGTATGGACAGACCACAAGAATTTGGCTTACCTGCAGACAACGAGGAGGCTAAATTCCCGTCAAGCATGGTGGGCTTTATTTCTAATTAGATATGACTTCACACTGTCCTACCACCCAGGCTCACGCAATGTAAAACCAGATGCTCTGTACCATCAGTTTTCTCCCAACTTTTCCGACACAGACCCTGAAACCATCTTGCCTCCATCCTGCGTCATCAGGGCTGCTTTGTGGGAGATTGAGAGGGTGGTCAGAGAGGCACAGAAGAGTGAACCAGATCCTGGTAATGGGCCTGTCGGCCGCATGTTCATTCTAAGCTCTGTTCGCTCACAGTGGGGACAGTCGTCCAAATTAACATGCCATCCTGGTATTCACTACACTTTGAAATTTCTTCAGCAATCATTCTCGTGGCCCACTGTCACTCAGGACATGAAAGAACCTGTGACAGCTTGCACAGTATGTGCCTGCAGTAAAGCCTCTCATCGCCACCCAGCTGGGCTGTTACACCCATTACACATCCCTAGCAGACCATGGTCCCATACAGCAGTGGACTTTGTTACTGGGTTACCCCCCGCCGAGACTGCTAACAACCTGGTCACCGAGATTTTTCAGGTGCACAGCATCCCAGTTGACATTGTGTCCGACCGAGGTTCCCAATTTTCATGTGTGTTTCAAGTGTGGCAAGCTTTTTGTAAAGCTCTAGGTGCATCCTTTAGTCTCACCTCTGATTATCACCCCCAATCTAATGGCCAAACAGAGAGAGCTAACCAAGACCTGGAATCCACACTTTGCTGCATCACGGCTCATCACCCACCATCCTGGAGCACACACCTTCCATGGATCGAATATGCTCACAACAAAGGGAGGGGGGCCCCAGGCTGTCACTCATGGCTCCAATCTGCACTGAGGTCCAACAGGGAGAACCAGTCGAACTGTGGTGTTGAGAACCAGTGTTGGACAGAGATGCTTCAGGGCTGGAACTTTGATGTCGGTAACAGATGAGGAGCGGTTCTTTTGATGGCTATTTGATCCAGACAGAGGGGTTGAGGCTGGCTGCAGGACTTCGGTCCAATGAGGTTGACGACCGTATGGCAAAACCTCTCAGTTAATAATAAAGTTGAGAATACTTTCGATGGCAGGTCGAAAGTATCAACAAAAATATTATTGCATGATTCGGCTTTAACTTTGAAAAAGTTATTCGGTTTAATGAGCAAAAATTGAAGTTACACAAAGATTGGGAAAAGAACTAATGAAAAAAGTTTTTCTGAAGAGTGGAACATTCATTCATTCATTCATCTTCTATACCCGCGCATCCCATTTCGGGGTTGCGGGGGGCTGGAGCCTAACCCAGCTAGCAATGGGCGAGAGGCGGGGTACACCCTGAACCGGTCGCCAGCCGATTGCAGGGCTAAGAGTGGAACAACCAAATGTAAAGTAAATGCAACTCAAGGTAAAAAAGCAACTACAGAAGTCAAGAGAATAGAAGTAAAGAGTGAAGTCAAGTAAAAAAGTGAGCGTTTGTCGTGGGCTGCAGGGAGTATATCTCCGGCACTCCAGGGCGTGCCTGTGACAAACAGGCCTTTGCTCGTGTTAGAATGATTTACAGGTGAACGCTGTTAAATTATCATGACATAAACTAAAAAAACCATTAACTAAACATTAACTAACATTAACATTAACTAACATTAACTAAACATTGACTAACATTAACTAACTAACATTAACTAACCGTGCAATGGACTCTGCTTCTCACTATGGCCAATCACAGAGTTTAAATGATCAATTTTCAATCACACATCAACACTGTTTACAACATGTATGCTGATACCAATATACATGCATCTGACAGATTTTGTTGATTAATCACAACATTCTTCAATGCTAATGATAACTTATATGATGACTAATAGTATAACTAACTAATAGAACAAAGAAACAAGGAAAGGTAGATTATTTTTGGTGAATTAAGCACTTCTAATTACAATTGTCTCATGTCACATATCTGAAACCTAACCTACTAGTCTCTAGATGGCTGTATGGTTCCATGATAGAAACCCAGACAAAAATGCTTATGAGAATTAAGATGATAGTTTTGTCATTTAACCAGTGTTGGGCAAGTTACTTTAAATTAGTAACTTAGTTACAGTTACTAGTTACTTCTTTCAAAAGTAACTCAGCTACTTTAAGTTACTCATTACTTTCAAGGTAACTAGTTACTGGGGAAAGTAACTTTATTTTTTTTTTACTCTTATTAATTCTCTTATTAACCTGTTGCCTCCTTAACTGGATAGCCTGTGAGGCTGCCAGTCCTCTGGCTTGCTTATGTAACCCGCCTAACGAAGGGTTAAGTAATATATTTTATTCATTTCTGATCATTTTTTCTTTCTACCTTATGTTTGTAAGTACTATCGGTTTTATTTTGAAAAACCGGAACTTTATTTTTGGTGATCCGGAAGTAATGTGCTAAAATATTCTATGTAGTAGTGATGGGCATGCCGGTTCTTTTAGATGTACTGAATCACTAGAATCAGTTCACTAGAAAGATTCGTTCAAAAGATTCGTTCACTGAATCACCGAATCATTCAGTGCTTGGCAGGAGGAGCCTGCGACTCCTGAACTGATATACGGCTGAACGGTTCAAGTTTCAGTTCAGTTCACAGCTTCCAGGACCGGGAGACGAGAGTGTTGTGACTGTGTTGCTTTGACAAACACATTTGTAAATATAAAACTATATATAACTATATTATAAATCATGATGTTTTAAGTGTCCTATCCTATGGTATGCTATTTAACTGGTCTACTCGGCAAATTGGGCTCAGTGAGTGATCCGTTCACTGAACGTATACCCCACAGTACATTCAGTGAAGGAAATAGCCTGTGTAGTAAAAGCTTAAAGTTGTTTTGTTGTTTTATTTTGTACTTGATTCAGTTTTTGCCATTTTTTTGCTCTGCTAATTATAATGTGTTCCTCCATTCATGTGTGTTGCCATAATCTGAAATGTGTAATAAGCTGTCATTCATATTTTCATGCTGCAATTCTCATATTTTAATTCTAGGCTATTCATAATTTTGACATTTGTAGGATATTAGTTCTACCACTATTTTTTCAGCCATTAATCACTTACTTATATTTCATTCTATTGCTACTTCTTTTATACAGTAGGTCTACTTGTTACATGACATCTTAAGTTTGTTTATCTAGAAACTAAATCTGATAAAACAAGTGGAGGTGTGTGTTTATGTTTATATGGCTTGATTCCTGTTTCAGTGTCTCCTCCTGCAGTACGACGTTCAGTGAGTGATCCGTTCACTGAACGTATACCCCACAGTACATTCAGTGAAGGATTCACACTGAATATGCACCGTTCCCTCGCAAATTGTCGTAAT
The DNA here is from genome assembly GCF_051107435.1 of Chaetodon auriga. Classification (NCBI taxonomy): domain Eukaryota; kingdom Metazoa; phylum Chordata; class Actinopteri; order Chaetodontiformes; family Chaetodontidae; genus Chaetodon; species Chaetodon auriga. The sequence goes on along the minus strand of NC_135085.1, from coordinate 1,114,947 downwards.
GAGATGATCAGACAGTCACGCGTTTTCTCAAACTGCGGGTTTTATACACTATTTGTTACATGCTGTGTCCTACTGTACTGTTGTTGCGGTGGCAAGTTTAGCAGAGTTTAAAAAAAAGTACACATGAACACAAAACACCCCTATCTCCCTCCATCGCTCCTCATTACTGCCAGCATAACATTTTAAGTTTGTTTATCTGGAAACTAAATCTGTTAAAACAACGGGGAACAACGGTCGCCATGAAAGTGTATCCCTCAGAGGAAAATGATTCAGGAGAGTGTAGTTCACTGAGTGATTAATGCGTCGCTGACGCGGCACAGTCGGCGCGCGCGGTCCCTCCCTCAAGTGATTCGTTCGTTTCTCAGTTCAGTTGAACTGTCAGCAGCGCCGCCTGCTGACAGTTCACTTTCTCAGTTCACTTTCTCAGTTCAGTTGAACTGTCAGCAGCGCCGCCTGCTGACAGTTCACTTTCTCAGTTCACTTTCTCAGTTCAGTTGAACTGTCAAGTGATTTGTTCGTTTCTCAGAACGAATCACTTGAGGAAGTGATTCGGTTCAGTACGTTCACTTAAAAGATTCGTTCTTTTGAACGAATCGTTCACGAACGAGACAACACTACGATGTAGCTTAACATCGCTAATTCACGCGATGGAGCACTGTTTCTGTTTCTTCCGTGAGGGTTAGAAACGAGAAAAAGGTATAAAAACCTGCTTGTTGTACGAAAAATTAATCAGTTATTTTGTCAAGTGTGTAACAACTGATTTAAATTCCATTCTAGAGGACGGAGAACCAAAGAAGCACTTTTAATTTTCCGGTCTCTCCTGTTGAAAATCCCCTTGGTAAGCTAGCTCTCGCTTGTTCTTAGTGAGTGTGTATGTGGAAATACCGCAAGGTGACCATGCTAGCAGCAACGAACAGCGTATTATATTTTATGTTATTTTTGAAGAATGTAATGTACTAAAGAAACATTTGTTTGATGAGTTGAATTGGGAAATTAACTTACCTGTCCTGTATCGCTAAAATAAGCACCTTGTGAAACTTTTACACGGTGAAATGCCAAGTCACCTTCCCTATGTGTGACTGAGGGTTAAGCCATACTCAGCAGAAAGATAAAATGCCATTTTAAGTTAATTAAGATGGATAAAAGCAGCAAAGCTGTAATTTATGTTAAAATTGTTAATTAAAAACAATGCATTTCATTTATTTACTTAAAAATCTCTAAATCCTATGTTAAAAAGGGTTAAAAAGAGAGACGGTACACATGGATTGGTTAGAATGGTATATTCTGATGTTATGAGATATTTGTTGTGGAATAACTATAGTTATTTACCTGTAAACTATAGTATTTTGTTTCCTAAGAGAAAAGATAAATTTAAATGTTGTACAACACTTTGAATGAATGCAAATGGATAATATTGTATCACAATCTGATCTATAGGCCTGTTTTGTAAAATACAGGTCAGGTTTTAATTGATGGATGGAAAAAGTGAAGCCTCGTCCTTGTGTCCAACGAGGTGGACCAGCGATCCAGTTGATGGCGAGCCACCCAGTTGAACTTTGAGCCTCCACCACATTATTCAGCGGATTCTGTGGTAGGATTGTGTCAGTCCTACTGATCGACACTAACAAGAGCCTACTTGGATACTTTTCCTTGACTTTGACTACCTCCATGACTTGTTGACTTGAACTTTGATTGGATCCACAACAAACCTTTTCCAGAGGAACTCTTCAGATGGACATTTTATGTTTCCTTAGTTTATTGGGCCCATAGGCATTTCATTGTATGTATATTGTGCACTGTTCAAAACTAAAAAGTCCACAATAGTTACTTATACCTGTGTCCAATGGTTATTATTACTACTCTTAGCTCCTACGAACCTAGGTAGTAGTGTGTACATACTCAGAAGTGGGTTACACTTACATGTAAGTCCTATCCTACCACAAGCGCAATGCACCACCAAGCAACCTGAATGTGCAATGGCAGTGTGGTAGTGTGAGTGCAAGTGAATGATGCAATGAATGAAAATAAATTAAAAATTATAATGTCTGTTTTTCTCTCATTTATTTTATTCTGCTGTTTTAATTTATTTCTATTGTTTCCAACCCTCTACAAATGGACACACATTAGTTTGAGGTTGATGTGGCATAGTGCTCGATAAAACAACTGTAAAATTTGATCATTGTACCCAATATCACTACGATGAAGCAGTGGATCAACAAAACACAACATACAGTATGTTGAAACTTTTGATAGACATATTTATTGTAGCCACTGAAACAGGTAGAAAGTATACTTTTGGCAGTGCAAAAATTAAACTGTGCCATTTAGCAGCTGTAGGAATCAATAATAGTGCAAAACTGATTCAATAGATTTTTTCAACATAAACACAGTGAGGTTTATCCGTTCTTTGTAACCTTAACTCAAAACAGTTAAACTCTACCACCTGGAAACCTCATCTTCAGTAATGATGGGCAAACTTAAAAGTATTTTCAGCCTCACAAAGAGAAACTAAATAAATAATTTTAAAAAAGTATTTTCAGCATCACAAACATAGTTAATGTTTAACAAAAATAATATTTCCTCCAGTCTGGCCGTTTAGATAAATAAAACAACTGATGAAATCAATAATGGTGGATAAAGTGCTTTAGTAGTCTAAGTTACACACTTGGAAATTTCACTTGGAAATATTAACCTGCTTGACCTTGTGGAGCACCCTTGGAGAAACACATGCCATCATCATATCAGCGCTCATCAACATTGCTAGCCCTCAAACCACTGATTGTACTTCAAGAGGAGAAGCTTCTCAAACTTGTGATCTGACAGCATGTTCCTCTTTGGAGAGAGAATCAGGTTTCCCAGGCTAAAGAGCCTTTCTACTGGGGCACTGGAGGGAGTGGCTGCATTAAGTTTAAGAGAGAGTTTCTTTATCATTGGAAATTGATTCAGAGTGTCTATCCCTGTTGCTCCTGATTTGAGGTACTTGGTTGCTTCAGCTTCAGCAGTGGCATAGGTATCCTCCTCATTCTCTGCAAAGGAAAAGAACTCGTCCTCTTTGCTAGAACCCGGGTGCTGTGTTGTGTCGGTGGCGCTGGTACCTGGTACCTGGTTGTTGCTGCTCTTGCTCGGGGAGAAGTTTTCGGCACTCTGAAAGCAGACTTGCCTTTGCCAGGTCCTTCCGTTCCTGGTCATGCAACCAACGAAGCTTGAATTTTGGTAGTGTCACAGCAGCCAGGACAGCATCTCCACTTCCAAGGACATGTGCAAACCTTGTTTTGACTGCCTGTAATGACACATAACAAGAGTGCAAGAAAAACATTATTGCATAGTAGGCATTATTTCAAAAACAAATGCATTAAACATTAACAGCATGCCGTAGTTTTATATAGAATGTATTTTAATTTGTGAATAACGTGTAGGCCTAGCCTATATGTTGTATTTATTTTATTTATTGGGGTAAAGGTATCTCAAAGAGTAACAGCATACACTTGTATGCTACAAATCAATCGCACATAGCCTATATACACCCATAAGACTAACAGCACAATATGAATAAAAATGCAATTGAGTTATTAATTTAATTAAAAATAAACACAAAAAAACAAAATAATATCTCTTACCTGGATAACTGCATCTGATAGCCCAACAAGGATTTGCAGACCATTTTTCATTTCCAGAGTCTTGGTCATCAATGATTCCATTGTGGGTAGGAGTGTGCCGTAAAAACAATTGTCTTCTCCCTGAAGAATGTCCAGTGCCACAGTCAGTGGTTGCATGACAGCACAGTACTCTCTCATACACTGATGTTCCCTTTCATTGAAACATTTCAACTGTAGTTTGGAGGAGAGGGTGTTCAGCTCCACCAAAAGTATCTTAGAAATTTGCTCCAAAGCATCATAGAACGAGTTCCACCTGGTTGTGCAAGGTACTAATAGCTTCTTTGCAATAACGTCGTCCACAATCTCAGCGGTCATTGTGGAACGACTGGCCTTGTTCCACAGCCCTGCACATTTTGTGGTGGCACTCCTGTAAATGGCTTTCGTTTCAGGTTTGAAAACAGCCACTTATCCACATCAGTGCAAGAGATGAGGTTCAATGTGTGTGACGCACATCTCTGATGTGGAGGCAAAGGAATCACATCTTCAACATCATCAGCACCGTTCTGCAGCACATCCCCAATGGAAACAAAAGTCGCCTCATCCTCCCCATCTTCAGAGTCCTCCGACTCAGGTGGTGTCTGGTACACTTGAAAGGCCTTGACAAAATTGGAACCATTGTCTGTTACAGTTGCTGTGATTTTGAAGGATAGGCCATGGGATGAGTTTATGTTGTCCAGCTCACTTGCAACACTGTCATACGTATGTCGACCCTTAAATCTCCTGCATGCCAGAACTGCTTTCTCACGTTTCATGTTGTGTGGATTTATCTAATGTGCGGTTATGCCAAGAAAACGTTTAGTATGCACAGTCCAAATGTCTGCTGTTGTGGAGACATGTTCTAATTCATCAAATGTCTTTTTGAGCTCTGACTCCATGTTAGCATATTCTTGGTCCAGGTGACGGGAAAACATCTTTCTGCATGGAGCTGGCGCGGCACCGTCTCTCCCTCGCACAGGTATTTTGCTAACCAGTTCTCTGAAAGCAGGGGACTCAACCGTTGAGATAGGTTGCATGTCTTCCACAACATACCTGGCAATCAGTCTGTTCAGCTGTGTCTGGGTTATAGACTGTGCAACAGGCTTTGTAAAATCAAGCTTTCGTTTTTTGGCTGGAGTGGCTCCTCCTTTAGCGTCAGCGGAGCTAACGTTAACAGCAGCATCACCTGTGTTACCTTCAGGGTCTTTTTCAACTAGCTTGGTAGATGCGTGTTGTTTCTGAAGATGTTTCGTCAGATTAGAATTGCTAGTCTTTGATGTGGATAGAGTTTTCGAACCTCCACATAAATTACAGGTCACCACAATATTCCTCTTGTCTTGTACCATCAGAAAGGAAAAATAATGCGCATATTTCCACAAGAGAAATCCCATGCCTGGACTGTCGTCAACTGCCGCCATTGTTGTTTTCATTCATTCACTTGCACGTCACTGCGTCACGTGCGCTTCATGTCCACCATGGAAACTGTAGTTATGCACGTGAAGTAACGAGTAACGAGCCTGTTTAAATCACAGTAATGATAAACGCATTACTGATTTTGACAATGTAATTAGTTACAGTACTCATTACCGCAAAAGTAACATAGTTACAACGCGTTACTTAATTACATGTTACTGTAACTATGTCCCAACACTGCATTTAACAAGGTAGAAACATGGGAAAAACATTGATACCATACAAATTCTGACTTAAGTGCTGTGGGAACATCCAAAGTTGAATCAAACATATCGTTTGCATTATCCTGATGTGGTAGAAAAGAAAGCACACAGACATACAAAACAGTTTGCTCCAGGAATGTCTGATTTACAACTTGTCAGTGTTGTCCGGTCCTTGAGAACTGTTAAAGGTCAATCCTGACAGTTTTAACACCTTCATCTGGTGTAGAGCTCATCAAAGTAGTTATGGCGTTTGTGACACTCTCTGCATCTGCCTTCTCCACTGCCTGTATGCCAACAAAATGCACCTCCAACTTTCCTTGCTTACACAGATGAACATATAAAATTTCCTCTTCTGTCACACCTGTGTCTACTGACCCATTTGACATGATGGACAGGAAACTGGCTGCTTATATGTCTGCTCTGAGGGAGTTCCTCTCAGCTTCAGCTTTATAAACTCTTTATAAACTCTTCAACTAAAACTACTTTATAAACTCTTTGGCTTGCTTCCTGTTCACATAGGTGCTGCCCGTCTTTATTCCCTTTTTTCATCCAATCTAAGATCACATACAAAAATACATTGGATTGGATTTCGTCATTTCATCCTCACACAAACTGTCATTACTAAATTATATGAGCAAAGTTACTTAAGGAGCACACACATTTGGCTAACTTACACTGTGTCTACCATACGTGCCACACTATGCAACTTTTCAGTGTTACTGCAACGTTAGCTAACATTAACTAGCATGGTAGCTAACAGATAATGTGAGCTACCATGTTGTAAAAACCGGTAAATAGTAAATGCCATACTTGCAAAGCCACTCATAGTTGCAGAAGGGTCTTCCTTTTTCACTGATAGCGTGTGCAGTTCTGAAAAGTATTTTCAATTTCTCATGCTGAGCTGTTATCAGACTGGACTGTGCCCTTATTGCAGCACTTTTCTCCAGAGCAGACTTTCCTTGAATCATGCATATCACCTCCTTGTGACATTTGCTTCGTGGTCCTTGGTAGCTTTTAACTTCAGATTTTTTGTGCCTACAATAAAGCTATTCACCTTGCTGCCGGCCGGAGCGTGCTGCCGACAGTGAGAGCAAAACATTGACTGGCTGCTCTCGTCAAAAATGAGCCAGTCATGTAACTCCCCACCGTCGGCCCGTCTCCACTTTTCATTAAAAAAACGTCTTTTAACTTTAGGTTCATCCGGCATTGGTTCCTCACAAGAAGGCTTGCTGGCATCAGCCACACGTTTTATGCCGGCAATGTAACACTACATTTTGATTCAGCTCAGTACAAACCATGGATATATAAAGAGAACAAATGGTAGAAACAGTCCAAATTTGCGGCCTTGAAAATGCACTATACGGCTTTCTTATTCTACTAATAATGGCGTCTGCGGTAGACTAGCGGCAGCACAGGCACATTGCTGCCCAGAATAGGTCAGCTGTATAACTCAGTTGAATGCTCTCTCATTTAATATCTCCTGTCAAAATTTTAACCCGCCACAGTGGCTTGTGGGCTGATCAATTTCACCCACCACTAAATATATTTACCCACATTTGACCAGTGGTGGGTGCTAATTTCCAACCCTGCCTAAGTAATTTTTAAAGCATGTACTTTTGAATACCTGAGTATTTAAAAGCAATTACTTTTGTACTTTTACTCAAGCAATGTTTTGACTGAGCTGCTCTGACTTGTTTTGGAGTAATATTTGCCCATTAGTATCTATACTTTGACTCAGGTACTGGGGTTTAGTACTTTGTCCACCACTGAAACTGACTGATCATTTTATTGTTTTGCAGATGTCTCTTGTGCCAGGCTCTAATGTCAAAGTCCCGAGACAAAAGCTGAACTCTCTACAGACTGCAAATTTATCAGTCTACATCGGGGACCTTGCTGTGCTTGTCTACGGCAGGGAAACACTGTCTGCCTCAAGTCTGACTGGAAGACAATCAGGGGCACATAAAGATGTGAGATCAAAGCCACAACTTGATCCTGCAAAACTTGATGCTATACTTGGTGAGTGCATTCAATTAAAGGCAGATTTCATTCTAAAATAAAATCCTATCCTTTGGGGGCTTTTTACAAATTGACTGCAGTGTGTCATGTAGGGGGTGAAAGTGATTGAGTTCAATTACTGTCACCAACTCACAAAATGTTTTAAATCCAAGGTCACTGAAGGTCAAAGGTCCTGTGACCAATACAAAGTTTATATATGGCCTTATATTAGTGTTTAATAGTAACGATATGCGTATGCGTGGGTCAAAACTTTGACCATATCCCGTGACCTTAACATTTGACTGATTTTTCTCAAATTGAATCAATTCTTTCTTTCCTGACACTTAACAGTTCCACCAAGTTTGATCTAAATTGAATCAACACACACACACAGACAAACAAACACAAATACACAGACAACAGGATCGAAAACCACATGTGCTACCATGGTGCAGGTGTAACAATGGCTACATGTGTTCTATAGTATTAAAGCTACGGTAGGTAACTTGTATAAAAGTAATTTTTTGTCATATTTGTTCAACCTGTCAATATGCCCAGACAGCAGTACATGAAACATGTAATCTGTGAAAAAAAAATGGTTCCATTGGTCCCACCTACTGCTCCCACTGCGATTTGCAAGAATCCACCACACCCAACACAAAACAACCAATCAGAGCCAGAGGAGCGTCTGAGGGAGTGTCTGACATCTGTCAATCACTACTCACACACGCTTCGAACCGCCCCCTCCTTCCACTCATGCTGCCGGTTGCCACTCAGTCAAACAGCTCTGTGAGTGGCGTCAGGAGGCCAGTGAAAGCTAGGGCGGAGTACCAGTCACCCACAAAGAAGAAACTGCCCATACCGCCACTGCCAACAACAGCATATATGGCTAAGAAAACAAATAACCATCAAGCTAATATGCTGATTATTACAGTAACACTCCGCAGCGCATACGGTATGTTAGCGACTGTGATGTAGCGGCTGGGCAGAGTAAGCTTGTTTCCGATGCTTAGGCTAATGTTACTGGTTGTCACGGCAGCCGTGCAGATGCCACAGGGAGGGGCTTGGAGGCAGGACATGAGTGCAGCAGAGAGGGAGGGGGAGTGATGTGGAACTTGCGTTGGTTCAAATTTTAAGGCTAAGTCTGCTCTCTTCTCGATCTTACCCACTGCAGCTTTAAGGCAACAATCGCACTAGCACTATGGTTGTACATTCTGTCACACAGCTGACAGTGTTGTATTGGTTTTGCAACACTTTTTTACATTAAGTAATTCATTTTTGGTCTCTTAGGCATATACCTGACCAGTTGAAACCATAAGATCCTAATAAGGTGAGATTTATAACATATCAGCAATGTTGCAAAAGTTGAAAAGCCATTTTTTATCTAGTAACTCCTGTGTCAATTGAATTTGTCTGTCTAAGTTCAGTGCTAATGCTTTGCTGCTTACACTTCATACATTACACTGTGATTATGGCCCCAGAGTTGTTCATGTTTGTACATGCTGCTTTGACTGTAATTCTAAATGGTAGATTTAGGATGATGGAAAAAAAATGTTAAACTGATGTTTTGGGGTTTTTTTGTATGTGTGTGTATGTTTTAACTCACAGGCCATGCTCTTTCCAAGTTCCCTGACATCAGCATGCAAGATGTGAGACGCATTGTAAGAAAAAACGCAACAATGAAAGCTACACCAAGCAAGCCACTGCAAAGAAGACCATGTAAAAATAGGAATAGAGACACACTAGCCTGTCCTAACTAACTTATCTAAAATTGGTACACTTCATCAAGCTGCAAAGGATATCTTGGTTTGGAATCATCTGATCATCATTGTAATCTCAACATTTCTGAGAAAATTCAATGTTTTGCTGCTACCGTCTGCTAGCATTAGCATAGCCAGTGAGCCACCATGCCCACACTGGACGCTGCTGACTCACCTGAAAGGTGGAACAATTGTTAAACAAGGCATACAAAAAGATCACTGACCTTCTTGAAGACATTGAACGGATGTCGGACGAGCTGCAGAGGAAGGATTCCCTACTGACCACCATCAGGTCTCGTCTCCCGACATTGACCAACTGGCTGGAGACATCACGGACCAGTGAGCCCGCACCACAGAACACCACCTCTGTACTCAGGCACACAGTTCTCTAGGAACCGTCCTCCTCCTGTCAATGACCCCCCTGCCCCACTCCAAACAAGGGGACCACCTGGACCAAAGTGGTCATCCGCAGGCGGAAGAGGGCTCCAAGCAGGACCAATGGCGGGGCTCCCTCTCTCCCTAGCTGCCACTGTCCTGCAAGTACGCGGCTTTGTCTGTGAGCGAGAAGCCGGTGGCCCAGGACCAGCACCAGAAAACTGCGCCTGTTTCTGCGGCCACAGACATCATGCCTCTGTTGACGGATACCTCAGCTTTCCCTCCACTCACGGCTAGCTGCCCTCCAGCAGAATCCCAGGTGGTGTCCGGCAGAAGGAGAGCTGTGGCCGATGATACCTGGCCCCCTCTCAAACTCCAGATCCGCTTCGACTTGCTGTCACAGGCCGGTGAACGTGCCAGCAGGCTTGGCGATACCACCTCCACTCCTCTAGAGTTGTGTATGTCAATGTGACAAGATGAGGCAGAGGTGGAGTGTGAAGAGTGTCGGGGGGGGGGGGGGGGGGGTTCCGGGCCTTGTTGATAAGGCTGACAGCAGATGGAAAAAAACTGTTCTTGTGGCGTGAGGTTTTGGTCCTGATGGACCGCAGTCTCCTGCCACAGGGGAGTGTCTCAAAAAGTTTGTGTCCGGGGTGAGAGGATCAGCCACAGTCTTTTCTGCACACCTCAGGGTCCTGGAGGCATACAGGTCCTGAAGAGATGGGAGATTGCAGCCAATCACCTTCTCTGCAGACCAAATGACACGCTGCAGTCTGCCCTTGTCCTTGGCGGTGGCAGCAGCATACCAGATGGTGATGGAGGAGGTGAGGATGGACTCAGTGATGGCTGTGTAGGAGTGCACCATCATTGTCTTTGGCAGACTGAATTTCTTCAGCTGCCGTAGGAAGTACATCCTCTACTGTGCTTTCTTGATGAGGGAGTTGATGTTCGGCTCCCACTTGAGGTCCAGGGAGATGATAGTTCCCAGGAAGCGGAAAGACTCCACAGTGTCAATAGTGGAGTCACAGAGGGTGATGGGGGCAGGTGAGGCTGAGTTCTTCCTGTTGTCCACAACCATCTCCACTGTCTTTAGAGCGTTGAGCTCCAGGTTGTTCTGGTTGCACCAGGTCACCAGATGGTCAACCTCCCACCTGTAGGCGGACTCGGCACCATCAGAGATGAGTCCGATGAGGGTGGTGTTGTCCGCAAAGTTCAGGAGCTTGACGGACTGGTGACTGGAGGTGCTGCTGTTTGTGTACAGGGAGAAGAGCAGAGGAGAAAGAAAGCAGCCCTGGGGGGATCCGGTGCTGATGCTCTTAGCGTTGGAGACGTGTTTCCCCAGCTTTACGCACTGTTTCCTGTCAGACAGGAAGTCTGTAATCCACCTGCAGGTGGAGTCAGGCATGCTCAGCTGGGATAGCTTCTCCTGAAGGAGAGTTGGGATGATGGTGTTGAAGGCAGAGCTGAAATCTACAAACAGGATCCTAGTGTAGGTTCCTGCGGAGTCCAGGTGCTGGAGAATGAAGTGGAGGGCCAAGTTGACTGCATCATCTACAGACGTGTTGGCTCTGTAGGCAAACTGCAGGGGGTCCAGGAGAGGGTCAGTGATGTCTTTGAGGTGTGAGAGCACAAGGCACTCAAAGGACTTCATGACCACAGAGGTCAGGGCGACGGGTCTGAAGTCGTTAAGTCCTGTGGTCCTTGGCTTCTTGGGAACAGGGATGATGGTTGAAGACTTGAAGCAGGCTGGCATGTGACATGTCTCCAGTGAGGTGTTAAAAATGTCTGTGAACACTGGAGAGAGCTGATCAGCGCAGTGCTTCAAGGCCGATGGGGAGACAGAATCCGGTCCAGCTGCTTTCCGGGGGTTCTGTCTCCTGAAGAGTTTGTTGACGTCCCTCTCATGGATGGAACCCTTTAAGGTGGGCATTGGTGGAGGTGACTGGAGCTGGAGCTGTTGGGAGGTGTCGTGGGAGATGGTTGCTGGACTGCCCCTTTGTCTTTCAAAGCAGCAGTAGAACTCGTTCAGGCTTGTAGTTGGTGATCTGCCTGAGCCCTTTCCAGACAGACGCAGAGTCGTTAGCTGAGAACTGGTGTTGGAGCTTCTCAGAGTACAGTCATTTAGCCTCTTTCACTGCCTTGCTAAACTTGTATTTCGACAAGTGTAGTTTCTCTCTCTCTTTTACTCCTTGTCTAACTCATCATCTTCTTTCTCTTCTCTACCTCCTTATCTCTGCAGTCTGGACAAGGACAATTTAAGGACAGGTGTGTGAGGCAACTTTAAAAGTACTGTTCTCAGCTGATGACTCCTCAGATTCTACACTGGATACAGGCAGCCTCCTATCCCCCAGTAGTGGAGATTCTGTCGAATGGCCTGACCCCTTCCCAATTCCACAGTTCTTACATGATGTGGAGCTGCAACTGAGAGAAGCTAACTGTAGATACTCAAAAGATGAATGTGTGATGGTGATTCCAAAAAGTGAAAAGACTGATATTCTTGACACGCTTGCAGATAGTATGGTGAAGAATAGTGCTTATCCTGAGAGGGCTCACTATGAGAGTGCAGCCAAAGCATTGGTGGAGAAGCATCCCTGTCTGCGAGAGCCAGGGTCCAAACAGGGATGGTATTCATGGTTTCACAGCCTGAAGTTTAAGCTCGGCAACTACCAGCAAAAGTTGAGTGCAGCAGGATGCACTGAGGTTGTCATAAACAAACGTAATGGAGAAGGCTCAAAGGGAAAATGGTTCAAGAAGTCAAAGAAGGGTGAGGTGAATTACTGTCCTGATCCACCTGAATGACATTGTCCTGAAAACATGGAGGACAAGTGCGAGATAATGAAGGCTGAAATGCAGAAGAAAGACTCTGATCACCAGCTGTTGGAAGAGCTGATGGCTGCTACGTTTTCCTAGCACAGAAAAGAGATTGTTGGAGATCAGCCACTCATCACGGAAGTAATTTCCCGGTGGCCAGCACTGTTTGATGAGAGACAGGTAATCACAACTTTATATGTGATCCCCAGAAATGTTATCATTTTTCCATTCTCTCCCTCCTTCTCATTCTCCTCTTCTCCTTATTCTCTCTCCTCTCCGTCTCTTCCTTCTTGTCTCCCTCCTCATCCGCTTCCCCCTCTTTTTCTCTACCCCATCCTCTTCTCTACCCCTTCTTCTCTTCCCCATCTTCTTCTCTACCCCCTCTTCTTCTCTTCCTCCTTCTGTCCCTTCTCCTCTCCTCTTCTACTCTTTCCTCTCCCTCATTACCTCTTAAGTTGCGCCAAGAACTGTGTTGATCAATATTTTCTGTCTGTCTCCTCAGATTAGGGCAGAATTCCACCCAACTGTGACTGAGGACCTCCTGAGGAAGTTTTTTGCAGGACTGGATGGCCATGTGCCAAGACTATCGGCAGTTTACAGAGCAGTGACCAGGAGTGGAAAGAAGCAGTCGCTCCAGAAACTTTTGGACTGCCTTGAAAGAGATGTTGAAGTTGAAGAGCAGATGACTAGAAAGAGACGGTTTTTGTTTTTTAACATTTTCATCTAACTGCATGTTTCTTTGTCTTGTAGGACACAAATGGGAGAAGAAAGGCGACTGCGCTTCTTGGCCTATCACACTTTATATCGGGTGAAGATGCTTCTAATGTTATCAGGATGTGTGATGTAATATTAATTTTTTGTAATGAAAAATTGTATGTGTTTATGCATTTTTTTTCCCTCGTTCTATCCTTCCTTATCTCCTTCTCTTCTTCTTTCAATCCCTCCTCCCCTCTTCTACCCTTTCCTCTCCTTGTCTACCTCCCCTGCTATTTCTCTTCCTCCTTTAGTCCCTGTCTTACTCCTTCTCTCTATCCGCCCCTCATGCTCTCCCTCATCTGACTTCTCGTCTTCTTCCTCTCATTCTCTACCTCTTTTCTCTCTCTTCTTCTCCCCTTACCTCTCCTTCTTTATCCCTCCTCTCCTTGTCTATCTACTAATCTCCTTCTCTTCCTCTTTCTATCCCTCCTTCTCTCTTCTACATTTCCCCTCCTTGTCTACCTCCTCCTCTCTTTCTCTTCCTCCTTTACTCCCTGTCTGACTCCTTCTTTCCTTCCTATACATATAATGTGTTGAATTATGAAAATGGTCTTACTCTATTTCTTTTCTTTTCAAGGCACGGACTGACATGCTGGACAACGCAATGAAGGGTATACAGCTGGGCCTGCTGATTGCCTGCAAAGGGAGTGAACAGGGGCCCATTCCACACAACGTTTTCGACATTGACGTCGTGGTTGAGGAGACTATTGTTCTCCACAACCTGAAGGACATTGCACAAAGTTTTGTAATGCTAATGGGTGCAATATATTCAGTTGACTTTGAATATCCGGATGCCATGAAATACTCATTTGAGTTCCTTCAGAGAGTTGTAATGGAAGTCAAAGCAGAGTAAGCCTCTGCGAGAATACATGGCTTACGAAACAGGATCCTGAGATGTAAACTTTAACAAGGCTTCCCTCTGTCTATCTCTCTCTCTCTCTCTCTCTCTCACACACAAACACACACACACACTCACACACACTCATTCACTCACTCACTCACTCACTTACTCACTCACTCACTCACTCACTTACTCCCACTCACAATCACACACTCTCACTCTTACTCTCACTCAGTCATTCTCACTCACACACACACACACTTACTTGAATGTGCATTCTTGATGAGCCTTTATCAGATTGTTGTTTCTTGATTGATTGTTGTTATTCTGTGAAATAGGACCCTGTACACTCTCTCTCACACATGCACACATGTGCAGATGAGTCTTTATTGTGAGTGGAGAAATTCATCCTGGGCAAGATTGTTGTTTCTTGATAGTTGCTGTTCTGTGGAATGGGATCCCACACACACTCTCACACACTCACTCACTCACTCACTCACTCACTCACTCACTCACTCACACTCTCTCATGTTCATTAATAAGATGAGCATTTATTGTGAGTGGAGAAATTGATCTTGGGCAAGATGTTTCTTTATTATTATTGTTCAATAAATGTATGTGAACTGTAAGTCTATTGAGTGTGATCTTTAGGAAACTGGTTAACTTGCCATTATGAGTCGAGACAAAATCAATAATTGAAAACATTTGCTCAATTTGCAACTTTAAGTTCAAAAGCTGCCTTAAAAACAAGAGTTAATGTAACTTGAAAAGGCATTTGGTGTGACTATATATAGTTAGTTGAACTGAAAAATGTAAGTTGAAAGGGTGTGTAATTGTATGTTCTATTGACCAGACTGAACTTTGTGAGTTGAAAAAACATATAATCATAAGTTAACAAGAGAAAGTAAGGTTTATTTAATGCATAATGTAACATAATAAGTCATTTTAACTCAGAGTATCAAACAATAAATGGTCATTAATTAAGCAATTATATAACTTACCTTCCTGAGTTGAAATAAAGCTTTTCTCAAAGTTGAGTTTACTCATGTATTTAAGGCAGCTTTTGAATAAGTTTATAAGTGAAACCGACCTGAAATTTATTACAGTATGGCGTTTCACAGTGTGCATACACCGATATGTCACATATAAAAGTAATAATCTATCTATCTATCTATCTATCTATATATATATATATATATATATATATATATATATATATATATATATATAATGTTATCATTGTATTATATTTTATTATACATTTCTAAAACGCAAAAGGGTATAAAATGAAAATCAGCTGGTTCTGTGAATTTTATGTATATAAAGCCAGCTGATTATATATGTGTATATGTGTGTGTGTGTGTGTGTGTGTGTGTGTGTGTGTCAGCTCAGTAGGATACACCTCCAGAACAACGGGTGGCGATGATGCACCCGACAGCTGTTTGCCAACCGCCAATATAGCCAAGCGAAGAAGGAGACAAAAACAGAACCAAGGAAAAAGTTGAGTATACACACCAGTTTAACAAAGCAGCAGGGAAACTGTAGTTATTCTATTTTCTTCTTAAATTTGCTTTGACCAGTCAAGCTGTAGAAAATGTCGAGACTCCAGAGTGTGAAGGTTTTAATCTACCAGCGTCTGACTGCGGCGGTCGAGGAGATAATTGGGCATTTAGAGACAACAATAACCGAGTATGAAGAGGAGATGGAGTGCCGCCATCACAAGCTGCTTAATAACTTCATGGCTACAAAACCTGAGAAAATGATGCCGAGAGGTTTGTAACAATTGAACAATTGTTTGAATTGTACATTTAAATAAATATCGAAACGTTTCCTTTTGTGAGAATTATCCACAAAGTGTGCAGCTTTTGTCACTGCAGTGTATCTTTCTGGGTTTCTGGAAGAACATTTCCAGAGCATCTTGATATGGGTAGTCTGGCCCATTTGTCGAGATCAAACGTAAATATTTTTGTCTGCTTTTCAGGTGGTTGACGTGACATATTTTTCGGCGTGCGTTGTCTGTCCGCTGGTGGGAGTTTGCTCACCTGTGTGTGCGCACATGGGGCGGAACCTCGCCCTGCCAAATACAGAGAGCAGAGGAGAATTGTAAACACGCGACCATGTAGAGACAGAAATTACATGCCATGGTGTAAATAAGATAAATAACATAAAGCTGTTGAGTTTAATAAAATTACAAGATATAGACCTGTTCTATAGGAAATCTATCCTTAAATGACCTCTGTTGTGATCTGACCCCATATAGAAAATTAAATTAAATTAAATTAAGTTGACCTTCAAGGGGGGCAGGGGGTGCCCCTAATATAATGATAGGGGAAACACTGGTGTAAAACCACATCAAATGCGTCACTATTGTTTAACTCAGTCAGTGATAAAAAAAATAAAATAAAATAAAAATAAAAAAAATATTCCTACACAGCCTGTTAGCTCCAGACAGTTTTATTCATGCAGACGTGAACACCAGCCATACACAACAATACAAATATAACAAATGGCAGCTGCACCTAGTAGTGGCACTTCTGGTGGTAGACTCATTTGCCACTGACCTGCTGCTGTTTCTGGCAGCTGTGACTGACTGAGCGCCTTTGAAGATGGAGGAGAGTGGTGGATGAAGGGGTCGAACGCACAACCTTCATGAAGATAAGGGTTTGCATCCCTACGAGTTAGATCTTATATAATTGACTTAATGTTTTGATTTTTTGTTTTCACTATTAGTTAGGTTGGCTAGGTTGAGGCAACAAGAAAGGCAGACAAATTTATTTGTATAGCACAATTCACACACCAGGCAATTCAAAGTGCTTTACAGAAGCATAAAAATACGTTAAAATCATACATTTCAAAGAAAGAAAGAAAGAAAGAGATTAGAAGAGAATAGAAAAATAAAAATAAAATACAATTAAAGGAAAATTAAAAACAGAAGCCAGTAAAAGACAATAATTTAGCATTTAGAATGATTACTTTAAGTAAAAGCTGTAGCAAATAATAATGTTTTCAACCCTGATTTAAATGAACTGACAGTTGGTGCAGACCTCAGGTGTGCAGGGAGATTGTTCCACAGGTGAGGAGCATAATAACTGAAAGCTGCTTCACTTTGTTTGGTTCTCATTCTGGGAACACACAATAGACCTGTCCCTGATGACCTGAGAGGTCTGGATACTTCATATGGAGTTAATAAATCTAGAATACATTTTGGTCCTAGACCATTTAATGCTTTATAGACCAACAGTAAGATTTTAAAGTCTATTCTTTGACTCACAGGAAGCCAGTGTAGTGATCTGAGGACTGGTGTAATATGGTCCATTTTTCTGTTGTTTGTAAGGACTCATGCAGCAGCATTTTGAATCAGCTGTAGTTGCCAAATTGATTTTTTGTTTAGGCCAATAAAGACTCCATTGCAATAGTCCAACCTACTGATAATAAATGCATGAACAAGTTTTTCCATGTCTTTTTTGGACAGACATCCCTTAATTCTGGTTATATTTTTCAGGTGGTAGTAGGCTGATTTGTTAATGAGCTTTAAATGGTTGTTAAAATTCAAGTCGGAATCAATAATTACACCAAGATTTCTGGCTTTATCTGTTGTTGTCAGTGACATGGCATTAAGGTGAGCACTGATCTTTGACCTTTCATTTTTGGGGCCAAATACAATCACTTCTGTCTTATTCAATTCAATTCAATTCAATATTCCTTTATTTGTCCCGCGAGGGGAAATTCCAGAATACAGCAGCATCAGTAAAGATTAATATAATAATATAATATATAATTATTAATTAATTATATAATATATAATTAATATAATATTAGCTACATTAAGCTGAAGAAAATTCTGGCACATCCACTCATTGATTTGATGAATACACTCACTCAGTGAAAGTAAGGGACTGTAGTCATGGGATGACACAGAAATATAAAGTTGTGTATCATCTGCGTAAGTATGATAAGAGATATTATGATGCTCCATAATCTGAGCTAGGGGCAACATGTAGATATTGAAAAGAAGTGGTCCGAGAATGGACCCTTGTGGCACCCCACACATCATCTTTTTTCGTTCAGACACATGCTCACCAATTGACACAAAGTAGTCTCTATCTTGTAAATAAGATTTGAACCAGTGTAGTACAGTGCCAGTAAGTCCCACCCACTTTTCCAGTCTGTCAAGAAGTATGTCATGATCAACTGTATCAAAGGCAGCACTGAGATATAATAATACTAAGACTGAGGTTTTGGAAGCATCATTATTCAGATGTATGTCATTTAAAACTTTAATGAGTACAGTCTCAGTGCTGTGGTGTGGACGAAATCCAGACTGAAATGCATTAAAAAGATTGTTCTGCATCATGAAAGCATGCATTTGTTGAAAAACAACCCTTTCAATAATTTTTCCAAGAAAGGGAAGATTTGATATTGGCCTGTAGTTACTTATTGCTGAAGCATCCAGATTAGTCTTTTTTAGGAGAGGTTTTATTACTGCAGTTTTCAAGACTTGGGGAAAGTGACCAGACTGAAGAGAATTATTTATTATCTGCAACACATCTGAAGCTATGCAATTAAAGACATTTTTAAAAAAGTTAGTTGGCAGAGTATCAAGGCAGCATGTTGTGGATTTTAACTGTGATACAGTTTCTGTCAGCCTTGTATGATCTAGAAGGTTAAAATGTGCTAGATTAACTGGAGAACAAGAAGGCACAGATGGACTTATTTTGCCTGAGCTGGAGCTGCACACTGTTTGTCTTATCCTTGAAATTTTATCTGCAAAAAAAGCTGCAAATTCATTGCATGACTTGTTGGATAGCAGCTCAGGAGGGACTGATGCTGTCGGGTTTGTCGCCACCTGTGCTCTGCCTGTCTGCAGACTCTTTTCTGGACTTTGACCAGTGTGGTGTTTCTCCAAGGTGTCTTTCTCCTTCCTGATAAAAAATTTGTCTTAACTGGAGCAATGGAGTCCATAATAGCAATATCTTTGGAACTGAAACTATTTACAAGGTCATCAGTTGAAGCTGAGGACAGTGTTGGTGCACTGAAAAAATGGGAAATGTCGGGTCTTTGAATTTACCTATATAAAGTAAATTGAGGCAAAACAATTAATTCACATTCCTTGAGTAAACGTGATTTCATCACATAAGGATAATTTGTTTGTGAAGAATGCTGAGTTTACACGTTTCTCATGTCTTGAATGAATGTGATTAAGTCGCGTCTCGGGTGGCCTCCAGAGTGGCGCTAGTGCACCACTGTCCAACTGAAGAAGAAGAAGACGGAGAGAGTTGCTTCTTGCGCCACAGCCGTTCTCCTTCTCCTCCTCCCCCTCCCCTCTGTCGTTGCCACCTGGAAGAGTCTCATTTTATGAGAAGACTGACACGAAATTAAGTAAGTCATTCAAGTATTTTATTTATGGTGGCGTTCTTGCACTGCTTGTCTGTCTTTACTGTGTGGAAGCTGTGTCAAATATGAAGTTAGGCCCTTAACTACTACATTTAACCGTGCAGTGCATTTTAGCATTGCATTGACGTCATGCTAACAATCAGACGTTATCACATGGGGTGTGTATCAGGTGAATTTCGATATGACAGAAAATTATGTGTATACATGTAGCCTACTAAAGGACGGCTGGCCAGCTTGTTGTTTTTTAAAGTAGTGATATGTTATATACCCCACCAGCCGTCCTTTATGTCTGTTAGAGCAACAACTGATTTTTTTTTTGGAACGCGGGAAGGTCTGGTCCGGGCTGTGGAGGGAGGGGTGGGGGACATGCACAGCCAAATAGCACGCGTTGCATGGGTTCCATCGCAATGACCGTGCAAATGTTTAATGCACATCAGCATGTTAACTTGTGCTTTTTGATCGGAGATTAGTCAAAGTGTTTCACGCTGTGCATTGTAGCTAAGGCGGCCACCTTAGCAAATATGGTGGGGTGACCGACGTAGTTATGCATTGTCAAGCTCTCATTGAGATCAGTGTCAATTCGTCAGTAGAGACGAGATATAAAATGTTCGTCAAAAAACATGCCCATGATGAAGACGTGTGTTTGTGCAGCCATGAAACAGTGGTAGCTTTAGGTCAGTCACAGTAGCCGGCAGCTTTCTCTGCTGCATTTTAAATGTCGCCAAGCTGTCTCTTCTACTCCCTTTGGCTTACATTGGTCTCCTAAGCGACTTCTGTTTTTTTTGTTTTTTTTTATGTTGGCTAGTGAAACTGTACCTGTGTGTCTATTCACGCGCTCTACAGTAGGCACGTGCAATGTCATTTAACTTTAGTTTGACTTTCACTTTGCTACCGTGGGTCAGCATGTATGCTAAAATATCAATTGTGCTACTGTTTTCAAAATATTCCTTATTTCACTGTGGTTTCACTTCGTGTTTGCATAGGCAGGCCTTTTGAATTTTGTGTGGAAATGCAGTCTAATGATATAAGTTGTATTGGTTGTGGAAGGGGAAAGAGTTCAGACTGTCCACCACTATGGTAGTTCATGCTGCGCGCTCATGATGCATGTTTAAATGAGATAACCAGCAAAATAATAAGTTGTAACTATCACATTGTTACTTATGTTTACCAGTTGGAACTATGATTATCAAGATTAGAGTAACATAATCTCATTTTCTGTGTGTTAACGACTTGTTTATTCCATACAGCCAGCTGATTCTAACACAACCCAATCATATTTGTCTGAATATGTGTTCAGTGTTTTCAAAAGTTGGGAATGTCTGTTTGCATATGGTTCAAAACAATCCACTCCAATCATAGGTTGGAGCAGGCTTCACTCAGTGTCCATTAATTACTTTACTTTGAGGGTGCTGGCCCAAATAATAACTTCAAATTATAAGAAAAGAAGGTGCGCCCTTCTTTTCTTATAATTCAAAACAATCCACTTAAATGTTCACTGTCTAATTCTACACTTTTTGTCTTATGTAGAACTGCCCTCTACTTGTAGAGCATTGAAAGACATTATAGTGGTAAGTGCGGTTTCATTTACCTCTTTTTAGTTAACCCTGCATCTGCATAAGTTCAATAGGGAAATATAAATGGTTTGTTTCTTAATTTTATTGAATGTAGACCTGCTATTTTAGATGAACTAAGCATAATACATTACTAAATGGATAGTTGTTTTAAAGTCAGTAAGTAGTAGTGCCTCTAAGGATGATTCAGTATTTTCTCTCAAGTGTTGATTCCAGCATGGAGTTTTCATAATGCAATTAATGATAAACTTTGTGTGTTACAGGGTTTGTTGCAGGGCATGTGGACCTGTAAAGGGTGCCAGAAATTGTTAGCAAGTAGGTCTGAGCTTTTAAATCACTATAAATTAAAACATCCTCATTTTGGACGTACTTCACAATTTCCGTGCACTGCCCATGTACTTTTAAGACGTGGAACGCGCTTATTGTTCATCAGAGTAAAGTACACTCCACAGGGATCACTCAAAAACAGAATGCAATTTTCAGTTGCCACCTTTGTGATTGTAATTGTTTAGCATCCAAAAGGGATTATTTTTCCCATATAAATTCGCATCTGAAAAGAAATGAGACTGTCACTTGTATGTTTTTAGGCTGTAATTTTAAGACCAACATTTATGGTACATTTAAATCGCATAAAAGTCGAAAACATTGCAGTCACGCCTTGATTGATTTTAAACCCGGAGTCGTTTTAACTACTGAGACAGCTTTTCAGAGTGAATGTGAGGCTAGTTCAGACTTTGAAGAGCAATCCGACACTCCTATTCCTGTCAATTGTAACTCACATACTGAGGACTTGCAGAAAGCCATAGAACAGAGATTTGCAGCTGCTTTGCTCAAACTGGAACATTTGATTCATGTGCCAAGCACAGCTATAGATGTGTTTTTAGGTGAACTCCATCATTTGATTTCTGATGCACCTGTCCCTTTGTCCTGCGATGTTGTTAGTGACATTTTTCAAAAGAGAAATCTCCCTGTTGATGAATCTGTAATTAGGGAAATGGTTGCTACAATTTGCTCTGGTAATCCTGTGCAAAGATCCATACAGAAGGGGGGCCCTCTTAGCACTGTGCATCTTCGCAAACAGTATTATAAAGAGAATTTCAGTGTTGTAGAACCAGTTGAATACATTCTTGATGCAAAGAAACGCCACAGTTTCCAATATGTCCCAATACTGAAGTCCTTGCAACAATTGTTGAACCAAAAAGATGTCATTGATCAAGTTTTAGAAACCCATCAAGCACACGAGGGCACATACAGATCCTCAAGAGATGGTTCTGTTTTTAAGGAAAATGCTTTCCTTGTAGGAGAAAAGCCTAGGATCATTTTAAATTTTTATGTTGATGATTTTGAAACATGTAACCCCCTCGGGACCTCATGAAAGATACATAAACTTTGTGCAGTTTATTGGGTGTTGGCTAACTTGGCACTGGGGCGTCATTCCTCGTTGTCATCCATCTATCTATCGGTTTTATGCAAAACGAATGATGTTAAAGCCTATGGGTTTGATGAAATCTTTAAACCTCTTGTACAAGATTTGAAAACTTTGGAAGAGCAGGGTGTCTATGTCCCATTGTTGGGTGAGTCAGTGAAGGGTACTGTGTTCAGTGTAGTGGCTGATAACCTGGGAGCACATAGTGTTGCAGGATTTTTGGAGAGCTTTTCAGGGGAGAACTATTGCAGGTTTTGCACAGGAAAGAAAGGCGATATACAACTATATTCTGTTGCATCTGGTGCTTTCAGTCTAAGAACCAAAGAGCTTCACCAGGCCCATGTCAAACAAGCCCAAGATACAGGTTCAGCTTGTTGCGGAGTGAAAAAGGAGTGCATCTTCATGAAAAATCTGTCATATTTTCATGTCATTTTTGGCTATCCACCCGATCTTGCCCATGATGATTTGGAGGGTATAATTCCAGCTAGCTCTTTGCCTGACAGTTCTCATTTCAAGACAGTGTTTCACATTGGTGGATCTGAGCAATTCCATTCTGAAGTTCCCCTACAAATGGGCTGATAAGACCAACAAACCACACGTAGTGGTGCAAAATTTCGCTTCCAGGAAAACAGTGGGGGGGAACGCTCACGAGAATTGGAGCTTGCTCCGTTTCTTGCCTTTTTTGGTTGGATCACTTGTACCTGAAAATGAGCCTGCATGGCTCATTCTCATGGACCTTAAGGACATCACAGAGCTTGTAGTTGCCCCTGTTCATAGTGAGGAGTCACTGGCTTTTTTAGAAAGTAAAATTGTTGAACACAGACAGAGATTCAAAGAATTGTTCCCTGATATTCAGCTGCGACCAAAACATCACTATTTGGAGCATTATCGCCAGATGATTAGGCGGTTTGGTCCACTTGTCGAGCAGTGGACCATGCGTTTTGAGGCTAAGCATTCCTTTTTTAAGAAAGTTGTCAGACATACCAGCTGCTTCAAGAATGTGCCTCTCTCATTAGCCTCAAAGCATCAGATGATGATTGCTTACCATTTGAGCTCTCCACATCAGAACAAATCTGACCTTGAGGTTTCAGCTGTATCTACACTACCAGTAGACTTACTTAAAGAGGAGATTGGGCAAGTTATCAGGCAAAAGTTCTCGGACATTTCGGAGGTTCATCTTGCAGAGTGTGTTACAACCAAGGGTATAACCTACAAGAAGGGCATGATACTGGCCCACGGGACAACTGGTGGATTACCTGATTTCAGTGAAATTAGCCAAATCTGCATTGTACACGACAGTGTATTCTATATTGTCAAAGAGCTCTGTGGATGGTACAGAGAACATTATAGAGCATTTGAACTCAGCCCAACACCCACAAGAACACACACACTAGTAGCACCCAGTGAACTCCTTGATGCTTACCCACTTGCTGCCTACGAGATTGGATCAGCCCGTATGGTTACTTTGAAAAGATACATTGAAATAAAAGGTATGTTTAAATGGCAAACTATTACCAGGTATCATGCTGCCCATTCACAAATGTTACCTTTTTCATGAATACTTACCCCCACCATCAAATTCTAAATATTCATTATGACTGGGAAAATTGCACTTTTCATACATGAAAAGCGGGGTCTTCTCCATGTCCCTCATTTTGAATTTTTAGCCATTTTTAGCTGCAAAACTTACTTCACGTTACACTGGTCATACTAGTAAATATTACTGTAGTACTTAGTAAATATTCATGAAAAGATCAGATTTGGCAGTAGGCAGCACAATTTCAATGAGCAGCTTAACTGCAATACCTACTCTGGCCACAATCCTATACAGTGCACCTTTAAACTCTGAGGTTGAGACTTCCTTAAAGGAAAATTCCTGCCTATTTCAACATGCAGTTGTATTGCTCACACTATCCTTGACTTGTCAGTACCTGACGACGCAGCATTTTTTGTTGTTTTTCAGCTCTTTCTGAGATTCTGGCCATTTGGATGGGGTTTGTCTATTTATGTATTTATTTATTTATTTTTTAAATCTAAACATGTTCCAACTATCATCCCAAAAGTTATTGTAGTTGCCTGCTGATGTTGCTTTACTTTTGGGATGACATTTGTAGTATATTGAAATGTTTCAAACTATGTAAACAAACCCCAGTTGTAGCCAGGATCTTGAAAAGGGCTGAACAATTGTGCGTCTTCGGGTACACAGTCAAGGCTAAAGTGAACAATGCAACTGCCTTTTGAAATGTTCAGGATTTCTCATTTAAAGTGATATTATGCAATTTTTGGAACTAAGATCATTTTACACCTCTTCCTCTGTTAAATAGTTGAGTTTTACCTTTTTCCTGTCCTTCCAGCCGTTCTAGCAGCTAACTGGACTCATAGGGTTCAATGATGATTGCAAGCTTTGAGGTAAAATTTGCACTGCCGGTATCAGAATGGCTAGAAATACAGGAGAAAGGTAAAACTCAATCATTTAACTCAAGGGGAGGTGTAAAATTAGCATATTTCCAGAAATGGTACAGTATCACTTTAAGATTGAATGTAGTCCTTCCTTAATCTACTAACTGAGAAAACGAGTCAACTCACATTGTCCAGATTTGCCGAGAGATAGCTTGGAATACTTACCTGTACTAACCAATACCTGCCTTTGGTCCTGGTTGGAATTAGGGAAAAAGTGTTAGTCTGTCTCATAGGGGAAGGACTATGTACTAACCTAATGTACTTAAAGCCACATTCCACCATTTCTGGCAATAATCTCATGCCCCTCCTCCCCTCAAGTGAAATAATTCTGCACATAGTGCAGTTCTCTTACCCTGGGGACAAAATTAAGACCCCCAAACAAGCATGTTGCAAGCTTGGAACTCATATTAATATCACTAGACTCTGAGAGCAAGTTTTTTACAACTGAATTTCAAAAATGATATTCACAATTGTTTTTATGTGTTTTTTTTTCTGTGCAGAGTAAACCGTTCAAAAGATGGGGACTCCACTTATTCTCAAGATCATCATGCCTGATGGCAGCTCTCAGAGGTTAACCCTCTCCTACGGACTCCCGGCATCTATTGATGACCTCATGGTTGAAGTGAAGAAACAGTGTGGACTTCAGGGTGATTTTAAACTACAATTCATGGATTCCTTGTTCGGCAACGAATTCCTTAACCTTACCTCAATGTCAGAGGTGGAAGACAAAGGAACGAATCATTGACATGTTAAGGCCCACCACTTCACAGTATGAAGGGAGTTCTACTGTTGGACTAGACCCCCAATTACTCAGTCCCTCCTCAGTCCACAGCGACTCATCGTCCCTGTCAGGTGCTACTGTGGATACAGATGTACTGTCATCAGCGAGTCTACAAGCTCAAAGTCCATGTGGCCTGCCGTGTTTCATGTACCAAAGTTCTCCTACGACGCAGAAATAAAACTTCAGCGGGCCAACTTAGCTTATCAAACAGATGGCACTGTGCTGCTTCCAGATCCCAAGTTGAAATCCACCATCCTTGAAGGATTACTGCAGGAAATTGTACAGTACAAAGTGTACGTCAGTGATAAAGAAATGGAACAGTTCGCCCGGTCTCTCATCCACAAGCATCCATGCCTAACAGAGAAGGCATCCCCCAATGGATGTGCGGACTGGAAGAATAGTTTAAAGTACAAATTGTCCAACTACCGCACACACCTCAGGAAACTGGGATGTCCTGAAGTTACCGTGAATTCCTTGCACAACAAACCCGCAGAGAGGCGCAACGCAGCTTTTGGGGTCAAGAAAGCCAAGAGAGCCGAGGTGAACTTTTGCCCAGTTTATCCATCCACTGAAACTGAGGACAGCATGGAAGCTATGCGGACAGCACTCCTCCTGGACATAAAGAAGAGGAACAAGGTGTTAGGTGTACGAACACCCTGAGACCAGAGGAAGGCGAACTCAAAGTGAAGGCTACAGGGATCACACAGGGCACAGGCAGGTAGAAACAAAAAGGGTTTATTAACTAAGGGTGTCCACAAAAACGGGAAAACAAAAGGCGAGAGCACAAAAACCACTCTGTACAGTTCAACTAAGGGAGTCCACAAAAACGGGAGGAACACAAAGCGAGAGCAAAAACACGCTCTGAAGAATCTGAGCTCCAACTCCTCTCACAACCGAGGCTGGGCTGAGGGCTATCCACAGGGCGAGACGCTCCTGTGGATAGCGGACCGAGAAAGACACAGGGGATCAGAAGACTGGCAGAGGAACACACAATACCACGGAGGTAAGCAGACGATCTGACGAATACTGGAGAGAAGAGCCGGGGTTAAATGCATCCGTTGATTGGAAGGTGATGAGATGCAGGTGTGTGAGAGGAGGCGGGAAGGAGGGGCTGCCGAAACAGTGGCACGGTGGCACAGTGGCAACACTGTCGCCTCACAGCAAGAAGGTCCCGGGTTCGAATCTCGCTGTGTCCTCCACCATGCTTCGGTGCCTGCTGCTCGAGGAGGGCCTTTCTGTGTGGAGTTTGCATGTTCTCCCCGTGTTCACCTGGGGTATCCTCCATAAAAATATACCCCCACTAAAAACATGCAAGAAGATCACCACCTGACCAATGGTGACACAGAAGAATGGGTCCCCGGGCGCCGGTCTGGCTGCCCACCGCTCCTGGTCTGCCGCGGAGGAAGGACGACCAGGATGGGTCAAAGGAGGAAGACAAATTTCACCTCCGTGTGCTGTGTGCATGTGTGTGTGACAATAAAGGGGAATGTCTCCCCCTGATTCTTCTTCTTCTCTATTCTTCTTCTTAACAGGTGCAGCCTCTTAACACGGACCTGGACAGACAAGGGAAGACAGACAAGACCACAAGGGGGCAAGGAAACAGGGAAAACACAGGGAAAAAAGGGGAAGACAGAGCCCTGCCTGACAGTACCCCCCCCTCAACGAGCGCCTCCTGGCGCGACGACAGAGCGGCTCCGGTGGAAGTCCCGGACCATCTGATCGTCCAGGATGAAGGATCGAGGAATCCAGGATCGCTCCTCCGGGCTGTACCCCTCCCAGTCCACTAGGTATTGGTGGCCGCGTCCGCGGCGGCGCACATCCAGGATGCGGTGGACAGTATAGGCTGGCTGGCCATCAACGATCCGGGTAGGGGGCCGTGAGTCGGCGGGTGGGCACAGGTGACTGGAGGAGACTGGCTTAATTTGTGAGACATGAAACACTGGATGTACCCGCAGGGAGGGAGGGAGGAGCAGCCTGACGGCGGACGGGTTGACGATGCTGCCAATCTCGAACGGGCCGAGGAATCTAGGTGACATCTTTTTACACATGGATTTAAGGGGGATATTTTTGGAAGAAAGCCAGACTTTCTGACCTGCGGTGTATGCCGGAGCAGCTCTCCTGTGGCGATCAGCGATGCGTTTGTTGGTCTCCGCCGTGCGGGCGAGAGCCGCTCTGGTAAGCCGCCAGATGCGTCTGCAGCGGCGCAGGTGATGCTGGACTGAGGGGACCGCGATTTCCTCCTCCTGGGATGGGAAGAGGGGGGGCTGGTAGCCGAGAGAGGCCTCAAACGGGGAGAGTCCGGTGGCCGAACTGACCAGGGAATTGTGGGCGTATTCCACCCAAGGAAGATGACGGGACCAGGCGGCGGGATCTTGGGAGGTCACACACCGGAGCGCCGCCTCGAGGTCCTGGTTGGTGCGCTCCGACTGCCCGTTAGTCTGAGGGTGGAATCCTGAGGAGAGGCTGACGGAG